>NC_054475.1:94819194-95130027 GCF_017639515.1 Carcharodon carcharias
TTCTGCCCCAGCTGCCTGCCTCTACCAGTTTCTTCTGCCACATCAGATCCACTAGTCTAGAACAGTTGTGAAAAGCAAAACAGTTACATAACATCTTATTTACACCAGTAGAGAAATAAAGAGCCTCCATTTTGGGGCACACGCACATTTGTGTTCTGGTATATCTATTAAAGTACTTGATTTTAATTTTAAAGCTGGGAGGTCTAATATCGTTACATATATTTCCATATGGTTCACTCACTGGTACTTATGTAGCAATCATAATTATTTGAATAATTATATTGGAATCATTGATGTTGAACATTTTGACTGAAGTTATACAAAAATGCATAAACTCATGGCCCATTTTGCTATTTGCGTCAGAATGTTTGTACACTGTAAACATGCATTTCAGCTCATTTTCACGTGCATCATGTGAGGTTACATTAAGCTATACAGACCAGAAGGTCCATGCACGCTCAGTTAGTTGATCTAAGGTATACAGTGAGTACAATTACAATTAGTTTCAACACCCTGGAGTTGGTAAAAGGCAGCAAAATAAATAATCAGGAATCCTACTCCAGTTTACTATTCTGTGATCCAACTGCATAGACTGACGTCAGCTGAGGCTGAACTGTGATGTCCCCGCATTATACAATGACCCAACACTCATTTTGCGTTCCGACAGAGGAGTGCTATTTGGATTTAGTACTATACAATGTGGGCTGGCAAAATATTTGGGACCCTATCCCATACATAAATCGGCACAACACAAATACAATTCTTTCTTTTGCAAAGTTGAAGAGCTTTAAACGGGGCAGTTTTGATCCAGTTAATGATGTAGCGCGCATCAATATTCTGGTACAGCAAAACGAAAAAGGGCAAACTGCAGAACACCAACTCAGCAACAAATTAAAACAAACATTTCCTACATACAGTGGGGTATAGCATTTCCAGAAACCTGGATTAAAAGTAATCTCACACACACAAAGATAAACCGTATAGTAAAAAAAACAGTCGCTGCACATCTTACAAGGCTGCGAGACTGGACAAGTTGCAGCGGTGCAAAAGCCGCTCTGGTGCTGTATAGTGACAAGCAGCAGGAAGATCCTGGCCTGGCCCAGGCGCTGCTTCAGGCGGCGCGGGGCTGCCTTTGCTCCTTGAGCCGGCCCGGGCCCCGGCTTGTTTTAATTGTTTCTCGGTTGCCAGGATCCCGGCCCAATGCTATACACCCCGTCGCTGATTTGCTCATCTTGCCCAGCTGAAAGGATATTATCAGGGACTTCCCTTTCGGTGCCGGCTTTTCCATAAGATCTCCCAAAATCTCGGCTCCCCGCCCCGCTTGCTCAATTTCGTCCACAGCTCCTTCGGTGCCTTCACCTCGGCGACATTGCCTCAGTCAGCCAGCGCCAACGAGTTCGGCCCTCCCACTAAGGCAGGACAAGAGCGGCGCCGCCTCTGGCGCGTGGAGCGCCGCCTTGCAGCACGTGCGGATTCGTGATCGCTGCACAGCGAGGGGTCGGCAGGATGGCAAACTGTGCACGTTTGGATTTCAACAGCACACCTTTTAGTACCTCAAAATAAGCAACTGAGTGTATTGAAAAGAGGCACGCAAAGCTTGTTTCTTTTCAAGATCTAATCACTAACATTTTTTTCTGTGGAGGCTGCTGTAACATTCATTGAACCCGTCAGGGAGATATTGATAACAAAGCAAAAGTGCCCCTTTTTAGAAGGGCACACCCAATAAGACTCAAATCAAGAAAAAAAAAATCAATAACCACAATCTCCAGAATGTACTATATACTTTCCAGGCTCTGAGGCAGCCACTGGTCACAGAGGCCTCAAGCCTACTGGGCAGAACACATGCTCCTTCTCCATACCCAGGTGCAGTCAAAGCAGTGGAAGATTGGCAGAGAACCATATGATCAACGCTATTGGCTGCATCCTAGCTGAACCTGTGGATGGCTACTATCTTTCTGAAACTATCTTCAACTACCGAGGCCATACAGGGTCCACTCCTAGTGCTTTAGTGCGTACACCACATCCATGGCCATCACCGTCTTGCACTTGGAGTGTTCGCTGTAGGTGACCGAGTCCCTGATAACATTTTCCAAGAAAACCTTCAAGACTCCACGAACCTCTTTGTATATGAGACCGGAGATGCGCTTGATGCCCCCCCCAGCAGACCAGGCGCCAGATGGCCGGCTTCGTGATACCCTGGATATTATTGTGAAGCACTTTACAGTGCCATTTGGCTCTGCCTTTGCCCAGCCCCTTACCACTTTTCCCTCTACCCGACATGATCTACACCCCCTGACAAACAAGCCCTATGGATGGTTACCTAGCCCAGGCCCAGCTGTGGACCCAGGAGGTGGTGCTCTAACATGCCCAGCACCCAACCCTCCACAGGTGGCCAAAGATTAGGAATGTAAATTGCAGCCAGAAGTTGAGGAGCAGCCTCTTCAAATAATGGAACGTCACACACATCATGCAAATGTGAAACACAGACTCATTCTGGCTGCAAAAGTTACAAGCTTGCCTGGGAGTCCATGAAATGGCATAAAAAATGTTTTTTCAGGCTTTCTCAGTACAGCACTCTCCACCCCAATTCCCCAATGTGAGAAGAGACCAATGATTTGTATTAACCCTTTTTGTCAAGTACCAAATTAGAATGGGGATTCAATAGGGATGAGTCAACAGGTGAGATAATGAATTAAGTTCTGATGTTTTTTGTTAGAAACCTTATTAACCTTAATAACCAATGGCTGCACAATCCAGGTGCAAAACAGGTAGAAAATTAGATACCTGTTTATAAAAGAAATGTTGAGTTTGGTGATGTCACAACTGCACAGGGTGCGCTTCCCACTGCATGCATCAAAAATGGTGCAGATCGAACAAAGACAGAAGAAGGGAAGGAGGGTGTCTCAATTCAGCACTTTTCTTCCCATAGCACGCTGTCCATATGCAATAACTCTGCTCTCACTCTGGCTGAGTCTAACTCAGCATAGATCATTGTACCATATGTAGATGCGCTGCACCACATAAATATTGCTTACTTGTTAGGTAGGTGTTATGTTAGCAAATACACAGAGCACTGTGCAGTTAATAAACTTTCTGATATTTTGTCCATGATAAACAATATTTAGCTTTGCATTGTAGCGCACTGAAAATAATTGACAAAGTAAGGTGTACCGCTATAGTCACTTCTACCTTCAAGCAATCACACAAACAGTCCCAAATGAAGGACAGCTAGTCATTCTAAACTACATGTTTGCAGCTTGAAATGCACAGAATTACATGACCTATCTGGCTTACTGTAGTCATGTGACCTTTGCGATGAGGGAAGATCTGTAAGCTGCCATCTTACAATCAGTTCAATAAAGACTCTCACTGAGAAAGCTCAGCTGTCTTTGAACTTGAAACGTGGTGTCAGAAGTGGGATTTAAAATAGATTTTTTTAGACCATGGAAGTGCTGTAGAGAAGCCACAGCTCAGAAAGGCACACAGAAGTGTTCAAATCTGCTAAAATATGCTGAAAAAGAACAAGGAAAAGCAAGCATACAAACAGAAGGCTGCAAGTAAAATACTGGGCAAGTGAACATAGCTTAAACTTTTCCCTCCCTTCTCCAGTAGAAATGAAAGATATGTGGCAGAACAGTTTTTTCACTTGTAATGGCAAAATTACAAGCTGGCATCAGAGTTAATTAACAAGCCGGAGATGATAAGAGTAACCACGGTTCTAACGCTGCTGGGGAGGGACTGCTACAAATAGTATTCCATCTGATGAACAAAGGAAACAGATGACAGAGATTTTGAATGCCTTGAATGCACATTTTGAAGCCCAAGTGAATGTTAGTTATGAATTCTGCGTATTCAACATTAGAGCTGAAGGTGCAAACAAGCCCATTGAACAGTATGTGACTGCAGTAACAAAGCTCGCAGAATCATGTGAATTCAGGAAACTAAAAGATGATCTGATCAAAGATAGAATTCTCTTAGGCCTAGGTGACCCTCAGTGAGAGCAAGTCTATAGAAAGAGGAGAAACTTATGTTCAGGAAAGGATAGACGTGTGTAGAAATGCAAAACTTGTAAAACATCAGCTAGAACATATTTATGGCAGAACAGACCAGGAGATACATTTTGCTGTGAGACATTTCAGGCTGAAAGAGAAGAAGAATTGCGGACAAAGGGGAGGATGCAAATACTGCAGACGACATCACACAAAGGAAAATGAGGATTGCCCAGCATGGCAAAAGAAATGTTTTAACTGCAAGAAGCAGAATCATTTCACACTCAAGTGTTTGGCAAGAAAAAAGCAAAAACAAGTCAATACAGATGTTCACTGGGGACATATCAGTTGAAGCATCTGATGAAGAACAATACATGATACAACAAGTTGGTTCTGTCAAATTTATAGGTGATAAATGATTTGGGACTGTTGACACTAGAAGAAGCATATCAAGCGAGTAAGAAGCGTCAGATAAACAGTGGTGTGTCATACAACATCATGACCTTCACAGCTCTGTAAGTGGCTCAATATGTGATCCAAAAATAAAACCCTTGAAAATAAAGTTGAGACGATATGATGGCAAGATATTCATACTGAGAGGAAAAAAATTAGTCTGAAAGCCCAGTGCAATGGCAAGAAGAAAGATCTAGAGTTCCAGATCGTTGATGATCTGCAACAGCCATCATCTCAGCTGAAGCAAGTCTAAAGCTTGAACTGGTAACCCTGATGTGTCAACAAAGATGTACAATGTGCCGCAGCACACAAAATTATTGACTACCAAACAGCTCTTAGAGGAGTACAAGGATGTGTTTACAGGGTTGGGATGTCTACCAGGAGAATATCATCTAGAAGTAGATGCGAGTGTAAGACCAATTCAGCATCTGCCAAGAAGGGTTCCAGCTGCCCTCTAGTCAAGCCTAAAATTCAAGATAGAAGAGCTGGAAAAGAAGGGAGTAATCAAGAGAGTGACAACTCCTACAGACTGGATTAGAAGCATGGTAGCAGTGAAACAACCTGGAAATCTGCAAGCATGCTTAGACCCAAAGGATCTAAATAAAGCGTTGAAGAGATCTCACTATCCAATGCCAAGTTGCTTTGCTACCCTAGAGCGAAGGATGGTTACTGGTAAGTGAAGCTGATGAAAGTGGCAGCTTTCTAACTACATCTGGATGCCTTTCGGAAGATATAGATGGTTGCACATACCATTTGGCATTTCCATGGCTCTAGAAGAATATCAACACAGACAACATGAGATAGTCAGTGATTTTCCTGGGGTGGAAGCCATAGTGAACGTTCTACAGTCTATGGATGTGGAGACACAATGGAAGAAGCCATAGCTGACCATGATCAGAATTTAACATGACTGCTGGAGAGAGCTCACCAGATGAACCTGAAGCTGAACAAGAAAAAATTGCAACTGAAGATGCCTAAAGTCAATACATAGGTCATGTGCTTACAGCCAGTACTTGGACCGGACCCTGTCAAGGTGAGAGCTGTAGCAGCGATGCAGTGATCGACAGATGTGAAAGCAAAGTAATGATTTTTTGGATTTGTGAACCATTTAGCAAAATTTTTGCTCAATTTGGCGTCGGTGTGTGAGCCATTATGCAAGCTCACTGCCAAGAAGATATATTGTTATTGGGGCACAAAACAAGAAGTAGCATTCACTAAAATCAAACAACTAGTGACAGCAACACCAGTACTGAAGTTCTATTACGAAAATGAGGAAGTCATCTTCCACTGTGACGCCAGCAAGAGAGTTCTTGAAGCAACCCTAATGCAGCAAGGACAATGGTCACATTTGCATCCAGGGGACTAACACAAATGGAATTTGTGTATTTTTAGATAAGTTGGGAGGTTGTTGAATTTTAAAGGAGAGTCAAATTTCAAAGGAGGGGAAAATGTTTGTACTTTGCAGGAGTCATACTAGTGGGGTTATTATATTTTTATTGACCCAAAAGCAAAGACAAGATGGAAACATAAAAGATCTTATATTTGGAAGGGTTTGAGTTTCAAAGGAGTGTGAGAACAATGGGACTGAGCTGAAAGGAAAAAGGTATATTAAAGTTACTATGGATAGCTGTTGAGGTAGAGAGAGGTAGAGGTAGCTGAGGTAGTTGAGATGAATAGCTGTCAAGCCGTTAAGCTGGAGTTGGCTGGAGATAGCTGGAGCTTTTTGAGCTGTTGAGAAGTCTTGGGCTGCAGCAAGCAGTTTTATTCTGAAGTGAATTCCACAGCAAAGTGGAAGAGTGTACCAGTCATGTGGTTTACCTTTACTGAAGCCGCAGCAGTCTGCCCTGTGTGAAACTACTGGATTCCATATTTAAATATCTATAAAGGAGTGTTGTCTGGAAAGTGTTTACTTGTGGGTTTGACCAGTAGAGAGTTTTGGAGGGAATGTTTTTAAGACTTAACCTTAATTGTGTAACTGTAATCTTGTACACTTAAGTTTTCTTTTATTTTCTTTTGTTAATAAAACTTTTACTTCCAATATTTAAAAACCTAAAAGTATTACTGGACCTCTCACTGTTGAGATTGGTTTGTTTTCTTCTCGTTATTAGAATAAAAAAAAAGGTTGTGGCCTGTAAGCCAAGTTTCCCTCTGGGAGTTGGTTTGCGCAGCAAGTAACACTGGCTGTGGTCATAACAAATTCTCCAAGTAGTGATGAAAAGATGGCATGAGAGCATCGAGGACACATCTGTGTTCACAAGCATATTGGGTGTAACGAGATGAATTGACAGCTCAAGATGGCATCTTGTACAAAGGAAATAGGGTCATCATCCCTAAGGACATGAGAAGAAAAATGCTGAAGCACATTCATGCAAGCCATCAAGGAACTGAATCAAGTCTGAGGCAAGAGAAGTGCTCTACTGACCAAACGTGAGCCATGAAATTAAAGACCACTTTGGCCAGTGCAATGCTTGTAATGTGTACCAAGCTAAACAAGGCAGAGAGCCTTTGATGACACATGACTTCCCAGACAGACAATGGACGAAGCTGGGAGTAGATCTCTTCAATATAGCAGAACTGATTATCCTAGCACTGTCGACTACTATTCTGACTACTGGAAGTTAGAACAGCTGACTTCAATGACAACAGGAGAAATAGCAGAATGCCTGAAAGCACATTTCAGTCATTGCGGCATTTCAGACATTGTGATGAGTGACAATGGCCCTCGGCTCACGAGTGAAGAATTCAGCTGCTTCATAAAGGATTGAGAAATTCAACACTACATCATCATCTCTCCACTATCTCCAGTCAAATGGAAAGGCTGAGGCGACAGTGAAAATCGCCAAAGGAATCAACAAGAAATTGAGCAAATATTGCACATGTTCATACAAGGCAAAACTCATGTGGAGAAACACACCGGCTAAAGACAGGGAAAATAGTCCAATCCAACAACTAATATTACACTGCACATAAATGACACTCCCAATAGCAAAAAAGCTACTGAAACCAGAAACAGGCATGTTTCAAAAAAATCAGGGTGAAATAGCAGGAAGCCAAATTTCACTTTGAAAAGGCTGCCAAACCACTGTCAGAGCTGAGCATTGGAGAGCCAGTCAGGGCACAAACCTTCATCACTTTCAACAGGATTCAGCCCACATGGAAACTTGGGACATGCATAGAGAAATTGTCACCTCGATCGTATGCAGTGGAAGTGAATGACAAAACATACCAGTGCAAATGCGAGCATGTGTGCACAACTAGCAAAGCTGTTTCTTCACAGCAATCAGCTGGTCAGGGAGAAGGGATCTTACCAACTGTACTGAGTACAGAACTACCATCAATCCCAGAGGTCCACGGCTCTCCCATATTGGCATTGGAACAACAACAGTTACCATGGCAACAAGTGCCACGGGAATGACACTCTGCAGACAAGGAACATCACCCAGATGAACAGGCAAAGACAATGCACATGTGTACCATTAAGAAACCTGCATTATTTAAAGACTATATATGCAATACAGAGACAAAGTCTGACTAGTAGAACAAGCAGTTGTTAATGCATGAAAACAGTGGGTGCATAGTGTGTAACTTGGGTAACTCTCAGTTACACATGATCGTGCATGTAAATGTGTCTTCTGTTCATTCGGAAAATGGGGATTTTGGATCTTTTATTTGTTACGAAAATGGGGATGTTTTGGTTTTGGAATGCAACAGGACTATATGTCCTATCTGCCTTGCTGTAGTCATGTGACCTCTGCCATGAGGGAAGCCCTGTAAGCTGCCATCTTACAATAAATTCAGTAATGACTCTGAGAAAGCACTGTGTCTTTGAACTCAAAACACTACACAACATTCATGCTTTAAATAAAGTATTATTGTTTAAATTCTGCAATGCTAAAAGTTAGATGGAACTGCACCTATTTCTCCGATACAAAATGACATGAGAAAACCATGCATGTGCTGGTGGATGCAGTGCGAGCCAAGTGCAAATGTGCAACTGTTAGAAACATAGAAACTAGGAGCAGGAGTAGGCCATTCAGCCCTTTGAGCCTGCTCCATCATTCATTGTGATCATGGCTGATCATCCAACTCAACAGCCCGTTCCCGCTTTCTCCCCATACCCTTTGATCCCTTTCGCCCCAAGAGCTATATCTAACTCCTTCTTGAAAACATGCAATGTTTTGGTCTCAACTACTTTCTGTGATAATGAATTCCACAGGCTCACCACTCCCTGGATGAAGAAATTTCTCCTCATCTCAGTCCTAAATGGTCTACCCCATATCCTCAGACTGTGACCACCCACCCCCCACCCCCCAACCCATCATCGGAAACATCCTTCCTGCATCTACCCTGTCTAGTCCTGTTAGAATTTTATAGGCTTCTATGAGATCTCCTCTCATTCTTCTGAACTCCAGCGAATATTATCCTAACAGACCCAATCTCCCCTCATATGTCAGTCCCGCCATCCCAGGAATCAGTTGGGTAAACCTTTGCTGCACTCCTATAGCAAGTACACCCTTCCTCAGATAAGGAGACCAAAACTGCACACAATATTCCAGGTGTGGTCTCACCAAGGCCTTGTACAATTGCAGCAAGACATCCCTGTTCCTCTACTCGAATCCTCTGGCTATCAAGGCCAACGTACCATTTGCCTTCTTTATCGCCTGCTACACCTGCATGCTTACCTTCAGTGACTGGTGTACAAGGACACCTAGGTCTCGTTGCACATTCCCCTCTCTCAATTTATAGCCATTCAGATGATAATCTGCCTTCCTGTTTTTGCTACCAAAGTGGATAACCTCACATTTATCCACATTATACTGCATCTGCCATGCATTTGCCCTCTCACTCACACTGAAGTATCTCTGCATCCTCCTCACAGCTCACCCTCCCAACCAGCTTTGTGTCATTTGCAACTGTTGCTGATGTCTGGCTGATAGGTGTCAGGAGTTATAGTGTTTATAAACACTGTGAATGTGGGGAAATTCCTTTCTGTATTTTAGAAGTAGCCCATATGTTAAATGAACTTCACCAATCAGTATTTTTATATATTAGTGCTTCAACCTCAAGTATTTTCTGTTTATCCTCTATTTAAATTGTGTGTTTGTAACTGTTACCCACTTTAATGCACAGATTTGGTGTTAAGGGCTTTGATTTTTGTACTTTTTAATGAACAATTAGAACAAGGATTCACTCATTTTCAAATTGTTTTAACTCTCTCCAATTAAAACTGATATAAAACATGAGATAAAGATGGTTTCTGAGGAGTCAGTTGAATGGATTTTATTGAATCAATCCCCTAGAAAAAAATAGGCTTACATTTATGTAACAGCTTATCACCAATCTTACCTTTAAAATTTTATTGTTACAATTGGCCAATTTCTCAATGTGCAGTACCTTTCATTTTTTAATGTATTTAACACAGAACAAGGCCTATGCAGTACCTTTCAAGCACATCCTCAGTTTAGCAGTAACATTGCTTATCCCACTTTCAGAAATATCTCGAAGTGCTTCACAAAGAAGTAATTACATAGAAGCACATTTACAGTTATGTAAGCATATGTGGCTTTTTGCACACAGCAGGATCCTACAAACAACAATGAAATGAATGACCAGTTAATCTCTTTTTTGTGCAGCCCTTTGAGGGAGGAAAATTGGCCAGGACACCATGAACTCCCTGCTGATTTTTAAAAATATACCAGAACCAGCAAAACAAAAAGATAAGGCATTGGGTTAAAATCTCATCTGAAGGCCAACATCTCCAGTGATGCAGCATTCTTTACTCAGTTTCTAGGATTCAAATGTTTAATCTATCCCTGTGTAGTTCGGCCATAAACAAATAACTTTGTCCTTCTACTAAGTTGGATGGTTCAGCTTTCATCTTGAATGCTTGGGTTTATTCTGAGATGCCTGGGGCAATGTGCCAATTGTATTCGCTATCATATTCCTTCAGTTGTTTTCTTCTCATTCTATCTTAACAAACCTTGCACAGATAAGCTTGTATTTATTGCTACTGTTAATTTTCTCTATCTTTGCTCAGAGACTTTAGCTATCAAAAAAGGAAGTTGTGATACATTTTGCAAGGTTTACTTTTATTTGATTAGGTTCTTATTCAATTAAGCCTTTAATCTTTCGTAACATAATTTTCACTCTTCAACACTTTCACTATTTGGTAGACCTGATTCCACAGTTCTTTGCAACTTCCTTTAACTTTGTATCCTTACTGAAACTTTCAAAATTTTTCCTGGTTTGCCGGCCATAGCATGATATTTTCACATGCAACATGTCTATATTTAGAAATCAAGTCCCCATTAAAGAGCACAACTATTATGGCCAACAACTATAGTTGATTCATAAATTCAACGTGAGGGACAGGAGGTTTAGGGGGGATGTGAGGAAAAACTTTTTTACCCAGAGGGCGGTGACGTTCTGGAAAGTGCTGCCAGGGACGGTGGTGGGGGCGGGTTGCCTCACATCCTTTAAAAAGTGCCTGGATGTCATAACATATGGGCCAAGTGCTGGTAAATGGGATTAGGTAGGTAGGTCAGGTGTTTCTCATGTGTCGGTGCAGACTCGATGGGCCGAAGGGCCTCTCCTGCTCTGTGCGATTCTGTGATTCAGTCACATCTTGCTTAATCTAGCATCATGTTTTAATTGGACACATTTGGGCCAGGATTTTATCCACACATCGTGAAACCAATGTGAGTCCCAAGCCTACAAGGCAAACGATGGAACTGTAGTAGCAATTTTATCAGTGGCAGCCCATTATGAGGTCACCTCTGGGAGGGCCACCCCGTCAGAGTGCTGGCACTTCTGCAACATTGGCAGTGCCACCAACAGATGTGACCACTGCTAAGGCTGCTAGGGAAAAGAAAGAGTGTCTCCATATTGAAATGTTGATGTGCCAGGACCATACTGGCAGGCAGGTCCCAGCAACTGGAGGGTTAATCCCTCCAATGGTGGTGTCGGGGCTACAGGTGGCAATTGGTATTGGGTGGCCCATTTGTGCAACATGAAGCCTCCGGGAAGGAATGTTCCCCACATTTGCCACATTAGAAAGCTGTTGTAAGGTTACTTAATGATGTAGCTGGCAGCCTCCCCATGTGGCAGGGAGCCATTCTGATGCTTGTAAAATCCTGGCAGCCGAGTAAATTGCCGTCAATAGGCCAGTTAATTGAATTAATTGGCCATCTATCTCCGGTATGTGGGAAGCGAGGCCGGTGCCATTCCCACCGGTGAGAATGTGCTAGGGCCACGCCATTTTACCATCCCCCTCACCTCCTGGCCCATCTCCACTGGCTTGGTAAAACTCCAGCCATGGAGTTACTAGCATGTAAGAGTCTTTTGTCTGCCTTGACTTTCCGAGAATTTAAGTATTAGCCAAAACAACTTCCCCAAAATTCAGTAGTCTTGTGTGGAATTGACAGTTTGCTACAAGCTTCTTTTTTAAATCCATGGGATGTTTAGAGGAGGAGAGTCACTGATCAAGGAACCTTTGGGGAAATGATGGCCTAACTGACATAATGTACATTAACAAACCCACATTCCACTTATAGGGTGGAATCGTCCAGTCCAATTGGTGGCGGCTGTCATGGCGGGTGGGGGGCACAATTCAGCATGAGAAGCAGAAATCAGTTTCATGTTGGTGTGAAATCACAGCAGGATCATCTGATGGTGTCCGCCATGGTGGAATGTGAAACCTGCTGGAGTAGCGTGAGCCCGATTTGCATCCCGGTAATGGGATTTTTTTTTCATTCGTGGGATGTGGGCATCGCTGGCTAGGCCAGCATTTACTGCCCATCCCTAATTGCCCTTGAGAAGGCGCTGGTGAGCTGTGTTCTTGAATCACTGCAGTCCCTGCGGCGTAGATACACTCTCAGTGCTGTTAGGAAGGAAGTTCCAGGATTTTAACCCAGTGACAGTGAAGGAACAGTGATATATTTCCAAGTTAAGATAGTGAATAGCTTGGAGGGGAACTTCCAGGTGGTGGTGTTCCCATGTATCCGCTGCCTTGGTCCTTCTAGTTGGTAATGGTCATGGGTTTGGAAGGTGCTGTCGAAGGAACTTTGATGAATTCCTGCAATGCATCTTGTAGGTGGTACACACTGCTGCTACTGTTTGTCGGTGGTGGAGAGAGTGAACGTTTGTGGATGGGATGACAATCAAGTAGGCTGCTTTGTCCTGGATGGTGTCAAGCTTCTTCTGTGTTGTTGGAGTTGTACTCATCCAGGGATGCAAAGCAAGGCCTAACTGGAATAGTTCCCCACGCCTGATTTACCGTTATGCCGGCGGGAAGACATACTGTCCCTTACACGTCTGGACAAGCGAGGCATGCAGAAATCGGCACTCACATTTAGGGCCTTGCTCAGATCACGAACATCAAATAAGATGATGATTCTGGAACCCTACAGCAACCGAATGCTGGAGGAACACATGCATTGCATGCTGGGTGGATCCTCATGGACATGGGTCTGCCGCGAAGGAACTCTTGGAAGGTGGGAAGTCTCAGCTGATTCATCGGGTCTGCTTCAGAACATCATGGTCTTGGCTATGGGCTGCTATGGATGTTTGGTGAAGGGATAGGAGAGGAAGACCTAACTGTGAGTGACAGAGAAATGTGTACTGGGGGTGAGGGAGGGTGGGTGGTGGTGAGGTTGGGGGTGGGAGGTGTTATGGGGAATGTGAGGTTGGGAGGGGAGGAACAAAAGTGTTGGTGGGTGAGGTTGTGTTGGTGGGGGGGGAACGAAGGTATCAATGGGATGAGACTGGGAAGGGGGAACAAATGAGTTATGGTGGTGAGATTGGGAGGGGGAAGAGGGAGTACAGGGGTGGAGGAATGTTTAAGTGAGGGGTTTGGAGAGGGGAAGGAGTTCAGGGAAAGGAGGGAATTCTGGGGGGTGGTGTCCGGTGGGGAGAAAAGCGAGTTTGGAGGAGGAAGGTATCTGGGGAGGAGGAGGGAGTAAGGGTGGAGGAGGGAGTAAGCAGGGGGATGTCCTGATGAACGAGCAATGTGGAGTCAATGACTGCCTCCTGGGAAGTGAACTGAGGGTGGATGTGTTAGGAGGGAATGGTGAATGTGAGATGGGGCAGGGGGAGCTGGTAGGGTGGGAGGGTGAGGGTATATTGGTAACGGTAGAAG
Source organism: Carcharodon carcharias (assembly GCF_017639515.1). Taxonomy (NCBI): domain Eukaryota; kingdom Metazoa; phylum Chordata; class Chondrichthyes; order Lamniformes; family Lamnidae; genus Carcharodon; species Carcharodon carcharias. Next base: position 94,832,773 of record NC_054475.1, read on the forward strand.
GGAAGGCGAGGGTGGTTGGTAGGGACTTGGAGGCAGACACGGACCTTGGCGGTGGAAAGGAGGAGGTTGAGGAGGTCAATGTGGATGGGGATGGGATTCTCAGGGAGGTAGGGAACGTGCACATTCACCTGGAGATCCTGGAATAACAAAGGTTTGGATTGGTAGGTGACAGTGGCGAGCTGGAAGGTGATGTCGGGGGTTCCACAGTGATGGGGGAAGGACTTGGATGGTGGGGGAGGGACAAGGATGGGGGAGCTGACAAGATACTTGACCACAACCATGGTTGCTGAAATCGAAAATGGGTGGAGATTCGTGTTGGATGGTTAGCTCAGATGGACAATTGAAAGAGAACCCCAGCAGGCAGCATTGAAAATGTTCTGGACAGTAAGATGACTGATGGATGAAGGCTCTGCATGCTTGGGAGAATGCTTGCACGAGGCTCCAAAAAGCCCTGTCACACACACACTTCTCCTTCCAGAATTATACATGGTCTGGCTGCTTGCAGCTGAACTGCTAGTTGGCGGGGTAGTGTTGGGATGCAGTGGGAGGACTCATGAAGCATGTCAATGAAGCTGAAAGACAACATTACACATTATTTAGTGAAAGTGAATATATTTTCAGGTTATAAAGCAACAAAATGTGTTCAGCTGTGCAACCACTTGTGATCAAAATTTCTTAACTTTTCTAGGCCTACCATTTCTTCTAGGTGCTGCCCTGACATCCGCAGCAGGTGTGAAGACAGCCTGTGCAATGGTTGGCCCCATTGCCTCTGATGACTTCAGCAAGCGTCCTCTGGAAATCCAAGGCCTTGGAAGGCCCCGCTTGTTTTGGCTGTCCTCCTGTGGGCCAGCTACAGTGACAGTGTGCGAGGAGAGGGAGTGACAGGCAAATGGGACTTGGAGGGAGCGGACAGCCTCTGAGATTCCTGAGTGGATGACCCAGGGGTGTCCAACTGCTGCTCGTCCCTTTGGGTGCCTAAGGACCCTGATCTAACTCCTTGAGGGGAAGGAGCAACTGGAAGAATGTTTCCCTCTCATGTTACCACTGCAGGAACTCACCCATGGCTACTGCAATGGAGTGCAGGTCTGCACACATCTCCACATTCTGCTGGACTAAGGTCTCCATGGCATCCACCATCCTCCCGATGGAGACCTCCATGTGGGTACCATTTCATGAGAAAGTAGGCAGAGAAGCTCCATCCATGTCCTCACCTCCAGCCAAGAGGACACCTCCTCTTTTGAAGAGCTGGAAATAATCAGCCTGGAAGACTCATCACAGCGCTTACCTATAACCACCACCAGCGCAGAGACACACACTAGATCTAGAGCAGGCCCGGGTTCACAATCTGGTGGTCACCGCATGGACACGTGTCCGCAGCAGGGGGAGGCAGGTTTGGCCAAGCTCACTACCCTGAAGAACTCCTGCAGTGATGTCCTGGAACTGAGATCATTGACCTCAAACAACCACAACCATCTTCCTTTGTGCTAAACATGACTCCAACCAGTGGAGAGTTTTCCCCCTGATTCCCATTGACTTCAGTTTTGCTAGGATTCCTTGATGCCAAACTTGGTCAAATGCTGCCTTGATATCAAGAGCAGTCACACTGACCTCACATCTGTAGTTCAGCTCTTTTGTCCATGTTTGAACCAAGACTGTAATGAGGTCAGGAGCTGAGTGGCCCTGACAGAACCCAAAGAGTGTCAGTGAGCAGATTATTGCTATGCAAGTGCTGCTTGATAGCACTGTTGCTGACCCCTCTCATCATTTTGCTGATGATTGAGAGTGGACTGATGGGGAGGTAATTGGCTTGGTTGGGTTTGTCCTACTTTTTGTGGACAGGGCATACCTGGGCAATTTTCCACATTGCCGGGTAGATGCCAGTGTTGTAGCTGTATTGGAACAGCTTGATTAGGGGCATGGCTTGTTCTTGAGCACAAGCCTTCAGTACGAATGCTGGAATATTTCAGGTCCCATAGCCTTTACAGTATCCAATGCCTTCAGCCATTTCTTGGTATCACATGGAGTGAATTGAACTGGCTGAAGGCTGGCATCTGTGATGCTGAGGATATCCGGAGGAGGCTGAAATGGATCACCCACTCGACACTTCTAGCTGAACATTCTTGCAAATGCTTCAGCCTTGTCTTTTGCATTGATATGTTGGGGTCCCCCATCATTGAAGATGGGAATATTTGTGAGCCTCCTCCTCTAATGAGTTGTTTAATTGCCCACCACCATTCACGACTGGATGTGGCAGGACTGCAGAGCTTAGATCTGATCCATTGGTTGTGGAATCACTTAGCTCCGTCTATCGCTTGCTGCTTATGCTGTTTGGCATGCAAGTAATCTTGTGCTGTAGCTTAGCTGGTTGATACCTCATTTTTAGGTGCTGCTCCTGGCATGCCTTCCTGCACTCGTCATTGAAGCAGGGCTGATTACCTGGCTTGGTGGTAATGGTAGAGTGGGGAATATGCCAGGCCATGAGGTTACTGTTTGTGGTTGAGTACAATTCTGCTGCTGATGGCCTGCAGTGCCTCATGGTTGCCCAGTCTTGAGTTGCTAGATATTTCGAAATCTAACCCACTTAGCACAGTGGTAGTGCCACACAACATAATGGAGGGTATCCTCAATGTGAATGCGGGACTTTGTCTCCACTGTGGTTACTCCTATCAATACTGTCATGGACAGATACATCTGCGGCAGGCAGGTTGGTGAGGATGAAATCAAGCATGTTTTCCCCCTTGTTGGTTCCCTCACCACCTGCCGCAGACCCAATCTAGCAGTTATGTACTTTAGGGCACAGTCAGCTTGGTCTGTAGTGATGCTACCGAGCCACTCTTAGTGATGGACATTGAAGTGCCCCACCCAGAGTACATTCTGCACCCTTGCCACCCTCAATGTTCCTCCAAGTGGTGTTCAACATGGAGGGGTATTGATTCATCATCTGAGAGTGGCATGGTATGTGGTAATCAGCAGAAGGTTTCTTTGCCCATATTTGACCTGATGCCATAAGATTTCATGTGGTCTGGAGTTGATGTTGAAGACTCCCAAGGCAACTCCCTCCCGGTTGTATATCACTGTGCCGCCACTTCTGCTAGGTTTGTCCTGCCGGTTGCACAGGACATACCCAGGGATGGTGATGATGGTGTCTGGGACATTATCTGTAATGTATGATTCCATGAGTATAACTATATCAGGCTGTTGCATGACTAGTCTGTGAGACAGCTTTCCCAATTTTGGCACAAGCTCCCAGATGTTAGCAAGGAGGTCTTTGCAGTGTTGACCCTGAGTTTGTCGTTGTTGCTGTTTCTGGTGCTGAGGTCGATGCTGGGTGGTCCGTCTGGTTTCATTCCTTTGTTTGGATTTGTTAGCGGTTTGATACAACTGAGTGGCTTGCTAGTCCATTTCAGGGGACAGTTAAGAGTCAACCACTTTACTGTGGGTCTGGAATCACATGTAAGTCAGACCAGGTAAGGACAGCAGATTTCTTTCCCTAAAGGACATTAGTGAACCAGATGGATTTTTACGAAGATGGTTTCATGGTCATCAGTAGACTATTAATTCCAGATCTTTATTGAATTCAAATTCCACCATCTGCCATGGTCTCTGGATTACTAGTCCAGTGACATTACCACTACACCACTGCCTCCCCTCAATGAACAACCAATTTAAGATAAAAACAAAAACAGAATTACCTGGAAAAACTCAGCAGGTCTGGCAGCATCGGCGGAGAAGAAAAGAGTTGACGTTTCGAGTCCTCATGACCCTTCGACAGAACTTTAGTTCTGTTGAAGGGTCATGAGGACTCGAAACGTCAACTCTTTTCTTCTCCGCCGATGCTGCCAGACCTGCTGAGTTTTTCCAGGTAATTCTGTTTTTGTTTTTGTTTTGGATTTCCAGCATCCGCAGTTTTTTTGTTTTTAACCAATTTAAGATTATCAGTCAAGCTCGTAATGTGGCTCATTTTTACTTGCAATAGCAATATACATTCATACGCAGGGACCAGTTCTCTGCAAACAAAAAGAATTTGTTCAAGCCTCGGGCCTTTTTGAAATTACCCGAGAGCTTGAGGAACCTATTGTTCCCCTTTGCTTTCTCAGCCAATCAGAGTTAACTTGCCAACCTTTCAGCACCTTTTCTCCTGCAGTATAAATTGTTGTGATCATCCGAAATTTGGCATTCTTGCATTAGTCCTGATGAGTTCCAGATGAAAAGCTTCAGTAACAAGCCTCTCTTTTCAACAATAATCAAGTGCCGATATATTAGGTAGAATCTTCTGCTCTCTCTTGTGGTCACCTTGGTTGCAGGAAGGGCATTTAGTTAGACAGGATGGGTGCTGTACCTGAATCGCGACCCTTCCTACCTCTGCCAGAATTCTGTTCAGGGTGGGAAGGCCCATGGTTGACCTTCCTGTCCAGTTGCCAATTGCAGCCCTTAAGCGACCAATTAATGACCACTTTAAGGGCCTCAACCCGCCGCCACTGGTATTAACCCACCTTGTGACATCAGTGGGGGGTGGGCCGGGGTCCTTTAATTAAGTGAGGAACTGGACATCAGGAATGGGGGTTGGCGCCCGGGGGGGTCCACTGAGAGCCCACCCCTTTGTCCTTGTAGCTGATCCCCACACCTCTCTTTCTGTAACCCACACTCTGTGTCTAATGGTCAATGCTTCAGCTTCCATTGCCAAACAAGCAGAAGCCATGTAACATCTCAGTGCTGCAGTAGAAACTAAGACTGAGGTCATGAGATCTCTTGCTTGTTGCTATGTCCAGCCTGGGGCATGCAGGCTTAGGATGCTGCCATCATGGCTGTGGATACCAGTTTTCAAAGGGGCATGTAGGCTCTCACTGCTGTCCAAAATCTGTACTCCAGCAGATGACTAGGATTGCTGAGCTGCTACCCCACGGGATTTGTAGTGCCTCTATGCTGCAAGAGCCTACCCTTCTCTCTCAGGATTCATACTCCTACCATTTCCATTCTTCTGGTGCCCCTGCTGTTACCTGTTAGCCAGCCAGTCTAGACTGCTGTCAGCCATGCTGATCTGGTGCAGTCCAAAGCAGGATACTCAAGGGCCAGAGCTGCTTGAAGTCATCCTGCTAGGTTTAGTAAAATAGGTTAATAGAATAATTATGGTAATGAATTAATGATGTAGATCATGATGTAAGAGTGACATCAGCAGTCATGTGCTGGAGATTCTGTAGAGAGCAGATGGAACAATCTGTACTCATGAGACACTTACCTACTCTGTACCCTCTCTTAAATATAGAGTTAATCAACCAGTTCGAAGTAACTATCTGAGTCGGACCACAGTAACTCAAGGTAGGATAGGCCACCCAACCAGCATACGAAACAAGCTATCAGCGGTGGTGACACAATCTAATGAAGGGTTGGTGCCATCGATGGAAAACCCACAGCACGAAACTGGAAGAAAACCTGATGGAGGCAAGAATCTAGAAACCTACCTAAGACGGAAGTGGAGATTGAGATTGTGGACCTCTCAGTTCTTTTTGAAGCTAGGCCAGAGGATACGGATACAGAAGGCACTGGGGCTATCTACAAGAAGACCTTTTGGACCTGGGTTTGCTCTCTCCTGAGTAAGGTAATGAGAAAGAAGCCATTGTAGCACTGAATGATCTGTTGGAAGATCAGGTTCTAAAGGTTGGTACACTATTCAAATCTACTGGCAGAGCATATGAAGTCTCTGGCTTTGTTTTTGATGAGTCAGCTGTGTTTGCTGTGGAAGAGCAGCAATTGTATCTTTTTCCCACTGAACACACCAATGCATGCCTTATATATCACTGGTTGACCAAGAAGAATTGTCCAGGGAGAACAAGATTCTTGATTGCATACAGGATCACATTGCCAGAATGTTGGTAGAGCCCATAAGCTTGCGTGAAAGTAAGTTGAAGCCCACAATTCAGACACATCTGAAAATCTTCTTCTCACTAAAGCTGTCCTTCAGCAGCCTCGCACTGAGGAAAATGTGGCAATATTACTACAACCTACAGAAAGTGAAAGTCATTTCTGAAATGTCATCGGGAAATCAGCTCTTCTTCATCTTCTGCAATGCCTACTGGAATTCTGTTGTTGTTCTTCATGTTGTTCAGAATTGTTTGAATCTCAGATCTTCAATACCCTTTTCGTCCTCAATGCAGCAGTGAATGATACAGTGATGAGAGTCTTTATTGGAGTTGAAGATACTTCATCTTTTCAGATATTTCCTGGTTTGTTATGAGAGAGCAGAATATTCCTGAGCAAATCCTAATCTATCTTCTTCCAGTTCAGTAGAGTGCAACTGTGGATGTCCTTCAGTCTTCTCTTTTGGATCAGTCTTTCTTTGAAAACGTTCCATAGCCCTTACTGTTCAGCTCTTGTGAAGGTTGCACCCCAATAAGCAGGCCTGGAAAGCTGTTGCCCTATTTTGTTGATGCTGATGTCCTCCACGGGCTAGAGAAGCGCCCACATGTTTCCACGATGTCTTCTCAGACAGCTGAGGGCGTTGCAGAAGATCGAATCCCTTATAACAGTAAATTGGGGGATGGGGTGCGGGAAGATTAGGAGTTGCATAGAAATGGCAACAATAAATGGAAATAACAGAAATGTAATGTAAATAGTTTAACATAGTTATTTGGGGGGAGGTGGTGGCATAGTGGTTTTGTCACTGTACTAATATTTCAGAGACTCAGGGTAATGGCTTTGGGCGCCTGGGTTCAAATCCCACCATTGAATCCAATAAAAATCTGGAATTAAAAGTCACAAAACCATTGTCGATTGTTGTAAAAACCCACCTGGTTCACTATAATGTCCTTACCTGGTCTGGTCTACGTGTGACTCCAGACCCACCGCAATGTGGTTGACTCTTAAAAATGCCCACATCCCATGAACGAATAAAAAAAAATTAAGGAAGTTGATATTATACTGGAAGTGGCATAGTATAATGGGTTAGTCAAATAGTTATGGTTAACGAGTTAGTAATATAGATCATGATGTAACAGTGACATCAGCAGTCATGTGTTAGAGAATCTGTAGAGAGCAGATGGAATAGTCTGTACTCATGAGAGACTTACCTACTCTGTAACCTATCTTGTACATAGTGTTAATAAACCAGTAGGAAGTAATTACCTGAGTCAGACCACAGTAACTCAAAGTAAAATAGGCCACCCACCAGCATATGAATCACTAGGGATCTGCAGTTTCCCCTCATGAAAATCAGCAGCCATCAGCCAGCCATGCTACAGCTGCTGAGGTAGTAGTGTTTGGATCACTAAGCTAGGCAAAGACAGCCTCAAGACAGGCACAAAGTGAAAGCAGAGGATTTGTATACGTTATTGGAAGTTTATTATGCAATTATTCTTTTGTGGTGTGCTTTATTGCAGGATTTTGGCCAAGAGGATGCTGTGCCAGTCCATTGCAAAGGGATGGTAAGGTGGGCAATTATGGAGTAGTGCCAATCTGGGGATATTTTCAGGCACACCAGAGTCAGATGCTCATGGAGAGACTGTCTGGAGCTGTGATCCCCGAGATACCTTCACGTTCATCCTCCTCTTCTTCCTCCTTCTGAAGTGATTTCCCAAGGCTTGGTGGCAAGGGCAGTGTCCTCATGATTGCCAGTTTATGAAGGATGCATCAGACTTTCACAAATTTGGATACATGCACCAGCACGAATTTGAAGGCTCCCGTATGGTTCAACCAGCGGAACCACTGTCTGAGGAGGCCAGTGGTTGGTTCCCTGATGTTCTTAGTGACAGCATGGCTCTCGTGCTGCCCATAAGTGGCAGAAGGTGTAGGGGGGACATGAGGAAGAACTTTTTTATGCAGAGGGTAGTGGGTGTCTGGAATTCGCTGCCCAAGTTGGTGGTAGAGGCAGAAACTCTAAACTCTTTTAAAAAGTACCTGGATCTGCACCTTAAGTGCTGTAAGCTGCAGGGCTTTGGGCCAGGTGCAGGAAGGTGGGATTAGAAAGGGCACCTGGGTGTCCTCAGGCTGGCATGGACAAGATGAGTCAAATGGCCTCCTTCTGTGCTGTAACTTTTCTATGGTACTATGTGTGGTTAAGTGGCACAGGGAAGTCATCTAGCCCTTGTTGCCAACCAGCCACCCAGTTGTTAAATGTGGTGGCTCAAAAATGGTGGGAGTGGCTGACTGGGATAGGATAAAAGCATTGTGACTGCTGCCAGGATAGTGGCATTTACCAACATGATGTTCTGAGCATGTTTGCACACCAACTGGACATTGAAGGACGGGAGCCCTTTCAGTTCCAGTATATCTCGCCATTGAGATAGCCAAGTGCAAACAGTCAATGGATCCCTGCACCATTGGGAATTCCACTAGCCTGCACAGACACATGCCCACTCATCCTGCTTCTCTCTGCTTAGAAAGAAGGCTATGAAGCCCCCTCTCCTTGCATACAAGGCCTCACTGACTTCTCTGATGGAGCAGTACATGACAAACTGAGACATGTTGACAATGTCACTGGCGCCAGACTGGATAGATCTTGAGGCATAAAAATCGAGGGCAATGATGACTTTATTGTCCACTGAAAGTGCTGTCCTTGTCTTGCTCTGCAGTTTTAGGTCCAGTTGGAGGAGGCCCCACAATTCAGTGACGATCTACTTGGTGAATTGCAGACACCTAAGACATTGGTCCTGCTGAGGTGGAAGCAGGAGATATGTTATCTGAATATCCTACGCCTCCTATTGAGAGCCCTCCTGCCCCTCCCTCTGTGCATTGCCTCCGCTCCCTGCTACCTCTGCTCCAACTCTCTGTCATGCTGCAGCCCAAGAAAGCTTTCTGCCCAGACACTTCCAAAATCCACTCAACTCCTTGCAAAGGTATGGCACCACTCCTTCTGACTCCAAGAACTTGTGTGAGCTTCTCTGAGAACACAGTACACTACTTCCACTAACACTGTAGCAACAGAAGAAAGTCAAAAGCATTTCATCTGAAAGCTCCATTGTGAGCCCTTTAAACAATGTTAGTGGGGAGTGCCCTGGGCATTAACAAGACCTATTAAGTACAAGGTGGCAAGCTGGATACCAAATCAATGTTAGACATAATTGACGTTTGATCTGTTCGCTCTGCATGATTCTGACACACACAGAGAACCCCCATGCTCCTGCCCTTCCTAACATGGCAATGATTGGGGGCTGTGCCAAGAGTTATCAGAAGGGGAATGACCTGAAGTTTCCCAGCTCTGGGTTCCAGTGGTGCTATGGAGCCAAATTTTGTAGTGAATATTTTTAAAAATTATAATACACATCATAGACTTCATCACATAGCGTGTGGCATAAATTCTTATTAATTTACACCCTGGAAAGGAATAGTTAACAACAATTGCATAAAACAAAGTGAAAAAACTGCCTGGCAACTCAATGGAGCATAAATAGTTACTTTTCATTGCAAGGATGTACCACAGTGACCAAGAGGAAGTTTATAGTTTGAATGACATGCAAGATGCTTTACAGAGAAACAGGAACTTTTTAAATGAGTAACTGCTTTTTTCCTCCTTAAAGCATTTTGCAAGCTGCTCTATTCAATAAGTTCCTCTTGGTGATCAGAGTATATGTTGCCTTCTTTCCTCACTCCTTTTTCAAATCTGCCCTAAGCAGGAATTTACTTTTTTTTTAGTTTTCAGCTGTGAGGAAATATTGTCTTTTTCCTTACATGAGCTTGCTTTTCAAATTGAATAATAAATATTATGTAGCGAGGAGAACATAGGAACACAAGAAATAGGAGCTAGAGAAGACCACATGGCCCCTCAACTTGCTCCACCATTTCATAAGATCATCACTAATCTTCTGCCTCGACTCTACTTTCCCAACTGATCTCCATATCCCTTGATTCGCTGTGAGACCAGAATTTTTTTCTATCTAAGCCTTAGCATTCACAACTCTCTGGCATACAGATCAAGAAAAGAGAAATGCTGCTCTCAGGGTCAAACAAGTTTGGCTAGAGACAAGCTAACCTGATTACACCAGGTATCCATCATTTTTTGAGGGTCCCAGTTTCCACATGGGTATCCTTACAAAAAATGTCTCCAATATTGTTCCTGTGCTGCTTTTGCATTAAAAATGTTAACTCGTTGAACATCATTCAACTAAATTTGCAAGATAGGCACATCTTCAAAAAAGATTGAAAAATAAAGTCTTGCATTTATATTACGCTTTCTATGACCACTCGATGTTTCAAAATGCTTTACTGTCAACGAGGTACTTTCTTGAATTGTAGTTGCCGTTGTGATGTAAGAAACGCAGCATCCAATTCACTCACAACAAATTCCTACAAATAGCAATTTGAACATGACCAGATGATCTGCTTTTGTGATTTTGCTTGAGAGATAAATATTGCCCAGGGCACCAAGGATAACTCCCCTACTCTTCTTCAAAATAGTGTCATAGGATCTTTTAAATCCATCCAAGCAGGCCTCGGTTCAACATCTCACCTGAAAGACAGAATCTCTGACAATGCAGCACTAGCACTCCCTCAGTACTGCACTGGAGTGTCAACTTTCATATTGTGCTCCAGTCCTGGAGTAGGACTTGAACCCAGAACCTTATGAATCTGAGAAAAGAGCACTATCAAGCTGAAGATTTTGAGGAGTGATAAGGTTGCATAAAAGTTAAGTTGAAGTAATAATTTCTGAATCTTCTGATGTCCAGATTGTAACTAATACAAAGATGTGCAAGATGTTAGCTACAAGTTATATTACCAGCATAGGTGGTTGAATAAGAAACCTTAACAGATTAACAGATTCAAAAAAGAGCTAGACAGGTTCTGGTCAGGATTCAGCATTCTTAGAAATGAACCAATGGAATACTGGTGGGCCAGATGGATCAAAGACCTTAGTCGTGGAGTCATAGAGATATACAGCACAGAAACAGGCCCTTCAGCCCATTGTGTCCATGCCGGTCATCACACACCCATCTACTACCCGCTACAGTGTGCTTGCACAGGAACAGGAGAGTGAGCACATCCTGAATGGGGCACAACCAGAGTGGGTATTTGGAATTTGGTGCAAAGCGGGAATTGAATTGCTAAATCTTTCTCTATTATTTTTGCAAGTTCAGTACTCTAGTTAAAAGGTTGGTAAGGTAGCTGACTCAGCTGACTGTGCAACAGTTAACTGTCAATCACCTGAAGCCTGATTAGGGCCTGAATAGGGGTTAATTACTATTTGAAGCTTAACTAGTGGTGAGCCAAGTCAGCTCTATTTAAGAAAGGGACTATCTAGAAGCACGCTACAGTGTACTTGCACAGGAACAGGAGAGTGAGCACAGCCTGAATGGAGCACAGCCAGAGTGGGTATTCGGAATTTGTGCAAAGCGGGAATTCGGTGCATAGGGGACGAGGTATTCTTTGCATTTTTTCCTTGCTATCCAACTTCTTAAATCTTCAGGGCATGCTGCAGCAGAAGAGGCTACAAGGGAAAGGAATCATTGGTAAGTAGTGGGTAAGGTATTTACTACTTTAATCGCTTATAGTTTAAGGTCTTTTTGTGGTTTACAGTTTGTATACTCTACAGTAATGAGGATCAGGAAAGAAGGGCCCTAGAGTAATTGACTTAATAGGTTTAATTAAAAGGGATAAGCCATGGCAGGAGCGCTCAAAGCCATGGTGTGCTCCATGTGGGAAGCCGGGGACATTTCCAGTGCCCGGGCCCAGCATGTGTGCAGGAAGTGTGTCCAGCTGCAGCTCCTGGCAGCTCGGGTTTCAGAACTGAAACGGCGGCTGGGGACACTGTGGAGCATCTATGAGTCTGAGAGCATCGTGGATAGCACATTTAGAGAGGTGGTCACATTGCAGATGAAGGGACTTCAAGAAGGAAGGGAATGGGTGACCACCAGGCAGTCCAAGAGAAACAGACAGGTAGTTCAGTCGTCCCCTGGGGTCCTGCTCGCAAACCGGTATTCCATTTTTGGAGGCTGATGAGGGTACTGGTTCCTTCAGGGAGTGTGGACAGAGCCAAGCTTCTGGCACCATAAGCAGTCTGTCTGTACAGGAGGGGAGGAAGAGCAATAGTAATAGGGGATTCTATAGTCAGGGGAACAGATAGGTGCCACTGTGGCCATCAATGTGACTCCAGGATGGTATGTTGCCTCCCTAGTGCCAGGGTCCAGGATGTCACTGAATGGCTGCAGGGCATCCTGAAGGGGGAGGGTGATAAGGCAGAGGTCATGGTACATGTTGGTACCAATGACATAGGTAGAAAGAGGGATGAAGTTTTGCATCAAAAATTCAGGGAGTTAGGCAGTAAACTAAAAAGCTAGACCTCTCAGGTTGTAATCTTTGGATTACTCCAAGTGCCACGTGCTAGTGAGCTCAGAAATAGGAGAATAGCACAGATGAATACGTGGCTTAAGAATTGGTGCAGGAAGGAAGGTTTTAGATTCTTGGATCACTGGGACCATTTCTGGGGAAGGTGGGACCTGTACAAGCGGGATGGTCTACATCTGAACCAGAACAGGACTAACATCTTTGCGGGCAGGTTTGCTAGTGCTGTTGGGAGGAGTTTAAACTAATTCGGTAGGGGGAGGGGACACAGAATGTTAGCAGAATAGGGACACAGCATAATACAGTAAAACAATCAAGTCAGAGGGAGTACAGCTTCAATAAGCTTCAAGGGAGTAAGGCAAGGCTGGATGGCCTCTACTTTAATGCCAGGAGTATTACAGGTAAAACGGATGAGTTAAGGGTGAGGATTGACATGTGGAATTATGATATAGTAGCCATCACTGAGATGTGGTTGAGGGAAGGGCAGGATTGGCAGCTCAACATTCCGGGATATATATAGAATCTTCAGGCGAGACAGGGGAGGGGGTAAAAGAGGAGGAGACATTGCATTATTAGTTAAGGAGCCAGTTATTGCAGTAAGGAGAGATGATAGCTTGGAGGGGGCATTGAATGAAGCTTTGTGGGTAGAGCTTAGGAATAAAAAAGGGGCAACCACATTATTAGATGTTTATTATAGACCCCCAGATAGTCAGCAGGAAATTGAGGAGCAAATATGTGCACAATTTATGAAGGTGTGTAAAAGCAATAACAATAGGGTAATTATATTTGGTGATTTCAACTTTCCCAACATTAATTGGGATAGACGTAGTGTTAAGGGCTTGGATGGAGTGGATTTCTTGAAATGTGTACAGGAGAACCTTTTAGGTCAATATCTAGAGGGTCCAACAAGGGACGGTGCATTGCTGGACCTAATTCTGGGGAATGAAGCCGGACAGGTGGCTGAGGTGGTGGTGGGGGAGCATTTTAGTGATAGCGACCACAACATGGTACAGTTTAAGTCTGTTATGGACAAAGAAATCAACAAGTTGCAAAAAAATGTTTTGGACTGGGGGACAGTGGATAAGGCAGGATCTGGCCAAGTTAGACTGGCAACAGTTACTTGTGGGGAAATCTACAGAGGAACAGTGGGGTGTGTTCAAAAAGGAAATGGGGAGGGTACAGGTTCAACATGTTCCCTCTAGGGTGTCAGGGAGGAATAACAAGCCCAGAGAACCATGGATGATAGATATTCAGGTTACGATGAGCAGGAAAAGAGAGGCAGGTACAAGGGAAGCAAATCAGCAGAGGCATTAGTGGAGTACAGACAGTGCAGGGTGGAGCTTAAGAAAGCAATTAGGAGAGCAAAGAGGGGATATGAGAAAGCTCTGGCTGGTAAAAGTAGGGAAAATCCCAAGATATTATATAAGTACATCAATGGGAAGAGGATAACCAGGGAAAGAGTAGGGCCCATAAGGGACCAAGTGGGCAATCTATGGGTGGAGCCAGAGGACATCGCTAGAGCGTTGAATGAATACTTCATGTCTGTCTTCACCCAAGAGAATGAGGATGAAGGTATCGAACTCTGGGAGAGAGACTGCGAGGTTCTTAAGCAAATTGATATAGGGAGTGACAAGGTATTGGAGGTGTTGGCAGGCTTAAAAGTGGACAAATCTCCAGGTCCAGATGATTTGTATCCCAGACTGCTGAGGTAGGCAAGGGAGGAGATCGCAGGGACTCTGGCCCGAATTTATAATTCCTCTCTGGCCATAGGGGAGGTGCCAGAGGACTGGAGAACAGCTAATGTGGTTCTGCTATTTAAGAAAGGTTGTAGAGATAAGCCAGGGAACTACAGGCCAATGAGTCTCATGTCAGTGGTGGGGAAGCTATTGGAGAAATTTCTGAAGGAGAGTATCTATCTCCACTTGGAGATGCAAGGTTTGAGCAGGGATAGTCAGCATGGCTTTGTCAGAGGGAGGTCATGCCTAACAAATTTGATTGAATTTTTGGAGGAGGTGACCAGGTGTGTAGATGAGGGTAGTCCAGTTGATGTAGTTTATATGGATTTCAGCAAAGCCTTTGACAAGGTCCCATATGGGAGACTTATAAAGAAGGCAAATGCACATGGGATACAGGGTAATTTGATGAGGTGGATTAAAAATTGGCTTAGTTGTAGGAGGCAGAGGGTGATGACAAAAGGATGCTTTAGTGACTGGAAGACAGTGTCCAGTAGTGTACCACAGGGATCTGTGCTGGGTCCCCTATTATTTATCATTTATATAAATGACATAGATGACTATGTGGGGGGTAGGATTAGTACGTTTGTGGATGATACAAAGATTGGATGGGTGGTTAACAGTGAGGTTGAGTGTCTTGGTCTACGGGAAGATATAGACAGGATGGTCAAATGGGCAGTTAAGTGGCAGATGGAATTTAATGCTGCAAAGTGTGAAGTGACACACTTTGGAAGGAGTAATTTGACAAGGAAGTATTCAATGAATGGCATGGCACTAGGAAGTTCTGAGGAACAAAAGGACCTTGGCGTATATGTCCACAGATCTCTGAAGGCAGAGAGGCATGTTAGTGGGGCGGTGAAAAAGGCATATGGGACACTTGCCTTTATCAATCGAGGCATAGATTACAAAAGTAGGGGGGTCATGTTGGAGTTGTATAGAACCTTGGTGAGGCCACAGCTGGAGTACTGTGTGCAGTTCTGGTTGCCACATTATAGGTAGGATGTGATTGCACTGGAGGGGGTGCAGAGGAGATTCATCAGGATGTTGCCTGGGATGAAACATTTAAGTTATGAAGAGAGGTTGGGTAGACTTGGGTTGTTTTCATTGGAGCAGAGAAGACTGAGGGGCGACCTGATCGAGGTGTACAAAATTATGAGGGGCATGAACAGGGTGGATAGGGAGCAGCTGTTCCCCTTAGTTGAAGGGTCAGTCACAAGGGGGCATAAGTTCAAGGTAAGGGGCAGGAAGTTTAAGGGGGATGTGAGGAAAAACTTTTTTACCCAGAGGGTGGTAACGGTCTGGAATGCACTGCGTGGGAGGGTGGTGGAGGTGGGTTGCCTCACATCCTTTAAAAAGTACCTGGATGAGCACTTGGCGCGTATAACATTCAAGGCTATGGGCCAAGTGCTGGTAAATGGGATTAGGTAGGTAGATCAGGTGTTTCTCATGTGTCGGTGCAGACTCAATGGGCTGAAGGGCCTCTTCTGCACTGTGATTCTGTGACACTCTAGCCCATTTTCCAGCACTTGGCCCATAGCCCTGCCGGCTATGGAATTTCAAGTGCTCATCTAAATACTTCTTAAATGTTGTGAGGGTTCCTGCTTCTACCACCTCCTCAGGCAGTGTGTTCCAGATTCCAACCACCCTCTGAAAACTGAAAAGATTTTTCCTCAAATTTCCTCTAAACCTCCTACCCCTTACCTTATAATCTTTAACCTTCCACATTTTCTTTGCAACTGGTAATTTTATTATTTTTATATTCATTCTTACTTTTCTTTTCTCTCACTCTCTCAATCCCATCTTTCTTTCCCTTTCTATTTCTGTAACTGATTTTACTCTAATTCATCCACTTTAGTTCTCTCGCTCTCTCTCAATCGTTCCTCTTTTTTTCCTCAAATCCATAAATCTCATTGGTTAAGGAGAAAGGAGAAAGACTGTTGGACCCCGCATGAAGAGCCCCCGTCTGCCGCTGAAATAATTAAGGCCTACCCAGTATGAAATGTGAGCGGCAGTGCTGAGTGCTGCCTGTCCATGCAGCTGCCTCAGGGAGAGGAAGAGATATTTTAAAAAATAATTTAAAAAGTAAAAATGTAATAAAACATGTCTCCTCATGTGATTCTTTCACATGAGCAGCGACATGTTATTAATTAAATTAAAAAACTTTTATTACATTTGCTTTTGGAACCCTCATCCCGCCTGTGGATGAGGTTATGAGGTTTCTAAAAAAATGTAAAGGCCGCTTGGCCTTTTCGCCTGCCCGCCGAACCGTTATGTTGGATGGGCAGCAAAAAAAAAAAATTATTTGATTACTTAATGGCCTTAACAGGCCTTTTAATTGTCAGCAGGCGTGCTGCCAACTCCGGCATGTGCCTGCCGACTGAACTATCGTGCGACTGTGTGTTGGTATCAGCACACTTGGCCAATATCAACGCGCATCATTTCGAGCTTGAGCGGGTCGGGCACGTGCCCACCTGCTGAGTGAAAATTTCTGCCCATGAACGTAGGAGGTATGATCAGTAAGTTCACAAATGATATGAAAATTGGTGGAGTGGTAAATAGCAAGGAGGAAGACCTTAGACTACAGGATGATATAGATGGGCTGGTCAGATGGGCAGAACAGTGGCAAATGGAATTTAATCCTGAAAAGTGTGAGGTGATGCATTTTAGGAGGACCAACAAGGCAAGGGGATACACGATGAATGGTAGGACCCTAGGAAGTACAGAGGATCAGAGGGACCTTGGTGTGAATGTCCATAGATCCTTGAAAGCAGCAGCACAGGTAGATAACGTGGTTAAGAAGGCATATGGGATATTTTCCTTTATTAGTCAAGGAATTGAATACAAGATCAGGGAGGTTATGACGGAGCTGTATAAAATGTTAGTTAGGCCACAGCTGGAGTACTGTGTACAGTTCTGGTCGCCACACTCTAGGAAGGATGTGATTGCACTAAAGAAGGTGTAGAGGAGATTCACCAGGTTGTTGCCTGGGCTGGAGCGTCTCAGCTATGAAGAGAGACTAGATAGGCTGGGGTTGTTTTCCTTAGAGCAGAGAAGGCTGAAGGGGGCACCTGACTGAGGTGTACAAAATTATGAGGGGCAGAGATCGGGTAGATTTTCCCCTTAGTAGAGAGGTCAATAACCAGAGGTCATAGATTTAAGGTAGGGGGCAGGAGGTATAGAGGGGATTTGAGGAAAAGTATTTTCACCCAGAGGGTGGGGGGGTGGTATCTGGAACTCACTGCCTGAAAATGTGGTAGAGGCGGGAACCCTCACAACATTTAAGAAGTACTTAGATGAACACTTGAAATGCCATAGCATACAGGGTTGTGGGCCAAGTGCTGGAAAATGGGTTAGCGTAGATAAGTGCTTGATGACTGGAGTGGACATGATGGGCCAAAGGGCCTCTTTCCGTGCTGTAAAACTCTACGACTCTATGACAAAATCATGCTGACCATCCCTAATTAATCCGTTCCTTTCTAAGTGACAGTTGATCTTGTCTCTCAGAACTGATTCTAATAATTTGCCCATCACTGAAAACCTATAATTATTTGGCCTATCCCTCGCACCCTTTTTTAAATAATTGCACAACATTTGTTGATCTCCAATCCTCTGGTACCTCGCATGTATCTAGTGAGGATTGGAAAATGATCCTCAGAGCCATCCATTGTTTCCCCCCTGACTTCCTTTAACAGCCTGGGATACAATCCATCTAACCCTAGCGATTTATCCACCTTCAAGGATGTTAGTCCCTCCAGTACATCCTCTCTCATTATGCTTATTGTATCTAATATTTCACACTCCTCCTCTTTAACTAGAATGTCTGCATCATCCCTCTCACTGAAGACAGAGACAAAGTACTCATCTTCAGCATCAATGCAAAAGTTACCATGTACATCTCTGATAGGCCCTACCCTTTCCTTAGTTATTCTCTTGCTCTTAATGTACTGGTAAAACATCTTTGGGCTTTCTCTGATTTTACCTGCCTATATTTTTTCATATCCTCTCTTTGCTTTCCTGATTTGCTTTCTAACTTCACCCCTGTACTTTCTATACTCCTATTAAGTTTTTTGTGACTGTCATAAGCTTTCTTTTTCTGCTTTATCTAGGCCTGTATGCTTCTAGGTAACCAGGGTGCTATAGGGTGGCAGTACCACCTTTTCTCTTTGTGGGAGCATGTCTACACTCTGTCCATAGAATCTCACTTTTGAATGCCTCCTACTGAATATTCTCCTCCTGAGGGAGGACAGCAGAATGGTCCTCCAGCATACCACTGCCACTCACCCAGGGTGACGTTTCCTAAATCTAAGTAATGGAGCAGAGATTGCTGGACTGCTGTGAAAACTGCAAGTCTCTTTGAGCACTCTTATCCACAGCCATGATGGCAGCAGTCTGAGCCTGCGTGGCACCAAGCTGGGCATGTGTGGCAATAATCTGACATTTCATGACTTCAGTCTGAGCTTCCACTGGGGCTTTAAGATGTTGGATGGCTTCTGCTTTTTCTGTAATGAAGGGTATCAAGGGTACTCTGGGTGGAAGACTTAATTTCCCATCACCAAGAATGGTTTGTTAGCACCGACTGGCCATGTCCTGAAGGATATATATGCCAGATTTGATGTGGCAGGCGGTGAGAGAACCAACATGAGAGAAAAACCTACTTGGCCTTGCCATCATCAATGTACCTGTCGCAGACGGATCTTTCCATGACAGTATTGGTTGAAGTGACACTACACAGTCCTTGAGGAGATAAAGTTCCATCTTCATAAATATGACACCTTCCATTGTGTTATGTGGCATCGCCACCATTCTAAATATACTTGGAACAGATTTAACAGCTTACGACTGGGCATCCATGAGATTCTGTGGGTCATCATCAGCAGCAGAATTGTATTCAACCACAATCTGCAACCTCATGGCCCAGCGTAACCCCACTCTCCTATTACTATCAAGCTAGGGGACCAACACATGACCTCTATTGCTGAGAAGAATAAAGGCCGCAGGAATACTGGAACATCAATATGTGCAGGTTCATGTCTAAGTCACACACTATACTGACTTAGAACCATATCGGTATTCCTTCACTGAAGTTGGATAAAAATGATGGAACTCCCTTCCTAAAACCACCTATGTTATACCTATGCCACAAGGACAGTAGTGGTTCAGGAAGGTGACTGACTACCACCTTCTCAAGGGCAATTAGGGATGGGCAATAAATGCTGATCTTGCCAGCAATGGCCACACACCATGAAAGATTAATAAAAAGGATGAGTTATGTAACGTAATTCAGACAACCTGTCAGAAAAAAATGTTCAGCTGCCCATGCAAGCTTGGACTGAATGCTGATAAATGTTTATCAGCCAGGAATGAAATGCTAACAGTTGTTATGAAATTTCACTAGTAGCTGCTTTCAAAGTATGCGCCTACTGGTTTTGTAACTTCAACCTTCAGATATCCCTTATTACATGGTATTACTATTCCATATTTGTAAGACCAAACAAGATGATTGAAATGTCAGTTTCATTCATCCCCACCAAAAATAGGCTGTGACATCCATTATCTGATTCTACAAAACAGCTGCCAGAAGACTTCTAGTGGGGATTTAGGGTATTGTTGTACAGCACTTCATTACTTGCTATGAAATTTGAAATTTACAGGGCTATTTGCTTTACTTGAAGGTTGACAATGATGTGACTGTATACAGAACTCATTCCATAGGATAAAATCGAAAATGGATGATTGGAGGCTAGAAAATGGCAAGTTTTTGAACTTTCTGCCTCTACCAAATTTCATCAGTGTAGAGTGCTAGATTCAACTGTCTTTGGCTGCTTCATCAATGACCTTCTCTCCAACATAAGGTTGGAGGTGGAATGTTTGCTGATGGTCGCACAATATTCAACACTATTTGCAACTCCTTATATACTGGAGTAGTCTATGTCCTAATGAAATAAGATCTGGGCATGATTCAGCTTGGGCTAATAAGTGTCAAGTAATATAGGTGCTACAAAAGTGCCTGGCAATGACCATCCCCAACGAGAGAGAAATTAGCAATCTGCTCTTGACATTTAACGGCATTGCCATTACTGAATTCCCTGCCATCAACATCCGGGGGTATACCATTGATCAGAAACTTAACTGGACCAGCCATATAAATACAGTGGCTACAAGAGTAGGTCAGAGGCTGGAAATTCTGCACCGAGTAACTTACCTCCTTACTCCCCAGAGCCTGCTCACCATCTATATGGCACAGGTCAGGAGTGTTATGGAATACTCTGCACTTACCTGGACAAGGGCAGCTTCCACAACACTCAAGAAGCTTGACACCATCCAGGACAAAGCAGCTGCTCGATTAGCACCCCATCCACAAATATTCACTCTCTCCACAAATGACAGACAGTGGTAGCAGTGCATACCATCTACATGATGCACCGCAGAAACTCATCAAGCCTTTTTTAACAGCACTTTCTAAACTGTACCATTACTATCAAGCCAGGGGACCAACTTGAGATCTCTATTGCCTAGATGATCAAGGGGAGCAGTCACATGGGAACACCACCAACTGCAATTTACATATGATCATATAAACTAGGAGCAGGAGTAGGCCACTTGGCCCCTCGAGCCTGCTCCTCCACTCAATAGCATCATGGCTGATCTGACTGAAATCTCCCGACTACCCCTGGTAACCTTTCACCCCTTTGCTTATCAATAATCTATCTACCTCTGCCTTGAAAACATCCAAAGGCTCTGCTTCCACTGCCTTTTGAGGAAGGGAGTTCTAAGTCTCAATAAGCTCTGAGAGAAAAAATTTGTTCTCATCTCTGTCTTAAATGGGTGACCTCTTACTTTTAAACAGTGACTCCTAGTTCTAGATTCTCCCATAAGAGAAAGCATCGTCTGCACATCCAGCCTGTCAAGACCCCTCAATATCTTATATGTTTCAATCAAGTCGCCTCTTACTCTTCTAAACTCCAGCAGATACAAGCCTAGTCCATCCAACCTTTCCTTACTAGACAACCCACCTATCCCTGGTATTGGAACCATAAAACCATAGAAGAGTTACAGTGCAGAAAGAGTCCATTCAGCCCATTGTGTCTGTGCCAGCCAAAAAGAGAAAAAAGAAACTAGCCACTCATTTTAGTCCTACCTTCCAGCACCTGGTCAGCAGTCTCACAGGTTTCAACACTTCAGATGCAGATCCAGGTACCTTTTAAATGAGTTAAACATTTCAGCCTCAACCACCAACTTAGGCAGTGAATTCCAGATGTCCACCACCCTTTAGGTGAAAAAGCTTTTCCTCATGTCCCCTTTAATCATTCTATCAATCTCCTTAAATCTATGGCCCCTGGGAATTGACTCCTCAGCTCGGGGAAACAAATCTTTTCTGTCTACCCTATCTAGGCCCCTCATAATTTTGTACACCTCAGTTAGGTCACCCTTAGCCTCCTCTGTTCTAAGGAAAACAACCCTAGCCTATCCAATCTCTCCTCATAGCTGCAATTTTCAAGACCTGGCAATTTTCTTGTAAATTTCCTCTGCACTCTATCCAAAGCAGTTATGTCCTTCTTGTAATGTGGTGACCAGAACTGCACATAAAATTCCAGTTGTGGCTTAACCAGCATTTTATATAGTTTCATCATTATATCCCTGCTTTTGTATTTTATACCTTGCCCAATAAAGGAAAGCATTCCTTATGCTTTCATTACAACCTTATCCACTTGTCCTGCCACTTCAGGGACCTATGGACATGCACTCCAAGGTTTCTCACTTCCTCTACCCCTCTCAATAACTTTCCATTTATCGAGTGTTTCCTTGCTTTGTTTGCTCTCCCCAAATGCATTACCTCACACTTCTCCAGATTGAATACCATTTGCCACTTCCCCGCCCAAATGATTGATATTATCCTGAGTTGATAGTTATCCTCTTCACTATCAACTACATTGCCAATTTTTGTGTCATCTGCAAATTTCCCAATCATGCCTCCCACATTTAAGTCTAAATCATTAATATAGACAACAAACAGTAAGGGCCCCAACACGGAGCCCTGTGGAACACCACTGGAAACCGTTTACCATTTGCAAAAACATCCATTGTTCATTACCCTTTGTTTTATGTCACTGAGCCAATCTTGGATCCAACCTGCCACCTTCCCCTGTATCCAATGAGATCTCACTTTCCTGACAAGTCTGTCATGTGGAACCTTGTTAAATGCCTTACTGAAATCCATGTAGACAACATCCACTGCACTACCCTCATCAATCCTCCTTGTTGCTTCCTCAAAAAAGTCTATTAAGTTAGTAGGACATGATCTTCCCCAAACAAAACTATGCTGACTACCTCTGATCTGTGCCTCTCGAAGTGACAGTTTATCCTGTCTCAGAATTGTTTCCAATAATTTGCCCACTACCGAAGTCACACTGACCAGCCTATAATTTTCTAGCTTATCCCTCGTATCCTTTTTAATTATTGGTACAACGTTCACAGACCTCCAATCCTCTGGGACCTTGCCTTGTCTAGTGAGGAATGGAAAATGATCCTCAGAGCATCCATTATTTCTTCCCTGACTTCCTTCAACAGCCTGGGTTATAATCCATCTGGCCCTGTGATTTATCCACCTTCAAGATTGCCAGTCCCTCCAATACTTCCTCTCTCATTATGCTTATTGTACCTAATATTTCACACTCCTCCTCTTTAACTAGAATGTTTGCACCATCTCTCTCCTTAGTGAAAACAGAGACAAAGTACCCATTGAGAACCCTGCCCACATCTTCTGCATCAACCCATAAGTTACCATGTACATCTCTGACAGGCCCTACCTTTTCCTTAGTTATTCTCTTGCTCTTAATGTACTGGTAAAACATCTTAGGATTTTCTTTGATTTTGCTTGCCAATATTTTTTCGTATCCTCTCTTTGCTCTCCTAATTTCCATTTTTACCTCACCTCTGTACTTTCTATACGCCTCTAGGCTCTCTACAGTATTAAGTCGTTAGTGACTGCCATAAGCTGTCCTTTTCTGCTTTATCTTGGCCTGTATACTTCTGGGTAACCAGGGGACTCTAGATTTGGCAGTACCACTCTTTTCCTTTGTGGGGACATGTCTACACTTTAGTTTAGTAAACCTTTTCTGAACTGCTTCTAATGCATTCACATCCTTCTTCAAATAAGGAGACTAATACTTTATTTAGTATTCCACATATGGTCTCACCTGCGCCCTGTACAAATGAAGCATAACCTCCCTATATTTATTTTGAATTCCCCTCACAATAAATAACAACACTCTAAAGCTTTCCTAATTACTCGCTGTACTACCATACTAGCCTTTTGTGATTCATGCAATAGGACATCCAGGTCCCTCTGAATCTCAAAAATCTGCAATTTCTCACTGTTTGGATAATACACTTTTTTATTCTTACTGAAATTTTCCTCCAAGTCACACAATATCCGGACTTGGAACTATATCACAGCTCCTTCATTGTTGTGTGGTTAAAATCAACAATGCAAACAATCAACAATATCTATCTTATACTTAACATCCAGAATTAACATGAGGTAAACATAAATTAATCAGCAAACTGTGTTTGAACACACCATAAACTGCACATTAAATGATAGGCATAATCAAGACAGGTACTATGAATTTCTCAGCATCCCACCCAGATGAGAGCGATCACTGTGTCACAAAAATTCTGTCTTCCCCATGAGGGATTTCAGCTCTTCTCTTTTGAAGGACGAGAAACTGATTTTTCCCTGAAAACTACTCCAATTCAGACTGCTTCATTGAGCAACTGGGATGTGAGCAATCAATCTCTTCTTTTGAGGTTTTGTCGCACTGAATTGACAAGGCTGCACTCCAGCATCTAATCACCGGCACAGTTCCAGCTCTCCAGCTCCTCCAAGCAGAACCCCACCAGCCACGGGCCTTCCTTTGCCCCAACTGCCAACTTCATCAACAGACCACTATTGAATACAAACTTTTCTTTGCCCAACTTCCAGCTCTCTAACAGACAGCTTCGTTTCCACTCCACTGAGTTGATAAGTGCCCCAGGGCTTCCTTGGGCCCCAATTGCACAGAGCCAACAACCTTCAGCTGCCTCTTCAGCAGCACAGCTAACAGCAGCACTTTAACTGCATGGAGCCTCTTTAGCTGCTCTTGACTAACTGTTTACTAACTACTATTCACTGACCCACGAGCAGATCTGTGTGACCTATTAAAATATATGAACAGGGTCCTGCCCCTGGTCCTCGGCAAAATCAAATGTATCAACCACTGGAACATTTGATGCCTTGAATGTTACAATCTCCAGTTAACTAAATGCCTCTTTCCACAGGTGTTAACTTACAAGAACACAGAGACAAAGAAAAAAAATAAAACTAATAGATTGCATCACACCATCAACAAATAAAGATTAAAAATTATCCAAGAACACTTCAAATACATACACTATTGAACTATTCATCCTTGTCTATCCGCTTATTGCAGGTCTTGCACTACCTTAATGCTGCTGGACAATATACCCCAGTGGCTGCAGCATGGCTGGTGGAAGGTTGTTGACTTTCAATGGGGAACACTGCAGATGCCCTTGCAGGAAGACCTCGAGCAGTTCTGGCCCTTGAAACTCTTGATTCAGAATGCACCATCTCAACATGGGTGGCAGCAGCCTGGATTGACTGGCAGAAAGGTAACAACAAGGGCACTGGCAGAGTGGCGGTGGTGGGAGGACTGTCTTCATGAAAGAATGTCATTGAATGTGTTGCAATAAATTTTGGTGATGTGCTTGCCATGGCTGAATAGCTGCAGGTGCATAAAAGCAGCGAGAGGTGGGTGTAAAGCTGGCAGCATTGGTAGGTATGTGAGGGTGAGGAAGAGTACCTGAATATTAGACATGAGTTTGAATTGATAGAGATTTATGATGGTTGAATGATGGGGGTATTGTGCATTGAGTGGTGTGGTGGGTAGGGGATATCATAGAGCATAGAGGTCTACAGCACAGAAAAAGGCCCTTCGGCCCATTGAGTGTGTGCTGGTCAAATAAGTACCTCTAACTATTCTAACCCCATTTTCCAGCACTAGGCCCATAGCCTTGTATGCCATGGCATCACAAGTGCACGTCCAAATACTTCTTAAGTGTTATGAAGGTTGCTGCCTCTACCACCCTTTCAGGCCGTGAGTTCCAGATTCCCACCACCCTCTGGGTGAAAAAATTCTTCCTCACATCCTCTCTAAACCTCCTGCCTCTTACCTTAAATCTATGCCCCCTGGTTATTTATCCCTCCACCAAGGAGAAAAGTTCCTTCCTGTCTACCCTATCTATGCCCCTCATAATTTTATACACCTCAATCATGTCCTCAATCTCCTCTGCTCCAGGGAAAATAGCCTCAGTCTATCCAATCTCTCCTCATAACTAAAAGTCTCCAGCCCAGGCAACATCCTGGTAATTAAGTACATTTGAATTGGTGTCACTGTTCTAATGTAGGCAACCAATTTGCAAACAGCAAAATCTCACAATCAGCAATGACCAGATAATCTAGTTTAGTGATATTGGTTGAGGGATAAATATTGACTGGGGCACCAGGGGGAGATCACCTGCTTTTCTTCAAAATACTGCAGGGAATTTTTAAAGTACTTTTTAATTAAATTTTTTTTAATTAAATTAAATTTAATTTAAATTTTTAATTTAATTTTTTAAATCATGTGAAGGTGCATTCACTAATTTTGACCACTAGTGTGAGATCATTGAACTTCTTTCAGCATTGCAGCCAGGTTGTCCAGGCCAGACTCTAGGAATTGACCCCGTTGGTCACCTGCTCCCGTTCCCTTCTCAAGATCTGCCTTGTTGCATCCGGCTCCCTGTGAAAACATTGTGTCTCTCCCCTTTTCTAACTCCTGGACTAATGCCTTTAGTGTCACATCAGAAAACCTGGAAGCCCTCACTCTGGCCTGTTCTTCAATTTGGTGTACTGTTTCTTATATCCAAGTCTTCCAAAGATAATCTGCTGCTATATAATAAGTGCTGCGTCCCTTTAAGTGGTGGAGATTGTCTTTATGAGGTGTAGGTTTGATGTTTGTTGAGCTAGCTACGCATGTTGCTGGGCACCCTGTTAAGCATACAGCCAATCAGAAGTGTGTTCTGCACTCGACTGCGCATTGAAATTATTTAGATGAGGAGGGAGTGCATAGTTTGCATGTTGCTTGCCTCAACAGGACCAGTTGTGGTATGATTGCATGACCAACCCATGCCTGAAAATGGTCTTTAACAAATTTCCCCCCAATGAGATTAGTTTATGAGAGCAATTAATGTCACTGGATCTGAAATGGTTGTTGACAGCAGGCTCTGAATTTGTAACAAACATTTATAAACAAACACTCATACTCAAGCTGAGTACTTATGTACACAAGGATTTTTAATCATAGTGTACAATTATTACATCTCAAAGATTCAAACTCTTATGAATATCAAGTTATTTTTAAAATCTGTCCCAAGTATGCAATAAAAAAATTGTTTAATATAAATATTCAGATCTTATATTTTTGAAAAATGTCCTCTTGTACTAAAGAGTTAATAGGCAAAATATTCCAATTAGAAAAAAAGATGACATGAACTTAAAAGGATGGCTGACTTTATTGCAGTGCTTTGTTAAATAATCTCAATATAACCTCTCATCTATTTCAGGACTTTTGGGATGCACAACTGAAAATACCTCAGTTCTCTGCCACATTCCAATATGATGATAACAGTTCCTTCCTCTTTTAAATTCCATTCCCAACCTAAAAAGCAATGAGTTGACAAGTTGCTGCTTGGACAATGAGCTTTTTTGTGGGTTTTGTCCTAATGATGAGTGTTCCATGATTATCCATGGAATCCCAGTTCTGCATTCAGTTACCAGAGTGGCTGGACAGTACTGGGGTTTGAGGTGAGATGTTACTCTATATTCCAAGATTCAACTATCTTTTGTTTTGAAGTTAGTAAGGATTTAATAGGAATTTATTTTATCTTGTGCTTTACAAGTTGCACAATCTAATTGTTCATTGGGAAGCTCTTGGTACATCATGAAATTTAGACCTCTATGCACTTGTTCAGCCTTGGTTGAGATATTAAATTGTAATCTCCTCTATCTGTTCCAGTAGTTCAGGAGGATGGTATCTATTCCATGCTACTTTTAGGAAGGACAGAGTATTCTCCTGGTGTCTTGACTAATATTTCTCCCTCAACTAAAACCATGAAAAGAATGAGTCTGCTTGTTATTCACATTATTGCTATTCATAGGATATTGCTGGTGTAGAACCGCTGCTGTGTTTCCCACATATTAATATGTTGAAAGTAATTCAATCTATGACTCACTTTCAGATGTTTCAATATAATAACGTATTTTATAAATACAAGTGGTAATTTAAAAGGAAATTGCATAAGCATATGAGGAAGAAAGACATAGGGCAGAATTTTCTGCCTGTCGGGCGGGCGAGCCTGACCCAATCTCCGGCGGGCGGGGAGCCGATCCCCGCCGGAGAAGCGGGCCCCACTGCCATTTTACGTGAGCGGGCCAATTAAGGCCCGCCCAGCGTGACATCTGTCGGGAAGCGCCAAGCACTACCTGTGCGGGTGGGGGGGGGGGGAATTCCCCAAAAGCGAGAGTGCACTCTTTTGCGCATGCGCACGGCAGAGCGCACATCTCCCTGAGGCTAAATGCTGCCTCAGGGAGATCACTTACATTTTGAAAAATATTAAAAATAGAAAAAAAATTCCTAACATATCCCCCTCATGAGATGGGACATGTTCATTATTTACATAATAACTTTATTAAAATTTTTGAAACCCTGCATGAAATCTCATCCCGCCGGTGGATGAGGGTTCATGTTTTATTTATTTGCCGCTGGGGCTCCTGGCCTGCCTGCCAACCTTAAGGTTGGACGCGCAGGTCCTTTAGTTGTATAAATGATCCTGTCAATGGCCTCATTTGGCCATTGACAGGTCGGCAGGCCCGCAGCTGATTTTGCAGTGGGCCCGTCTTCCTGAAAATTTAAATGGGGCGGGATGACATCGGGGGCTCCGCCCAACATCATCCCGCATCATTTTACACGTCGGTGAGCGGGCCCTGCCCCCTGCTCGCCAACAGCAAAATTCTGCCCATAGAATGATGTGCTGGTAGAGGCAGATGAAGAGGGGTGGGAGGAGGTCATCACTGCAGGAGGTGCTCAGGGCAGTGCCCTGGACCTAACCATCTTCAGATGCTTCATCAATGACTATATTTCCATAATAAAGACCAGATGTGGGGATGTTTGCTTATGATTGCAAAGTGTTCAGTTTCATTCTCAACTCATCAGATAATGAAGCAATTAATGCCTGTGTGCAGCAAGACCTGGACAACATTCAGGGCTGATAATTAACAACTACATTCACGCTACATAAGTGCCAGGCAATGACCATCTGCAACAAGAGGGGGATTATAACCACCTCTCCTTAACCTTTAGTGGCATTACCGCCATCAAATTCCCCAGCATCAATACCCCATGGGTCTCCATTGAACAGAAACTCAACTGGATCAGCCACGTAAATACTATGGTTGCAGGAACAGACCAGAAGCTGTGTATTCTGCGATGAGAGACTCAGCTTCCAAAACCTTTCCAAAATCTACAAGGTCCAAGTCAGGAACACGATGCAATACTCTCCATTTAGAAACACCACAATCTCCAAGTTCACCACCAACGCCCTCCCCCACTCCCAGCCCCCGTAAACCATAAATCATTCTGACTTGGAAATATATCAGTATTCCCTCATTGTTACTGGGTCAAAATTATAAAATCCCCACCAAACAGCACTTTGGGAGTACCTTCAGTATACAAACTGCAGTGGTACCACCTCCTCAAGGGCAATTAGGGATGTGCAGTAATTTTAGGTCTTGCCGTAATGTCCATATTTCTTAAGGAAAGGCTCATATGGAGCATAAAAGCTGGCAGAGATGACTTGGGCTGAGTAATCTATTTATGTTCTGTAAATTCTATGGAATTCCATCTTTTGACATAACCTGCGGCATAATAAGCTGATGCGATTAGATTAACTTCACTGCAAAGCAAATTGAGTGTCGTATGAAACAGGCGGCTAATCCGATCCCCCTTCCAAGTCATGACTTATGGCTTGGGGTGGGGTGGGGGGCGAACTTGGAGATGGTGGTGTTTATATGTGCCTACTACTCTTATCCTTCTTGGTGGTAGAAATCATGAGTTCAGAAGGTGCTGTTGTGGACCCTTTGGTGAGTTGCTGCAGTGTACCTTATAGATGATAAACACTACAGCCATTGTGTGCTAGTGGTGGAGCAAGAGAATGTTCAAGGTGCTGAATGGAGTACCAATCAAGCAGGCTGCTTTGTACTAATTTGTTTTGAGTTTCTGGATACTTCTGGAGCTGCATTAATCCAGACAAGTGGAATGTATTCCATCATGTTTCCATTTCTCTAATTAAACTTTGGCTCTCTATCCTAAAATCTGTTTTTTGTCTTTATGTTCATGTCTTTTTTATACCTCTATGAGGCACCTTGGGAAGTTTTTTCTACATTAAAGCAAGATGTTGTTGTTGGGTGTTTCTGACAAAGTCAGCTCACATACAACAAAGGGTTTGCTGCATTGCACCAGTTCAAAATAAGAACTGAATACTTTCTAGATAGAGAAAGAGGATGTGCAAAAATAAGTAGGTAATATCAACCTGGAATTTCAATCAAATATAAATTGATGTTGTCAAAGTGATTTAGTGTCACAAGTAGTAAATGCATCATTGTTCAAAATGTCAGAGAATGAGTGAGAGGCAGCTCTTAGCTTGATTTGATAAAGTAATGTGAAAGTGGCAGCATACAAAAATGAAAGCTGTGGCAACAGGGCTAAGAACTACCTCAAAATTATTGGCCAGGATTTTGTGGTCAGTGCTGAAGAAAGCTGCCCACAAAGATCCATTGGTTCTTGTGGCAGGAATTTCCCCTTTCCAAATAGCTATTTAAATTCAACACTAAGTGAAGGAGATGCCTTGATGCAGCAATTTCATCAAGCAGAAAGGTAACCAACCAAATTGAAGCATTCACACAATAAACCAGAAAGCTAAAAATACTTAAAATCCATTCACTTTTAATTTAAATTTTCAAATAGTCAATATGACTGATTCTTAAAAAATATTTTTTTTTGGTTTTTTAAACAATGTGGGACTTTATTATCATTGTGGAGGAATTTGAAATTCTACAAATATAAATTTAACTTTTCTGGGCCAGTGAAGGTGGTTAGCACTAATTATTAGTTATAACACCATTAAAAACCCACTTACACCTCATTCAACAAGGTATAACATGTTTTAGAGTTTTTACAGTGAAACTAACAATGTAGGAGCAGAAGTTCTTGTCGAATTATGATTACAATGGAGATTGCAGGCTATGGGAACTTCTACAATGCACCCAATGGAGGAGTGTACACTCACTGACAGCAACTCTTGGATCTCCATGTTATTCTGCGCATGTGCAGACTTCTGAAGTTGCTGTCAGTTTCAGTGGAGTATTGACAGTGAATACTGACAGCTTTGCCATCTTACACAGCAATATGTGGGCTGTTAATTTTGATATTTTCTGGTATGAGGGAAGAGCAAAGACTATTTTTTCTTTTTATTGATGTCTTTGTTGATGACAAATGGAATACCTTCAAACACATGCTAAAGAATATGTTGGGTAATATCCACCCATGCACAGACTAAAAAATAGGTGAATCAACATGTGTTTACAGGGTGATCTAAGGTGAATATAGAAAAAATGAACCTCATATTGCTTGTGGGGGCAAGGTGAGGTTACCAACTAAGAGGAGTACAGCAATGTTCAATTCACAACAAAGAGGAACCTTGAACTGCGTTAAGGTGCTGAGCACAACAGTAAAATGCATCTCATGCTATATCAGCAAGAGATTAGTTAGAATGAAGGTGAGAACCTTAAAGAATGTCACCAGGGATGAAATTGACGATGAGCAGATTAGAATGAACGTAAACTGTAAGTACAGCTTTGAGATATACACTAGAGGAGACTACAGTAATATGCCCTCCATTAACAGAATAAATGCAAGCAGAATTATGGTCTTCAATATCAACAAGATGGAGTTTCTTCAAGGAATTTTGTTTGAACCTATTATTAGGTTTCTGCTGTAGATTGTTGCAAAGCTGATCAATACAGCTGGTAAAAAAAATAATCCTGAGAATCTGGCAGATACCTACATATTGGGATTCTGCAGTGTCTTAAATCCAATTTCAGTAACAACCAAATCCTGTTGAAAACCTAGCTATCAAGGGTGTTCTGAGGCTTTATTCTTAGTATAATAATATGTGAATGCAGTAAATTGATTTGTTGTAATTCCAGTTGAAAAATGGTGAAAAACCTGGAATAACTGCATTAATGGCCATTTCCATCTTTTTTTTTCTGGGACTGCTGTTGATTGTCCAATGAAGCTACAGTGGATGCTCAGAGAACTCTGATGGAAATATGCAGTTTTGAACTTTTTTCATTAAAAAAATACTTTTTTCATAAAATTTGTAAAAGTATATTGGCCCAGATTTCCCGGTCTCCAGATAGTCAGAGACCAAACATACACCCCAAGATGCACTTCATGACCCCGCAGAAGTGCTGATGTACTGACTTTGTGGGAATTGCCCGGGCAGTTTGAACTTCTGATGAGCAAATTTCCTGCTGCCTGGGTCCCCCTGCAAAAGTCTCCAACTTTGAGTTGGAGTTGGAGACTTCAGACAGTTCTAACTTACTTACTTGGATAGTTACCCAGGAAATGTTAGACTGAAAAATCCTAATCTAATTCCTGGATAACTAAACAACTGTCCCCAACTGCCCCTTGACTCCCTGACTTCCCCCAACCCCCTAACTATGCCCAGAGTCCCGACTCCTCCCTAACCCCCAACTCCCCACTCTGACCTCCGGACTTCCCCTGACCAGACCTGACAAGCCCCCACCAGCCGACTAGCCCTCTGAGAACTTGATTCTCCAGACCAACCTACCAACCTACACCTTCATATCACTCACCTCACCCACCTGCCATCCTATCCACCTGCCATCCTGCCACTCTACCCACATACCACCCTACCCAGCTTCTACCCTACCCAGCTCCCTCACCAGGTCCGATCTTCATCAATTCCTGGACACTGTTTCCAAATGTCCCTGGTTATGGCCTCCTGCCCCTGTTTTTTTCACTGGTAGCTGGCTGCTGGAGGGGATGAGGGGGAGAGTGGAACAGAAGATGAAAATAATAATGAAGTTCTACCTCTGCAATCCCAAGACTTTTGGACTTCCTCCATACGGTGCTCACTGTCCACCGCTCCTTAAATATTGAGTCCAATATTTCGGTGAGCATGTGGCCAATCTATGGAACAGGCTCCCTGAGCAGACGATGGAAGCAGTTAGCATTAGTTCATTCAAATGTATACTCAATTATACAACTCAATTATATTCATTACAGAGCATAACATTTTGGGTTACAATATATGAGTAATTTGAGACATGACTCCTTATTTGGTTAGGAGTCACATGGCTCTGCCACTTGAGGTTCTTCCACAAGATTGACATTATCAGGAACTGCATCACTAGATACATCATTAGAAAGTGGCAGTTCAAGGTTTGGCAAGTCTACAGAGACATAGGACATGTCCATTCTAGGTCAATCTGTCACCACAGGGATTAATGGTTCGACATTAATCATAGGCAGAATAGTTGGAATGTCGCACTATCATGAATATGGTCCATGTGTTTTTGAACAATTTTGTCTTCCAATTCCATCTGGAAGGATAAGGGACCAGTCTCTGAGACAATGTTCCAGGGACCCAACAAGGTCCACTTCCGAAATTCCACATGAATACTATGTCTCCTACAATGAATGTGCAAGCTTTGCTATGAATATCGTGATTCAATTTTTGATTACTCTGATTCCATTCTATCTTCCCTTCTAAGTTTGGAAACACCAGACTTAACCTTGTACATAGGCAACGTTTAATCAATAATTCAGATGTTGAACTCATAATCAAATGTGATATGCAATAACTAAGAAAGTGGGAAAGTCGAGTTTCAAGAGTGCCTTCTGATAACCTCTTCATTCCAGATTTGAAAGTTTGCACAGCTGTCTCAGTTAAACCATTTGATGAGAGATGAAACGGGGCTGTCTAATACGTCTGATTCCACTTAAACTCATGAATCTCTGAAACCCTCTACTAGTAAAGACTACCATTATCAGAAACGATGATTTCCGGTAGGCCAAATATGCTAAAACAATGACGCAGCTTTTCGATAGTTGCGCTTGATGTTGGTGATCTGACTTCATACACATCCATCCATTTAGAATGTGCACCCGCGATCAACAAAAACATGGTACCTAAGAATGATCCTACATAATCAATATGTAGTCTAACCCAGAGTCAACCAGGCCACTTCTACAGATGCAGTGCAGCTGAAACAGGCAACTTCTGTTGTTGCTGACAATGGAGACAGTGCTTGACCATGCTTTCAATGTCACTGTCTATGCCTCGCCACCAGACATAGTTTCACGATATGTCTGGGTGTGCACTGTGAAGCTCTGACAAGAGCGCTTCTCTTCTTGTGAAGGGACGACGACGCTTGAGTCCCCACAACAATGTTCCAGCTTAACAAGTTAACTCTGTTTTTTGGGCATGGAGTGGTCTGATTTCTTCAGACACAGGTCTTTGACCACCCTTGCAAAACAAAGTCTCTGACCTTTGACAAAATTGGACCTCTGTTCATCCAATTTCTAATTTGCTTCACACACACAGGCAAATAATCCAAGAAATTCAGTACAAGTACAACTTGTTATGGCACTGGAGCATATACAATGCTATCTGGTAATGGGAGATGACTGAGTGCATTACATTTGCAATGTGTAAGCCAGGATAGTGCATAAAAGTATACTCATACACAGATAATAACAAAGCCCAGCGCTCCATAGCTGATGCTATTAGCGGAATGGCCTTATCCTCACTGGATAAACTCATTAATGGTTTATGGTCAGACACAATTGTGAAATGTTGTCCATGCAGGTACTGGTGGAATTTCTTCACTCCGAATACCACCGAAAAATCTTCCTTCTCTAGCTGGGAATAGCCCTTCTCAGCTATGGAGAGGGTTCTTGAGGCATAACCAATGGGGCTTTCTGATCCATTTTCCATTCTTTGATAACATGGCTCCTATACCATAAGGAAAGGCATCACATGTTAATACCAATCGATAAGTCATAGTGTACCAATGAACACAATGAATGTAATAGTTTCTTTACTTTAACAAAGGCTTTTCCTTGTTGTGAATTCCACAACTAGCGGTGATTCCTTTTTAACAACAAGTCTAATGATGCTAGCACTTGATAAGTTTGGCAAGAAGCGGCTATAATGGTTGATCATATCTAGGAAAGACTTAAGTTTGTTTACACTGGACGGTGAAGGTGCATCTTTAATTGCCCGAACTTTCCCTTCTACCAGATACAAACCCATAGCGTCCACCATGTGACTTCTGATGCTTGGAATGTACATTTCTCTTTCTTTAATTGTACACCGGCTACCAAGAATCTTCTCAGCATCACTTCCGGGTTGGCCAAGTGTTCGGTCTTGGTTGACCCTGTGATTAGAACATCATCTAGGTATACTATCACTTGGGGAAGTCTTTGCAAAAGACCCTCCATTGTCCTTTGGAAGATTGCACATGCAGACAAAAGGATTGCTTTCTGCTTCTGCTCCGTGGTAATTTTGTTTGCTACGAAATAAAAGCCAAGGCGCTTTACATACTGGCTCCAGTCTTTCATAATTGCATTGTAAGGATTGATTCTGCTGAAGAGTGGCATGACTGGTGAATAGTCTTTTCTCTTTTTCTGAAGATTCCATGTACTCACGTTAACAAGGCGAGGTGCAGTGTCAGACCTATTTTACCTTCGTCTTCAGTTTGAAAAGGGCGCAGAGAGCAGCAGGGATTTCAGTTTGACTTCAGAAGAGAGAGAGATTAAAACAGTGGGACTCAAGTAAGAGTAAAGGTAAAATAAATGCAAGGGTCCATATTCTATTTAGTTTAAATATGCTCAGTCCCATGATTTGCACATCCTGTGCTATGTGGAAAATCCTAGACTCTACTGGTGGTCTGGAAGACCATGTGTGCAGGAGGTGCCTCCGACTGGAGCAACTCGAGCTCCAGGTTTTGGAGCTTGAGCGGCAGCAGGGGACACTACAGTGAATTCACGAGGCTGAGGCTCGTGGATAGCGTGTTTCAGCATGTGGTCACTCTGCAGCTTATGGAAGTGCAAGCAGAGAGGGAATGGGTGACTACCAGACAGAAGAAGTGGACCAGGCAGGTAGTGAGGGAATCCCCTGAGTGCATCTCGCTCGCAAACTGTCTTTTAGTCTTGGAAAACGGTGAGTGACGGTTCCTCTGTGGAAGTCAACCAGAGCCAAGGCCATGGCACTGTGGGTGGTCCAGCTGCTCAGGTGGGGAAGAAGAAGTGTGAAAGGGCAATAGTGGTAGGGGATTCATTAGTGAGGGGAGTAGACAGGCGCTTCTGCAGCCGTAGACTTGACTCCAGGATGGTATGTTGCCGCCCAGGTGTCAGGGTCAATGATGTCATGGAACGGCTCCAGGGCATTCTGAAGGGGGAGGGTGAAAAGCCAGGGGTCGTGGTCCATGTTGGGACCAATGACATAGGAAGAAAGAGAAATGAGGTCCTGCAAACAGACCTTATGAGTTAGGTAAGAAATTGAAAAGCAGGACTTCAAAGATAGTAATCTCCGGATTACTTCCAGTGCCATGTAGTAGTGAGTATAGGAACAGAAGGATAGAGCAGATGAATGTGTGGCTGGAGTGATGGTGCAGGAGGGAGGGCTTTAGATTCCTGGGGCATTGGGGAACATGGGACCTGTACAAGTTGGAAGGGTTACATCTGAACAGGAATGGGACCAACGTCCTTGCGGGGAGGTTTGCTAATGCTGTTGGGGCGGATTTAAACTAAGTTGGCAGTGGGATGGAATCCTGAAAAGTAGTTCGGACGGGAGAGAAGCTGAGATGGAATTAGAAGCTAAAACGCTAGGAAGGGAGTCTGTAAGGCAGATGAAACATAGGCTAGATAAGAAAGAGATGTGTTTAGCAAGGCTAAATGGAATATATTTTAATGCAAGGAGCCTGAGGAATAAGACAGATGAGCTGAGGCACAGATAGGCACATGGGAGTATAATATTTTAGCTATGACTGAGATTTGGCTAAAAGAAGGGCAGGATTGGCAGCTCAACATTCCTGGTTATGGGCTATTCAGATTAGATAGAGAGGGCAATAGAAGAGGACGGGGTGGAGGGTGTGTTTTGGGGGTCGCAATATTGATCAAGGAATCAATTGTAGTAGTGAGGAGGGATGAAATCTTGGAAGGATCATTAAATGAGGCCATATGGGTAAAAGTAAAAAACACAAAAGGGGCAAGCACGTTGTTGGGTGTATACCGTAGGCCCCAAACAGTCACGGAGAGATAGAGGATCAAATATGTAATCAAATTTCAGAGAAGTGTAAGAATAATAAGGCAGTAATAGTAGGGGATTTTAACTACCCAAATATTAACTGGGATAGTTTTAGCATGTAGGGTAGGGAGGGAGCAAAATTATTAAGTTACATCCAGGCGAACTTTTTCAGCTAGTATTTAGAAAGCTCAACAAGGGAGGAGGCAGTTCTGAACATAATATTCGGAAATGAGCCCAGGCAGGTGGAAGTGTATCAGTGGGGGACCATTTTGGAGATAGTGACCATAACTCAGGTTAAGGGTAAGGTTGAACTGGGAATAAAAGTTCTAAACTGCGGAAAAGCTAATTTTACTAAAATGAGATATGATTTGGTCCAAGTGGACTGGGAGCAGCTACTTGCACATAAAACTGTGTCAGAGCAATGGGAGGCATTCAAGGAGGAAATAGTGAGAGAAAAGGGCAAATGTGTTCCTGTAAAGACAAAGGTGGGGGACCAAGTCCGGAGAACCCTGGATGTCAAGGGATATATAGGTTAGGATTAAGTAAAAAAAGAGAATCTTATGACAGGTACTGAGGACTCAATATGGCACAGTCCCTAGAGGAGTATAAGAAGTGCAGGTGGGACCTTAAAAAGGAAATTAGGATAGCTAAGAAAATGCATGAGAAAGCATTGGTGGGTAGAATAAAGGAAAACTCAAAGGGGTTTTTTAAATATATAAAGAGCAAGAGAATAACTAGGGAAAGAATAAGGCCAATTAGGGACCATAGAGTTAATTTATGTGTGGACTCGGAAGACGTGGGTACAGTCCTCCATGAATATTTTGCGTCGGTCTTCCCGATGGAAAAGGATGAAGCAGATATAGGCATCAGGGTGGAGGACTGTGAAATATTAGAGGAAATTAACAGAGAGAGAGGAGGTACTAGTGGGTTTAGCAGCCTTAAAAGTGGATAAATACGCAGGCCCGGATGAGATGTATCCAAGGCTGTTGAGAGGGTCAAGGGAAGAGATATCAGGGGCCCTGGCAGTAATTTTCAAATCCTTTCTGGCCACAGGTGAGGTGCCAGAGGACTGGGGGACGGCTAATGCTGTTCATTTATTAAAAAAGGGAGAAAGGGATAGATCAGAAAATTACAGGCCAGTCAGTCTAACCTCAGTGAGGTGACTGGAAAGAATTCTGAGGGACAGAATATATCTGCACTTGGAAAGGCACAGATTAATCAAGGATAGTCAGCATGGATTTGTTAAGGGAAGGTCGTGTTTGATAAATTTGATTGAATTTTTTTGAGGAAGTAACCAGGAATGTTGATGAGGATAATGTATTTGATGTGGCCAACATGGACCTAGCAAAACTTTTGATAAGGTCCCTCATGGCAGACTGGTCAAGAAAGTAACAACCCATGGGATCCAAGGCAAAGTGGCAAGTTGGATTCAAAATTAGCTGAGAGGCAGGAAGAAGAGGTAATGGTAGAGGGATGTTTCTGTGACTGAAAGTCTGTTTCAAGTGGGGTTCCACAGGGCTTGGTGCTGGGGTCCTTGCTGTTTGCCCTTGCGAGGAACCCCCATGAAGCTCCCGGATAAATAATTCCCGTATGCAAATAGGTCATTAACTACTGTTTTAATCAAGCATCCTGGCTTTGACAGCCAGCAAATCTGTTTCTTAAGCTGTCAGTAACTCGTCAGGGTCAATCAGATGAGTGCACATCACGGGGTGCTACTACGGTGAAATTGAGATTGGGGAGCCTTTGAATAGCAAAACTGAATCGACCCAGCCACAGCAAGGTGAGAGGCTCCTGCTCACAGCACTCCTTCTCAGGAGTGTTTACAGTACTTGGCAGGTGATTGCCAACTTCTTGCAAGTCATTCACCTGTCTTGTACTTCACACACCTTCAGCTGCATTTCCCTGCTGCTGGCCTTCACCATGACGTGGGAGCAGCTTAACCAGTTCTATCTTAGACCTCTGATGAAGAACAAGCGGTGCACTGAAATAAGACCAATGGCACCAGGAATAGCAGGAGCTACAACACCAGCAGAACCAGCTGCCTTCTCCTCAGTCATATGTTGATCTGCGGGGTGGATGGGATAAACAGAGATCCACCTCCAAGGAGACAAAATCCTAACACAGGATCTACAGGCAGGGAATCAGGTCTCTCAACTTGGCTGAGCACTAGCATCCCGGGAAGCTCAGGCTCTCATGACCGTTATGTGCTCTCTTCAAGGAGAGAAAGCACAGAGCTATGATTGTTAGAAATGGCTTGTGTGGAGAGGAGGGAAGGACAATATTTGTGGAGTGTGACTGTGAGGCATAGGTGTGAGAGGGTGTGGGATGAGGATGAGTATGAATGTTGGCTGTTCAGATGTGGATGTGGGGAGATTCCTGGACAGAGGGGAATGAATGCATCTGCAAGGTGTGTTGTTGGTCTGAGGAGTGATCTGCAGGAGAATGCTGGAAAAGTGTCGGAGTGTGGAGCTTTCCTGCCCTCCTATAGTCCTTGATTCTCTTGGTGCAGTATCTCCAAGTTGGAGGGAACACACTCCTAATGCTAACTTCCTTGGCTTCTTCCTGCTTAGGTTGAGAGGCTGTGCTCTTCTTCCCATCCTTGGGAAAGATCTCCTTACTGCAGACTCTCAGATCTTCTAGGTAAGAGTCTGAAATCTGGGGGCAGACAGGTCACCTCTCCATTCCTCTGGTTGCTGCAGCCTCTGGAATCCATCTCCAGTTCAGCCTTTCTGACTGATGCTTGGATCCCTCTCATGAGAAATCCTTCTTTTGACAGATCCAGTGCGTCATTCCACCCCACCCCCTCTGATTGGTTGCAAGACCCAAAAGCGGGATGCAATTGCTGTGCTCAGTTAAAGACCCCTGCAAAGCCTAGTTCAGCTGTTAACGGGTTTCCAGCCCACTACAGGTCCTGCCATTTGGCCAGAGAATACAAGTTTAATATTTCAAAAAAGCAATGAGAGATTTTTTAACATGGAAAAGCAAATGTCTTCTTATAAAGAGTACAGCATATGCTGTCAATCCAAGTGGCTGTTTCTCAAATAAATTATTATATCTCTCAGTTGAAATTAGTTAGTTGGGTGCATCCTGATAGAGTTACAAAAAGGCATGTTTAAAATCTATTGTATTATGAATATAGAGTTCACATACGTTTAATTATTTAGCATTGCAGTCTCTACATTTATGAGACACTTGAGCCGATCTAAACACAAATCTATTAATTATTTACGTAAATATTTTGGTATAATGTCCATTCTTGCACTAAATGGTTTAGCATGCAGACAGTGTAAATATTATATGTAAGATGTCTACGACATCTTTTGGCTATCTCCACCTATCACTGGCCCTCTATCCAGCTCTACCTGTCCCACTCCCACCCTCCACCGCCCCCTCCTTAAACCAGCTTATATTTCACCTCTTTTCTATTTTTACTTAGTTCTGTTGAAGAGTCATATGGACTCGAAACGTTAACTGTGTTCCTCTCCGCAGATGCTGCCAGATCTCCTGAGTTTTTCCAGGTATTTTTATTTTTGTTTTGGATTTCTAGCATCTGCAGTTTTTTGCTTTTATCTTAGAGTAAATATTATACCTTCCTTTCTTCCTTAAGCAATGTGAGCACTCTTCTTGTAGCTAAATCTGTAACTACACCCCATTACTATTTGGAATATATATTTTCTTCATCTTTGTGTTTTTCTGTGTGATGTATCATTTACCAAACAAACAAATGAGCCATAGGCTTGCTTCAATACCTCTGCAGACACTGGTCTATAGCACAACACTATGAGTCATGCAAAAGATTGGCAACCTATTCTGATTATGATTATCTGTTCTGATTGTGCTGATAAAACATCAGGAAAGTGCCAGGAGTAAGATTAAGGACCAAAATGAGTGAAATAGATTGCATAAGATATTTGAACATATGGAGCTCCTGACTGCCAACCATTTCTCCTGTTCCAAAAATATACCTTATTCATAAAATTTACATGACATGATCTGTCAAAGTTGACATTATATAAAGTGCAAATCAAATCAGTTTCTTCCAATATTGTATGTTACTACTACATTTACAATTACAGTTAATATTTACAAGGTTCATTATATACAGACCGAGGGGTGTTTCAGTTTCTAGGCCTTGGGTATACTAGGCTCGAAGGGCTTTTCCCCACTGTGCCTTTGCAGTAACTGCTCCAAGCTTCATGGTTGTCAACCATCACCTCTTTTACATAACTCGTTTGCTTTTTCAGTTGTACTCATGCTGCTGTGATCGTCAATTTCACTCTCCCTTCTCCAGTATGAGGGCAAGCCTAAATGTTTTCAGCGTGCACCTTCCTGCCATAGGAAATATTTCTTGTGACAGTGGAAAATAAGAAGGATAAAATCTTGGTTTTCTGTTTAGGGATCATCTGTTTCATTGCACCAAAAAAGCAAAGCTTTCTGCTTTTGACCAACACTGTATGAGTGCAAGTTGATCATTGGCTAAGGAAATAACAAAGTAAACAGGCTTACCTGGAAAAACTCAGCAGGTCTGGCAGCATCAGCGGAGAAGAAAAGAGTTGACGTTTCAAGTCCTCATGACCTTTCAGGACTCGAAATGTCAACTCTTTTCTTCTCCGCCGATGCTGCCAGACCTGCTGAGTTTTTCCAGGTAATTCTGTTTTTCCAGCATCCGCAGTTTTTTTGTTTTTATATAAGTAAACAGGCTTTGCTGATTGGGAGTGGAATCTAGCCCCCACCTCACCTTCACGCTGATTTTGATAATGCCACTCAAGGCCGAGGCTACATGTGATTGATGAAATGGTGTGTTGTGGGTTCGCTGCTTGTTCTATTGATTTTGTAGTGCCTTCCACTAATTACACTCAGCAGGTGAGAAAACATTGGCACTATTCAGAGTAAGACATATGTCAGTGTTCTGACCAACATTAATCTAGCAACAACAGCAACATGCATTTATATTGCACATTTAATACCCTAAAATATCCCAAGGTGCACCACAGATGAATTATGAAACAAGATTTAATGCTGAGTCACATGAGGAGATATTAAAAACAAAAACAGAATTACCTGGAGATATTAGGTCAGACAGCCAAAAGCTTGGTCAAAGAGAAAGGTTTTAAGGAATGTCTGAAGAGAGGAAGAGGAGCAGTAAGGTTTAGAGAGGGAGTTCCAGAGTTCAGGGCTCAGGCAGCTGAAAGCAAGGCTGCCAGTGATGAAGTGATTAAAATTTTAAGAGATAAGGATTGGAGTAGTGCAGATAATGTGAAGAGTTGTAGGCTGGAGGGTTTTGAAAACAAGATGAGAATTTAAAATTGAAGTATTGCTTAACCTGGAGCCAATTTAAGTCTGTGAGCACAGGGTGAGTAAACAAGATTTTGTGCGAGCTAGCGAATAGGCAGCAGAGTTTTGGATGAACTTATGTTTATGGAAGATGGAGGCCAGCCAGGATTCATTGTAGTAGTCATGTCTAGAGGTAGTAACAAGGGGCATGGATGAGTTAAAAGAGGGGAGGAGTTGGACAATGTTACAGACGTGGAAACAGTGATAGTGTGGATATGTAGTCAGAAGTTCATCTTAAGTCAAATTTTGGGAACAATCTGATTCAGCCTTAAACAGCTGAGGGATGGCTTGGAATTTGTGATGGGGTCCAAAGACCATGCCTTCAGTCTTCCCAACATTTGGCTGGAGAAAATTTCTGCTTATCCAGTACTGGATATCAGCTAAGCAGTTTGATAATTTAGCAACAGTGGAGGAGTTG
Organism: Carcharodon carcharias; assembly: GCF_017639515.1. Classification (NCBI taxonomy): domain Eukaryota; kingdom Metazoa; phylum Chordata; class Chondrichthyes; order Lamniformes; family Lamnidae; genus Carcharodon; species Carcharodon carcharias. The sequence continues at coordinate 94,875,019 of NC_054475.1, forward strand.
AGAGAGGTGGTGGCGAGGTAGAGCTGGATGACATCAGCATACATGTGGAAAGTGATTCTATGTTTTCGGGTGATGTCATTGAGGGGCACCATGCAGGTGAGAAATTGGGGCATTGACAGCTCCTTGGGGGACAGCAGAGGAAATGATATAGGAGTGGGAAGAGAAAATAGTGCAGGTGATACTCTGGCTGTGACTGGGTAGATAAAAATGGAACCACACAAGTGCAATCCCATCCAGCTGCACAACTTTGGAGAGGTGTTGGAGGAGGATGGTGTGGCCAGCTGCATCAAAGGCTGCAGACAGGTCAATAAGTATGAGGCGAGATAGTTTATCACAGCCACATATTTACATAGTTCCTCAGTTATTACCACCAAAAACCAATTGACTGGCTTATTTACATCATTTCATCTTTGTGGAAGCTTGCAGGGTACTTACAATTTGCATTAGGTGATAACAGATATATCATCCAGGGAGAAAAATGGAGGGGTTATCAAGGATGGAAATAAAAATATGTAAACAGGCATTAAGATGCTGCCAGACCTGCTGAGTTTTTCCAGGTAATTCTGTTTTTGTTTTGGATTTCCAGCATCCGCAGTTTTTTGTTTTTATATTATTAAAAAGAGTTGATTAGGGCATTGGAAATAGACCAAAAAAAAGTGTCAAACATGAAATTTTAATTAGAATCAAGCCTCCAGGATCTCTAATGAGATAAATTTTACACCATCAGAACTCATTTTTCCCTTCAAAATGTCTGCAACCATTACTCTAAAAATGACACTAGTTTTCCCCTATATAATGCAGGTGCAGGAATATTAGGTAACACTGCAGGTGAAGTCATGAAAAGTTCAGATGCCACTGCATTTTTTTAGAAAAATAAATGTAGTTTATTCAGTTGCTTTGAAGGTTTTAGCCATAGAAATTTGTTCAGTGCGTTTTTAAATTGTAGATTATTTTTGATTTACTATCTGTTTTGGGACTGTGTCAGCTTCTCCGTATGCAGTGGATTGACATGTTTTTTTAACTCTTTTAGAGTCAACCAAATAAAATAAATTAACAAAATCAGGGACAAAATAAATGCAGCCCCTAAATTAGGGAGACTGAAAAACCAAAGACAAAGTTCAAAGGAAACTTACCAACATTAAACCAAAATGTGATTAAGGGGGTCAATAAAACATCTGAGTCCCTGCGGTGCCCACCGAGCACAGAAGGCCTGGATGGTGCCGGCAGACACCGTGTGCTCCCTTTCCAGGGACACCCAGCCGCGAAGGTAGCCATGGAAGAAGCTTACTGCACCTGGTGTTCCCAGGCAGTCTCCCATCCAAGTACTAACCAAGCCTTTGACGTGTTTTTTAGGAGTGAAGTACATTTTTAATCCAAATGAATGATATTTGATGGTCTGAAGATGTATCACTTGCAATTATCAGTTGTTCTAAAATCCAGCCTAATTGGGAACTCCTGACCCACGGAGATATGCTGGGAGGGTGGGAAGGCAGTGGAGAAGGCATTGGGAGGTGAGTTCAACATCCTCCTGCGACTATGGCATCTTGCAAATTTGTTTATGGGATGTGGGCTTTGCTGGTGGGGCCAGCATTTATTTCCCATCCCTACTTGCCCTTGAGAAGGTGGTGGTGAGCTGCCTTCTTGAACCACTGCAGTCCAAAGTGCTGTTAGGGAGGGAGTTCCAGGATTTTGACCCAGCGACATTGAGGGGATGGCGATATATTTCCAAGTCAGGTTGGTGAGTGGCTTGGAGGAGAATTTGCAGTGTGGTGTCCCCATGTATCTGCTGCCCTTGTCCTTCTAGATGGTAGCAGTCGTGGGTTTGGAAAATGCTGTCTAAGGAGGCTTGGTGAGTTTCTTGAGCACATCTTGTAAATGGTACACACTGCTGCCACTGTTTGTCGGTGGTGGAGGGAGTGAATGTTTGTGGATGGGGTGCTAATCAAGCAAGCTATCCTGGATGGAAGCTTCTTGAGTGTTGATGGAGCTGCACTCATTCAGGTAAGTGGGGAGTATTCCATCACACTCCTGACTTGTGCCTTGTAGGTGGTGGACAGGCTTTGGGGAGTCAGGACATGAGTTACTTGTCACAGGATTCCTAGCCTCTGACCTGCTCTTGTAGCCACAGTATATATATATTTTTTTATCCTTTCATGGGATGTGGCTCTTCACTGGCTGGGCCAGCATTTTTATTGATCATCCCTAGATGCCCTTGAGAGCGTGGTGGTGAGCTGCCGCCTTGAACCGCTGCAGTCCATGTGGTGTAGGTACACTCACAGTGCTGTTAGGAAGGGAGTTCCAGGATTTTGATCCAACTGGCTAGGCCAGTTCAGTTTCCAGTCAATGGTAACCCCTAAGATGTTGATAGTGGGGGATTCAGCAATATTGAGTGTCAAGAGGTGATGGTTAGATTCATTCCTGTTGGAGATGGTCGTTTGTGCCAAAAGTATCACAAAGTGTCAGGTAATGTTACTTGCTACTTGTCAGCCCAAGTCTGGATATTGTCCAGGTCTTGCTGCATTTGGACATGGACTGCTTCTCTATCTGAGGAGTCACGAATGGTGCTGAACATTGTACAGTGGTGTGGCATGACCAATTGAGCCATTTGTTGAGCCAATTAAATACCACCTCCTGCATTGGGAGGACGCATTACCACATGGTGAGTCCACCAGATAAACCCTAGTGGCTTCCCTATGGGTCCTGGGTGCGGCCTCCTTAACTGGCTCTCCATGGCCCACAGATAGGGCCCCCAGCAGCAATGGCCATCCCCATACCTAAGGGGGTACTGCTAGAGGCGACACAAACTATCCAATTTATTTTGAAAGCCACAACTGAATCTGCTTCGGCTACATTCCCAGTCCGTATATTCTAGGTCCTAACCACGCATAGCGTGAAAGTTTTTCCTCACGTCACCACTTCTACTTCTGCCATTCACCTTAAATTGGTGCCATCTGGTCCTGATCTTTCTGCCATTGAGAACAGCTGTTCCCTATTTACTCTGTCTGTATTCCTCTAATGGGTCAGCTGCCCTTTGGGCCAGGCCGCCATTGAATAGTAGTCCCAGCAGTGTCCTGATAATTGGCTGCTGCTGCAAAATGCCATCCCAGGGATCCTGCCACCTGTCAGAGTGGGATTGCTTCCCACTTTCAGCCCCAGCAGGGTGATCTCCAGCTCCTTGCAAAAATTCAATCCACAAGCTGTTCTGATGAAAGATTATGGATCTGAAAGGTTAACTCTATTTCTCTCCACAGATGCTGCCTGACCTGATGGTTATTTCAAGTATTTTATGTTTTTATTTCAGATTTCCGGCATCTGTAGCCTTTGCTTTTATTTCAACAATTGCCTTGTCCAATTGATTGGGTGTACTGTCCAGGTCTTTTGTCTTTGTATTGTTTTTGAGAGATTTCTACAGCCTGTTGAGGATTATTGTCAGTAATGTTCCAACATGCTGTACCACAGAATGAGGGGAAATCAACCTGCATGATACTATTGCCCAGTTTCAAGTGTGCCACCCTGGGTAGTTACCAAATGCAAAGAACCATTTCCCTACAGAATGGAATTATTGATCATATAATTTAATCTGCATTTATGAGATTGTTTCTCCTCCTACTTGTACTGGTTTTGCTTTCATTCACTGTACTACAAGAAGAGATGCAATTGAATTCTAGTAGTACCAGTATCATAACATCTTACCACATGTATGAAATTTGGAGAATTGTAAGATAATGAAAATAAACAATTTGGTCAATTTATTAGCACAATCTCAATGAGTTACATGTCAGAGTGGTAGGATGTGGATTGTACTTGCAGGGTACTCCACAGAGAGATATTGAATACATGCTGGGAGTTCCCACAGAGACAATGGCTCAGAACTTCCAAGGAATGGCCATCACCATTGGATTGCCATTCCACTCCTTTTTACTTACTCAGGTCAGGAGCTGCACATTCCTCAGCCAATCTTCCATCCTGGGCCTGGTGAGAAATATGCAACACAGCAGCTCCAGAGTCCTTCCAGTGCAGGGCAGCAGCATCCGGGGAAGTGAAGCCATGGGTGACGAGGGGGGTCGGTGGTGTGTGGTCAGAGAGCAGTGGGGGTTTGGGACAGGTGGGGTGGGCTGGAGGGTGGCTGTCGGGCAGTTGTCGTGGTAGAGAGAGGGCTGTTGGGAGGTGGGGTATAGTCAGGGGATGGGGGTAGTCGGAGTTCAGGATGGTAGTTAGGGGGAATGGGGTAGTGCGGTCAGGGCATGGCGGCTAGTCGGGGGAGGGGGGAGTTTTTGGGGGAGTAGCCCAGGGTGCAATGGGGGGCAGGGGTTGGGGCCTCTTGACTCGAGTAGACCAGAGGACATTGCAGGACAAGAACAGCCTGTACCATTGAGAGGGGTAGACTCCAGAGTTGGGGGAGAGATTTGTTTGATCTTGAGGATAGGAGAAGCTATCCCAGGAATCTTTAATGCAATAAAATGCCCCAAGATGCATCACAGGAGTGTTACAAAGCAAAATTGGATACTGCATAAGGCAATTTTAGAGCAAAAGTTTAGACAATAGGTAGGTCTTAAGTAGCATCTTACAGGAAGAACGAGAGATAGAGGGGAGAGAGTTTTAGGAAGGGAATTACAGGGTTTAGGGCCTAGGCAGCTGTAGGCTCAGTCATCAACTGGTGATGTTCAGGCAGCTGGATATAGAGGAGAACAGATATCTTCAGCAGGACAGGCAGCCTCTTTCCCTTCACAGGAGAAGATTACAGAGATAGGGAGCGGCAAGGCCATGGGGGCGAGGGTGAATTTGAAAACAAGAATGAGAATTTTAAAATCACAATGTTACTTGCTGTAACTGTGGCTGGGAGTCAATGTAATCAGTGAGCACACAGATGATAGGCGAATGGGACTGCGTGTGAGTAAGGACATTGTAAGGAACATATCTTTTTATTTCTGTTGGATTGTGGATTAAAGTTCCAATGGCTGCAAGTTGAAAGACATGCCCATTGGAACAGGATGAGAGATATATACAATGTTGCAGCCCTGGAACAGAGTGCTATGAAAGACAGGATGGTGTTGGAAAGGAGTCCTGGACCAAAGGAGCTGCCTGGCAACAATATTTTAATTGACTCCTAACCAGGTGACCAGGTTTTGTGTGAGAAGCAGGGTAGCAGAACAGATCCTAACATGAAAGGGACAAGACCTGAAACCTCTTTCTTCTGTGTGTGGGAGGTAACAAAGGCAAGAATGATGCTTTCAGCAGATGAGCTGAGGCAGGGGTGTAATGAGGGGATATTAGGGAGATGAGAAATAGGTGCTTTTAGTGATGGTGAGAATATGTGGCTAGAAGTTCATCTAAGGGTCAAATATGATAGTAAGGTTGAGAGCAGTCTGGTTTAGATAGTTGCCAGGGAGAAGGATGGAGTTGGTAGCTAGAGAATGGAATTTTGTGTGGGGACCAAAGACAATGTCTTCAGTCTTTCCAATAATTAATTGGAGGAAATTGCTGCTCATCCAGTTTTGGTGTCAGACAAGCAGTCTGACAATTTAGAGACAGGAGTCAAGAGAGGTGCTAGTGAGGTAGAGCTGGGTGTCATCAGAAAAACAAATGTTGTGGGTTTGAAAGGAAGGGGGGTCAAGGATAGATCTTTGGGGCCACCAGAGGTAAAGGTGAGGGAGTGGGCAGTGAAGCCATTTCAAATGGCTATGGTTGGATAGATAAGAAGGCAAATGCAGTCTCACCCAGCTGAATGACATTGGAGAGGCATTGAAGGAGCAAGGTGTGGTCAACCAGATAGGTCAAAAAAGATAAGGAGGTAAAGCTTACTCTTTTTACAATTGCATAGGATGTCATTTGTGACTTTGATAAGAGCTGTTACTGTAGTGTGATGGAGCAGAAACCTGATAGGAGGAATACAAGCATTGAGTTGCAGGAAAGATGGGCATGGATGTGGGAGGTAATAACACATTCAAGAATTTTGAAAAGGATAGGGAGGTCGGAGGTGGGAATGTAGTTTTCAACTACTGTGGGCTCAAATGTTGGTTTCACAAGGAGAGCAGTGATAATGGAAGAGAAGATTAGGCTTAGGAGACAGGGATAGCACCTGAAGAGAGAAAACCATTTAGAATATCAGCTAACATGGGGACCAGGAAGGGAGTTAGGTGGTCAGTAGTTTAGTGGAAATAGGGTCAAGGGAGAAGCAAGTGGATCTCATGGATAAGTTGAACTTGGCGAGGGCATGAGGGGAGATAGGAGAGAAATGAACTCAGGGTTGGGGAAGGGGGAAATATCCCTCCATCATAAGGTCAGAAATGGGGATGTTCGCTAATGACTGCATAACGTTCAGCACCATTTGTGACTCATTGGATGTTGAAGCAATCTGTGTCCATATGCAGTAAGACTTGGACAATATCCAGGCTTATGCTGACAAGTGGCAAGTAACATTCACACCACACAAGTGCCAGGCAATAACCTTGCCAACAAGAGTGAATCTCACCATTGCCCCTTGATGTTCAATGGCATTACCATTGCTAAATCCCCCCCTATCAACATCCTGGGGGTTACTATTGGCCAGAAACTGAACTGGACCAGCCATATACATGCTGTGGCTAAGAAGAAGGTCAGAGGCTGGGAATGTTGCGGAATGTAACTCACCTCCTGACTCCTCAAAACCTGTCCACCATCTACAAGGCACAAGTCAGGAGTGTGATGGAATACTCTCCAGTTACCTGGATGAGTGCACCTCGAACAAAACACATGAAGCTCAATGACTTCCGGGACAAAGCAGCATGCTTGATTGGCGCCCCAGCCTCCACCTTAAAAATTCACTTCCTCCATCACTGATGCACAGTGACAGCAGTGAGTACTATCTTTAAGATGCACTGCAGCAACTCACCAGGCTCCTTCAACAGCAGCTACTAAACAAGAGGCTTCTACCAGCTAGAAGGACAAGGGCAGATCATGGGACCACCATCACCTGCAAGTTCCTCTTCAAGTCACACACATCCTGATTTGGAACAATATCGCCATCCCTTCACTATAACTGGATCAAAATCCCGGAACTCCCTTCTTAACACCATTATTTATCTGCTGGGGTAGCCTTATGCTTTGCCTGTCAATTCCATAAGAATCCTATACTTATAGTATAATTTATTAAAGGTCCTATTTCTTACAGTTTGGAGGATCTGAAATAAAATTTGGATACGAATTGATTTGTTAAGAAGTGCTGATACATTTTCAATGTACTTCTAGTTTTAACCTGCAGGTGGTAGTCACAGTAGACACCAGCCAGGAAGATTGCAGTTCAGACAAGTCTGCTCTGTAGTTAAGTATGGTGGAACTCTATTATTTGATAAAACAGGTTAGGTAAAATAGCTACGTAGAACCAGAGTCTGCTTAACCTCTTTTAACTGTGTTTTCTGAATCAGTTTTAATCCATTAATATTCAATTAGTCAACAACTGCAGGTGAACTCATTGCACTTGTTCTTGAAGTTGAGAGTGGAGGGATAAGGGGAAAAGGTTTTAAGGAGATGGTTGGTTGTGAAGAAAAGAAACCAGGGCTTAAATTTGCATTCCAGGATGATCCAGGAATGGTGCGCAGAGGAGAGCAAGGCCCAGTAGTAATTGATATGGCCCAACTTGACATGGTGATGAATGACTAAACTAATTATCTGCCTGATATGTTCAAGCCTGCGTGCCTTGGATTTGAGAGAGTAAGGATCGATTCTGTACCAAGGATTTGACTAGGGTGGGAGGGAACAAGGGTTTTACTGGGGACACAGAGGGAGCGATGAGGAAGTGACAGGGTTCAGGAGCAGGATTTCCTGGCTGATTTCCCCTCTCTAGCCCAAGGCTGAAGTAGTACTGTGAAAAATGTGAGAATGGTAGAATAATACAGCAGAGAAGGAGCTCATTCCACCAATCATGCACATGCCAGCTAAGGCCAAAGATTACCCAGTTGGGAGTTTGGAAGTATATTAGAACACAATGAAGTATGATACAAATTCACATTTGTCACTAGCATGTTAATACATATTTAGTAGTGTGCAGAGGATCAAATGTATGCTATACAGCTGTCCACCAATGAGTTAGGTTCACACAGACAAATTAATCTGTGAAAGGTTGAAAGTGTATTCACAGATAGACCACCACATACCTACTCAACCAGATGAAACTGAACATGAAAACATTAGATCAACACATATAGTTCTTTAAAAAAAAGTAACCAGCTTTAGAGTGCTGTCAGCACTTGTTTTAACAGAAATACTGGGTGCAGTATTTAAAAATGATACTGTTCATTCCATGAGAAGCTAGGGAAGCCAATATCTTAGTATGTACAAGAAGCAGCATTCTTAAAACAACAGGCATATCTAAAAATGAAGCAGTATGAATTGGATTAAACTCAGATTTTAAAAAAATTAAACTAATTTTTTTCATAAAAATGTCGTACCACAAATGTTTCCTGGTATCAAATGAGAACAATTCAGTTATATAGGGTAGAATTTTATGGTCCTGTTGCAGCGGGGGAAGGGCCGTGAATTGCAGCGAGCCATTCAAAAGTCCGTTGACTTTGGTGGGATTGTAAAGTCCTGCTGGCGTAAAGTTCTGCCTGTAATGTAATTGAGTGGGTTCATTATGTGTATTAAATCAGACAAAAAAGTTGGAAAAACTAATTCTAATAGATTCACAATGAATATTAATGCATTTCTTATGTTTCATATTTGCAATTCTATAATTTAAACAGTGATGAAATTTAAAACACATGACCTCTGACAGTGGTGGTGTAAAGGGTTTAAACTAATGTGTGTGTGTGTGTAAAATGAGGACACCTCTTAACCCTTTATCGGATTATGTTTGTGTATTTGGATTACTTTTGATTGCTCTAGGTGATGTGTAGGTGTGTTCTTGTAGGGGGACAAGGTCTTAATTCTGTTGAGAATTTAATATACTGGATAAGCTAAAAATTCAGTTAGGTCCATTAGTGGGCTTTGAGGTTGCTATGCATGTCCAGTCATTGTGAAGCAGGCAACATTCAAACTTTGTGCTGCATACTCATTTCAACAATTGTGGTGTGCAACCTAGTGTGAGACATGTTGCTGACTGGCTGCATGTTCAGCATGGCTAATACAACACTCCCAGCATGTCTTAAAGGGGAGGTGCATTCAGGCTACAGCAGCTGATGGAACTGTGTGTAAAGGGCTTGGAGGGAAGGAATAACGCTATCGGTGGAGCAACAGGCCAGAATGAGGGCTCTGGGTTCTCTGATGCAGCATTGGGCACTTTAGTCCAGGAGCTCGAATGCTGAGATGCTGTTTCCACAGGATGTCAGGTGACCATCAAGGCACACTTCACAAAGGGAATGGGAATAGGTGGCCCAAGGATCTGGCCACAAAAAGTTCAATGACCTCATACTGAATAGGTTAGTAAATGCATCTTACAATGACATCTCCTATCCACACACCACCAATCTCTCATGCTGATCACTACACCTCAGCCCCATTGTTATTCAGATTCATGCCATTTACTGAAGTGAAAACAAAGACACAGCTGCTTTCTTTGCTGGAGAGAATTTGTTGACTTAGTTCACAGACAACACTACTCCAATCAACCAGCATCCTGGCTATCTCCATTTATAGCTTGGCCTAAATAGCCAAGTGGTTATAGTACTGGGTTTGTAACCTCAAGATCAAGAGTTCAAATCTTATAATGGCAAACTATGAAACAATGTAACTTCATCTGAATAGGAACAGATGGAAAAAAAACGTGACAGACTGAAGTGTGACATCTTTGGCTTGGCCTAAATAGCCAAGTGGTTATGGTACTGGGTTTGTAACCCCAAGATCAAGAGTTCAAATCTCACAATGGCAAACAATGTAACTTCATCTGAATAGGAACAGATGGAAACATGTTTATAAAGCTTGGCCTAAATAGCCAAGTGGTTATGGTACTGGGTTTGTAACCCCAAGATCAAGAGTTCAAATCTCACAATGGCAAACTATGAAACAATGTAACTTCATCTGAAACAGATGGAAACAGGTTTACTCAAAAAGAGTATCAAGAGTATCTCCATTTATAGGTGTACAAATGCCCATCACCTGTTTAACAATGTAATTGCCATCAAACCTTAACAAATGTGACTGCCATTAAACCTTAACAAATGTGATTGCCATCAAACCTACCTATGTAATTAATAAAGCATTGACACCCTTCAGCAGTCAGGATTCATTCCTAACTTTCAGATGCTTCACCTTACCCTCACGCAATGCTTCCAGTCATGCACATACATCTCAGCTTTCATACACTTCCAACTATTCAGCTATGACAGGCCCATTACAGAAACTTACAACAACTATGACTGATGTTCTTTCCTCTCTCTTGCAGGACAAGGTTGCACATAACCCCAGGGAGCAATGGAGAACCAGCAGGAGACAGATACACCTGTATTTCCTAAACCCTTTGAAGGGGATGACGCTTCCATTAGAGGGCAAACAGTGGCTGAGGCCATCGCATCGGATGTCGCCGAGAACATTCAGAATGTTATGTTCCTACCTTATGCACCTCCAATTCTCACTTCACTCTCATCCTCCTATCTGAAATGAAGTGCAAGTTGCAGATGGTGTGACTATGGACCTTTTGCTTCCACTTCCGTCATCCTGCTTTTGTAATTTCAGATACCCAAGAACTGCCAACCAGTGCAGTGTCACAAAAGGTGTGAGAAGAGCACACATCTGATAAAAAAAACTCCGTCACTTGTCCAGCAAAGCTTAATTTTTCTGCATCAGTAAACTGAACCATAACACAAACTACATAGTATTGCTCAAGAGTAAATTTTCATATTATGCAAGAGTGTATTCCATTGTTGTTCTGTTATTGACAACTTAAAATCTTATTTATCATTTTGTAAAAAAAAACTCCAAAAGCTAGGAATGAAACCAGATGATAATAGTAAACTTCAGGAGGATAGAGAAAGGCTGGTAGAATAGCAGCCACATGGTGAATGAAATTCAACATAGAAAAGCGTGAAGAGATGTAGTTTGGCAGTGTCATGCCCAGAACAGGTATGAAAATATTACAAATTTTAAAGCTATTTTTAAAAATGTAAACAAAAATTAAGATGGCTGCAGCATGCCATGTGACTTCTTTGCATTTGAACTGTTAGATAATAGAGTTTGAGGCCAATACTTGATTAAACATCGACCTGAATGAAGGAATCTTACAGCCAGTTCTTATCTTATTAAATAGTCTTTTGTGTGGTATCTTATCCAATGCCTTTTGGAAATCCAAATATATTACATCTACTGGTTCCCCTTTATCCTGCTTGTTAACTCCTCAAAGAATTCTAATAAATTTGTTCAGGCATGATTTTCCCTTCATGAAGCTGTGCTGACTCTGCTAAGGCAAGTTGGAATTCTGGTGACTTTGCGGAGGTGGAACTAAGCAGTCTTAGTGATGATGAGGATGTCTGTTAGGAAATTCATCTCGGGGTCAAATATGACAAGCAGGCTGTGGACAGTCTGGTTCAGGCTCAGACAGTTGCTAAGGAGAATGATGGAGTTGGTGGTGAGGCAGTGGAATTTGTGATGGGAACAGAAGACTATCTCTTCTGTCTACCAATATTTAATTTGAAGAAAATTCTCTCCATCCATTACTGAATGCCAGAGAAGCAGTCAGATGATTTAGAGACAGTGGAAGGATCAAGAGAGGTGGGGGAGGGGTAAGGCTGGGTGTTGTCCATGTACATCTGGAAACTGATGCCATGATTCAAAGGGCTTTCAAAGGGATCAACCCTGTGAGGGAAATATTAAAAATGGCTGATCCCTTCAGGACAGAATGGGTTTACATTTTGCTTAATCAATAAAAGCATTTTCCTGAAACAAGTCATTAAAGATATTAGAGTTGAACCACTTTGTGGCCTGGATTTTCACCAATTTTGGGTTGACTCGGCAGCCCTTTAAAAATGACGGCGGGTCCTGATTCCCGACCCCATTCCTAGGCTGTCTGATTTTTGGTGGTGCCTTTAATGGCTGCAGGCTGCTTCCTGTCAGAAGCTTGTATCCTGGCACTTCTGACGTGGCCAGCTCCATTGCGGAGATAGGTATCTCCCCCTCCTCTGCAACTTCCATGGAGTTGGGCCATGTTTTTAAAGAGTCATGGTTCATGGCCCCTTAGAGGAGTCATGAGCCCTTATGTGCATGAGGGAACCTTTTAAAAGGTAAGTGCAAGAGCTCCCCCTCATGCCCCCTATGCCAATGTCTGCCATTCCACCCATGCTCTATGTCCCCTCATGCCCCCATGCCAAGCTCTGCCTTTCCACCCACTCACTCAGGCCCCTCATGCCCCCACTGCCAGGCTCTGCCCTTCCACCCACCCTCTCAGGGATCTCATGACCCCTATGTTATGTCCATACCCATTGACCCACTGTACATTTTCTAGAAACAATGAATACTGCAGTGTAGAGTGGGACGTGTAAAAAGACGTGTGACAAAAAGCTAATCCTTTGGTCACTTTCGCTATGAAAAAAGAATTGGACGGCAAGCTAATAAACATGTCAATCATCCAGGCCCTTTGAAGTTTCAAAACCCACAAATCACAAACCTTCCACTTATGTCAAGAAACATTGTGAAATTGACAGAGATCAGAGAGCCTGAGCTGTCAATCAAACAATGTTTCCTCTGGGGATTGGGTGTTCTGTTATTCGAATAGATGTCTGGGCTCTCAGCCAAATGTACATAATGAGGCTTGGCTAAAAGCCCAGATATCTATTAGCATAACAGGCATCTATCCACTTTATGCTGTGGTGTTCACTGATTCCAGAAGGTATACAGTAAGTCAATGGGCATGGGAGTACCAGAGCCTGCCGTTGGGGCCATGAGGAGCCTGAAGGGGTGGGTAGAAGGGCAGAGCCTGGCATTGTGGGCATGCAGGGACATAGGGAGTGGGTGGGGGCATGAGGTGGCATGGATGGGACATGAAGAATGCTTGGAGGGTGAAGGGGGTGTGAGGGGTGAAGGCTGGAGGACTTATGTATTTTTTTTTCACTGGGACAAAGTCCCATGGCACTGAGGCTGTCCTTTTAAACAGTTGGCCGCCCCACCTGCAACCCCTGTGGCTGCCTCCACACCTCTTCCTGGGCTGGCTGGCCCAATTCTAGTTCACAATTGCCCCCTAGCAATGAAAATCCCACCTTGGCTGACACTTTCTCCTGAGGCAGGCAGGCTAAGCCAAGAATTTTCCCAACTTGCCTTACCCTCCTCAAGAATGAAAATCCAGACCTGTGGGTTTGACTGACCATTTTAATACAGAACTTTCTAAGTGTTATATTTGTCCTCTTTATTAGGAGGGGATAATTACTTAGACCAATGCTCTCAACAAAGAGCTTGATGTCCTGAGATAGAAATATGAAGGAACTGTGAAAAGGCAGAAGCAGGCAGAAGAGGAGAGTGAGGTATTGACAAAAGTAAAACAAACCTTCCTTATCTTAGTTCTTTTCTCCAGCAATATGACTGCCAATCACCTCTTTGTTTCATAACTATGCAATCACCCCCATCTATTTTAAACAGGATGATACCCTATTCTACCTGAAAAGCATGGCAGTTTGCTATGTGATTAGGAAGTGCAATTTGCTTCTGGACAAATCTGCTGATATTATGAATTTTGATATTTTTGCATATTTTGACAAATTGCGATGTGAAATTAGACATTGATTTTAGCAATGCAACTGCTCCCATTGCAGAGAAGAAAGATCATTTGTTTGTTTCAAAATGGCTGTCAATGACTGTTGCAGAATGTGAAAACATTCTATGTTTAATGAAAATAACACAAAGCTCTTTGTCTGTGCTGAGGTAGGACAGGTAGGGAAGAAACAAATCCATCAGGATTCAAGCTCCTGATTCCCAGTTAGTGGTGCACTGGAAAGTTCGTACAATGGGAACAGATAGGATTTACTTTGGTTATGGTTTTTGTATTATGTTTGTATTGCCTCTCACATGAAGAATTACGACTTGGGCAGAGTGCTGGAGAAACAGTTATGCATGTAGGGTATATCACAAAAAAGATCAACATCTTTTGTAGAGGAGGGAAGACAACTTGGAAGAAAATTGGGAAGAAGTCATCAGGGAAGATAAAGGGGGCTCTACTATAGATTACGGTTTCAATGAAATCAAAGTCTGTTGTGGTTGATGTTTTGTACAAATATGACATATTTAGTTGTACATGGCCTGTAGAAATATCATTATGTATTAAAAATATCTTGGTGGGTCAACATTCCATCGTGAAATATGCTGAAAATGACCTCAGACTTTGTGAATGGAAAACAAAACTATTTTAAAAATGTCACCATTCACCTGCAGTGCTATTTGGTGCACTGTGATTGGCACTTATAATATTCAAGGACCTGTTGATATTCTTAGCTCCAAACTGGAATTTTGGCTGCAAAAATCAGTGTTGAAAAGTGCAGTTCCATTAAAGTCCATTGGGTGGCAATGCAGAATAAATGTTTGTATAGAGAAGATCCACCTCATAGCATCAGGAATGAAAACATGAACACCACTCTCAGTGCCCTCCAATGGAGGAAGTTGTCAAGCAACTAACTAACAAACAGGCTTAATAGCCTTCTAGTGTAACTATAGTTCTCTCCCCCAATGATTTGCTCTCCCAACCCTTGTTAAAGCACAGAGCAACACTCAACCCACCCAGATCTCAACCAGCCCATTAGTGCAGTTCAGACCTTTTGCTCTTTTGCTGACAGTATTTTGGGGTGCCCTTCCCCACTGACGGACTACTTGAGGCTGCCTCTCCTCTTAGACAGACTTCCTGTGGCAGCCTCCTTCCCTTTCCCCCTCTTCTGATTGACCTTCTGAAGCTGGCATACTCTTACCTTGCTAACAAACTTTATTTGCTGCCCTCTGTCATTCATCTTTTCAGGGCTGGAAACCATATACTCCATTGAAGGGAGTTTCACAACCTCTGCTGATCTTTTCTGGCTGTGAACCTCCTACCCCCACCTCAGAAGCACTTTAAAATCCCCTCCTTTTTCAGACTTAATGTATCCCACTACCTTCACTCCCCACCCTTCCCCATCAAGTTCTCTCTGCATTTCCTGGTTCTGCTGATCATCATCTTCTTTCCCTCCATGCCCACATACAGTATCTCCAGTATCACTCCAAGGGAAGATCAAAGACCTGACATGTTAACTCTGTTTCTCTCTCCATGCATGGAAGCTACCATACCTATTGATCATTTCCAGCATTTTTTGTTTTTATTTCAGATTCCTAGCATTTGCAGTATTTTGCATTTGTTCAGTACTTTCTGCCCTGCATACCCTTCATCTCCTTGCTAATGGACGTTTTGGGCCAACCACCTCTACCAATCACCTGCAAATGAATCTTTACAACCTGCTACTCTTGACCTCCCCTTTGACACACACCCCTTTCCCCTCTGACTTTCCCCAAACACTCTTTGCCCATCCATTTCCCCCACCTATTCTCCCCATCCATTTCCCCCACCTATTCTCCCTCTCCCCCTCTCTCTTCCACTCATCTTCCCCCTCACCTTCACTTCTTCTGTCCCCCTTTCTCCTTTCTCCTCTCCCTCCTGAACCCTTCTTTCCTTCTCCTTGGCACAACCCTTTCCCTTCTTCCTCTCCCCTGACCACTGCTCCTCCTTCTCTGGTTCCTCCCCTTTCCCTGCCCCGTGTTGGTGCAGTATGGCCCTAGCGCCAAACTGTGCTTAACCAGATACAACTCCCATGTGTAATTCCACCAAAGACCAAATAGTTTCAAAATAAATATCTAAGAAACTACACTCTGTCACTGAATGTGTTCACAGGCTCATTCACATCAGGTCTGGCAGACATTTCCAGTAAAAATAGACTGCGTAACATCATGTTACCAAATTGAAAACAGCATTGCTGAAAAAAGAGACATGCTGAAGCTTTTCAACTAGCACTTATCAGGACACTTCACAAGAATACCAATATCAGGGGAAAACAACAATTGAAAATTGCACAACAGGAGGATTTCCATTGGGGGGTTGAATAGAAATTGTGTTTAACTTGCAAAAGAAGGTAAATGACAGAACTAGAATGATAGATTTCACCCATTCAGGCCTTCCTCCTTCCCATCCATCCTTTGGAATGTCAACGTATAAAAAGTGCAACTCACCATGACTCATTCATCAAAATGAAAGTATTTTGTTCAAGGGACACTGCTCACTTAGATTGCTTGTAGAGAGTTTTGAACATTTCATGGGACTGACTGCACAATTGGATTTTTTTGCATTTTTATACTCAGGTAGGCTCCCTCGATATTCTGTTTTACTTTGGGAATGCATTTTTTCCTTTCCCAGGAATCGTTGAGCTAGGGTTTAAGGGCTGCACAATGGGTTTCCCAATGCAAATTCCGCTTTTCATGATCTAGATACTGGATGAAGAGCAGCAGCATAAGATTGCAAATTAAGCCAGATTATGGGGAGAGATTCAGCCCCTACCCTTCCATATATTATTATTATACTTGCTGAGTATAACATGCTGCTGTCTGTGCTTCGTGCTCCACAGATACCAGACTAATGCAACAGTACAGTACAACTGCAAGATTTGTCACAAGACGCTCGGCTATCTCTTAGATTTTATTACACTTTTGAAGCAACCTATGGTAGGATCTCATATACAATATGACATCTCATATAAAATGGGACAACGATAAGTAAAAGTGCATGCTTGTAATAAATTTGAAATGCAGATATGAATCTGTTTTCAGGCATATTTCAAATTAACTCTGGATTTTGAGAGCAGGAAATCACTCCGATATTTCACTCTGACAGCAGGAAATGTACTGAAATCACCTACAGCGTTATTACAGTTATAACCAACTGGGAATGCCACTGGTCAATGGAAATTGTAACGAATAAAATACATTCCCGAGGCAGGCTGTTTTTTCTCGAATGAATAATTTCAAAGTGTAATTAAGGGATTTCAGTGAGTGTTCAGACAGAGATTAAGCACTTTATGACTGGGTGCATTGAATTCCATTGATCAGGGAGGCACATTCCAGTACTCTTTGTAGGCTAAACAATGAAGGAGCAGCACTCAAGTTGGCCCTAATTTCATTAAAATAATGTTCTCCCATCCATTTACACAGTGAGTGAATTGGAACCATGAAATGCTTTCACTATAAGCAGTGTTCCACTAAAACAAAGTCCATTTTATAACCTATGGAAAACAACAAACAGGAACTACTATCATTTGATAATTTGGTTCACATTTACTTTCCAAATTACATGATTTTTAAAAAGTTGACTGAAAAGCAAAGCTCTGGGTTTCTCAAGGCCAGATGCATAAGACTTGACGTAAATAGTAGATGACACAAAAGCAAATTCAGAATGCCCAAAGAATATGAATTCCACCACAAGTCTAACATATTTGCATCTACAGCAGTATTGGCACTGCTTTACTTATTTTGTAACTTTTTAAAAGTTATAGTTAAAGAAAACCATCTAATTAATTTTTAATTGCCTTGAATCTGGCTTTATCTGCATCCCTTCCATCTGTTTCACTCTCAGTCATCTTCAATCATCATACCTCATTATCTTGGAGCTTCCTAACTCATTTTACTTTAAAAAAAAACTCAAAACCAACCTTTTAAATAAACTTCTGCTTAATTTCCTAACAATTACTCTCAAACTCTCTTGGTATGCATTTGCTATGTTGCAATTTAATAATTGGCCACTTAAGGGCCTCAATTGGGGCAAGGCCGGGAGGGCCACCCTAGGATTTGCCTGACCCACATAAAATTATAGATAGGTTGGGGTAGGCATGACGGACTGTAAAATTCTGCCCTATATTATAAGAAAGGTATAAAGGCCCTGGATTTACAAGGATGGTACCAGAAATGTGTGGGTATACGTATAAGAAAACAATTGATAAGCTCGGTCTCTCTTCTTTTGCAAGAGAAGGCTGAGGGGTCTTGATAGAGGTCTTGAAAATTATAAAAGGTTTTGCTGAGTGGATACAGAGATAATGTTTCTTCTTGTGGGAAGAGCACAAGGTGAGACCATTAATAATAGTAAGATAGTCACCAAGTATTCCAATAGGGAATTCAGAAGAATCTTCTTCGTCCGAAGAGTGGCAAGAATGTGGCACACACTGCCACAGGCAGTGGTTGGAATGAACAGTATAGATGCATTTAAGGTGAAATTAGACAAGCACGTGAGGGAGAAGGGAATAAATGGTTACAATTGTAGATTTAGTTGAGAAAGGATGAAAGGGGGCTCAAATGGATGATTAACACCGGCATGGACTAGTTGGGTTGAATGGCCTGTTTCTGTGCTGCATATCTTATTTAATTCTATGTAACCCTACGAAATAGTATAAACAGATCGTTCAACCATGGAAAGGATCAGATCCTGTTCCCAGACAATGGCTGCACCATTTCCAAGCAGGTGGTTACTGCATAGTGTTCAGGAACATGAAATATGGCATATTTTCATATCTCTGTAGCCAAGGGGTGCTGTGGCCAATAGCATCATCCTATACTCATAAAAATCTTGAGGAAATGAATGTAATGCACAGTAGGAGCGAGGAAATTAAATGCAAATGGCTAAAAATTCATGTCCAGCAGTCAACGTTCTCCAGTGCTTGATATCAGAAACAGTTGCTTGAGAATATACATTTATCCTCATCTACCACATTGTGGTGTTTAGATACAGCGTGGATATGACACAATGCTCTTACAATAGACTGATCCATACTGACCTGATTTATTCTTTTTAACTGGTGTTCATTATATTGAGGGAATATATTTCCAATGATCACTTAATGTCAAGTACGTTGAATCTTTAGAAATGCCTTTAAAATGCACTATTGGGGATGCTTGTTAGTTTACCTATATTTCCTGCATGCATCAGTAACTTAAGTAAGGAAGTGTTCAAATTAACAAATGTTCTTGTCCACTATAAAGAGGACTTCATATGGAATAAGTATTTTTTATAGATAAGTTAAGTCTTCAGATGAAATGCAAATTAACATTGTTCCATATTCCAATTTGCTGAAACCATAGGAATTTTTCACTTAGAACAGGTTACTTAGATTTATTTGGCAATAATGATGGTTTGTACTACACAAGAACCTGGAGCAGGATTGCTTGCTGGCGTGTGGGCACACGCCCAACACACCCGAACGTGAAATAAAGCACGTTGGCGTCAGTCGAGCATGCTGACGTCAACGCACACTCCTGCGATAGTTTGGTTGGCAGGCATGCGCCGGAGCCAGCAGCGCGCCCGCCGACAATTAAAAGGCCTGTTAAGGCCATTAAGTTAATAATTGTGCTGAATTTTTCACTGCCCATTCAACCTAATGGTTGACAGGCAGGCGGAAAGGCAAAGCGGCCGTTGCATTTTTTTGGAAACCTCATCCACGGGCAGGATGAGGTTTCCAAAATCAGACACAAATAAAATAAAAACTTTAATTTTTTAATTAAAAATACATCACTGCTCATGACAGAGTCACTTGAGGGGACATGTTTCAATAATTTCTTCTGCAGTTCATTAATGTTTTCAAATTATTCTTTATCTCCTTGAGGCAGCTCTGTGCCTCAGGGCGATTATTCAGCACTCTTTTGCACGCATGGGCAAATTGCATGCTAGATCAGCTCACCTTCCTTCTCCCACCTTCACAGGCAGCGCTGCTGCTCATGTATCATGCTGGGCGGGCGTAAAATCGTGGTGTGCTGCCAATTGCAGGCAGCTTTCCGACTGCCCCTGCCAGCCCCCACCATTCCTGCATGCCAAGGGCAAAATTCTGCCCCTGGTTATTGAATCTTTGTGGGTTAATAAGATGATGTTTATATCAGTAAAAGAAATTAAAAAAACATGTGTATGCAGTATTTGTGATAAAAAGCTGTTACATTAGATACACAGTACATGTCACGTAAGAACCCAATGTGACTGCTTTGCTGCAGACCACTGTCATTGAACAACAAAATTCAAGCAGTTGTGCACTGGTGCCTAGCAGCAGGCAGCCAGCTGTAGCCATAGCAACTTTAACTGGAGAATAGCCACTGAGTTTTCTGCAAAAACTCAAGATACAACTGCCTCAAAGGCAGCTTTCAGTGTCTAAAACTACTGCAACCATTATATAAGCCATGAGCAAGAAAAGAAGGACAGCAGGTGAAGGCTTTTACCACTAAAATAACAAAACTGTACATTGTACAACTAGAATACCACAGGGGAAATTGCTGAGTATGAAAACTGAGTTTTCTTTCTTTCTAACCTTTCCCCTTTACTCTTTTCCTCTCTTGTTGGTACTGACTTGATGAAGTAACGTCCCACATGTGTCTTAGTCTTCTAATACCTGACTCAAGTGTTCATTGTTGATGTATTAACCCAGAGAGTGAGTGCCAGCAGGCTATTCCGCTATAGGAGCATCACAACACAATCAAGTATGTTCTCCTCTGAAAATTACACACAAGCACTTTACATAAGGGGTCACAGAATGACTGTCAGGAGAAATGCACAAAGCAGGTTTTCGACTTGGGATCTGCTAGACCATTGAGGGCACTCAATGCTATATTCACAATTTTCTACATTATCATTTCTTAATAAGGATTACTACTGTTTGGCAAGAAGATATTTTACTTTTCTCAGGAATTGTTCTGTGGGGCACTTCATCTACTGAATGTAATGAACGCAGGACTAATACATCGAGAAAACTGTTGGCATTCAATTAAGAATTGTAGGAGAGAGTTAATATCAAAATATACTGCAGGCCTGGTCTGGATTAGTAAAATAATGATAATAGCAGGGCACATATGATATGTTCACCTGTATTTCTTGCTTTTATGTAAGAAGAGAAATAACAACATTTCTCAAATAGCAAGCCATCCAGACAATCCAAGTTTCCATCCAACCATAGGTTGTCCATTGGAGCTGAAGAGAAAAACCTATCTCTATAATGAACAATCAGCTTATTGAAATAAATGAAAAGCATCTGTACATTGCGAGAACATGTCTGGAACTATTTGTTTGTTCGAAAGCTCAGTTTGCGTTTTTTTGTGTACTGGCAATAGCCACAGATTTCTAATCATGTACCGAAACCGTTTCAATCAGAAAACACCATAGCATAAAATGAATATCTCACTGGGTAATGATGCATGGCTGCAAAAAGAAAGTTCTTTCATTTATCAAGTGCCTCTCACAATGGGATCCCTCACAGTGTTTTGCAGTAAATGACGTACCTTTGAAGTGTAGTCACTGTTCGAGTGAAGTGATAATTTTTCTTTTAGCGGTGTTGGTTGAGATATGGCCCAGATAATGCCCCTGCAGTTCTTCAAGTAGTGCCATAGGATATTTTACATCCACCTGAGAGAGCATATGGGATCTCGGCTTAGTATCTCATTTGAAAGATAGCGCCTTCAATAAATGCAGCACTCCTTTGGCACTGTGCTGAAGCAGCAACCTGGATTTTGTGGTGGCGTGGATCGTGAACCCACAACCTTACCATCTTAAAGACAGACCTCCCCAACTCATTCGTGCCTTTAGTAATCATGGTTCAGCATGAGACATGTTCTGCTGCTGATGGCATTTTCCCATTTTAGTGTCACCGTAATTCATGAGTGATAATTGTGAAAAACAGTGGGAGCAGCCCATTTCCAGTGTCATACCCTATAAAACTTCCTTAGTCAATATATTCTTCACTTAAATAATTTTCATACTTTTGTAAGTATAATCATTATGCTGGTGACTTTTAAACATTCATTTTGCTGATGTACATGAATGGTACGTTAAAAGTAATGTATGTGTCAGCTCTATTCAGCTATTTGCTGAGTTTTTTGCACCATGGGTACTTTCCAGTAGGGGAAAAATCCCTCTGCCAAATATATTAAAATAATTTTAGCACATATACTGGGGAGAGTAAACTTGGTTGCTATATGTAAAGAAAGAGAGAATGTTATGATTTCACTACATGGCGATCTGAACTATTTATCCCTTTTCATATGTAATACCTTCATATTTGAATGTATACTTCTTATAGTTGCCTAGTGTGACCCATATGCCCTTTCTAAGAATTTCTCAAAGTTCCCTCAGAAGATCATCCTTGTGATGAGCGGGTTTTGTTCCCAGTTTTCTCATTGGGTGAGGGCAGGGTTAGGCTTGACTGTGCTGCCCTCCACATTCAGACAACTTGAGAACATTCACTGAACAGGTTTACACATGAGGAACAACCACTAGGGCTGGGGGAGGGAGGGGTGGGGGTAGGGGGTTGGAGGGGGGTGGGGGTGGGTGCTGCGGGGGCGGTGAGTGGTAATTGTGAAATTATTCCCTAACATGAGTTTACCTCCCAGAGAGACGGCCATGCTAGGGAGCTTTCCCAGCAGCACGCACAGCGTAGTGATCAGGGACCCTGACTGCAGGGTTGTTTTCCCCTTCCTCCATGGGAGACCACTGAGGCTAACCTGTTGTTCCTGTTGAAATGAGACAACCCAACATATTCCAGGGATCAAACCTAGGAATTTGCTGGGAATTGGATGTTTCTAAGTTTCTTATGCATTAGAAATATGATAGGTATAATTTGTAAACATTACAATTGACTTCTCAGTTTGAAGGACTAATATTTGGCTTGAGCCCAGATTCCATGCAGGCACAAAGAGATGTCAATAAAACTGAAAACAACTCCATAAAGCTACAGTAAAGTTAAGTATTAAATTGCTCGTGGAATTCTTTTGTTGGCACAAATTCTGTTATGCTGTATTTATTTCTTAACCATGGGTTAATTATTATTGTTTTTGAGAATAATCATAATGTAGAATTACAGGATCTCATTGGATGTTTCTGTACAGCTGATGGTCAGATAAATTAAGCTTTTGAGCAAGGGTAGGAATTGTACAATGTGCAGGCAGGGGGCCAAGATGTTTGAGAAATTAGAATAAATAAACAAGGGCAACCACTGCAGTGCCTGAGAGATAATACCAATTAAATAAGGATAAAAATTTGTTTTACATACTTGAGTAGTGTCGGAGGTAAAATTAAATCTCTGTTCCATATAAATGGAAAGCTCTGAAAGAAGTCACTGTGCAAACAGAAATAAGAAATGAATTAGGTGTAATCAGGATGAGTTGAAGGATAACACCACATAAAGAGAGATAAGAACCCATGTTTGGTGAATTTCCTAGGCTCTGGACTATAAAAACTGTATAAACTGAGATTGGAACAATAATACTACAACAATTGGAGATCTAAGAGATGATAGAGCAATATATAAGATTGTCTCTGAGCTGACATTTTGGATGACAAAGTGCTTAGAATTCTTTTGATCTTTTCAATATAAAGATTATTCCACTGAGTTAATAATATTTGGTAGTTTCATGGGTTTACTTATCTCATTACAGGGCTTGCCATATTGTTACAAAGAAAAATCACAGCATGAAATTGGAACTGAAACCAGCTTTGTAGTACACCACTTTTCCATCTGGATTTAATGTGCTGTGAGAATGGACCTTAAATGCATTCTAGCAACATCCCAATGTCATTCTTCCCATTTACCTTTCTTCATATGTACTGTCTCCAATCAAGGTCAACTGAAAGCTGCAAGGCAATGGATTCTGGCTACCTACTTTTAGAGGTAACTGCAGACCTAGTAACAGATTGCAGAAACCATGAAACGGGATTACATAATTCCCTGCTTTGTATCAGATAATGTCATTGACATTAATGTGCTGTACAACTGCACCACTTGTTCCAACGTAAAAGTGCAGAATCCAACTGAAGTATCACATTTGATTTAGACATATATCACCCTATATTCATCATCATTAGAGAAAAATCCTGGAATTCCTTATCTATGACCATCACCTGAGCATCATCACTACAAGAACTGTAGTGGTTTAATAAGTACATTTATCCCATAGAATGTTTTCTCTAATATTACCTTCTCAGGGTCACATGGTGACTAACTACCAATGTCGTCTATACCCTGTGAACAAGTGGAAAAGAAGAGTGACATGCAGTTTTCTTAGTAGTTCAGTTTGGAGATTTGAAAGAAAAATGATGGTTTTACACATCTATTAGACATCAGACTAGCCCACAAAAAGTGGCTACCTCCACCACAGCATTAATGGTACTGTGAGTAGCTGCACTAGTCCCTAACTCAAATTGCTCTCTCATCAGAAAACCAGATCAGAGACAAAGGGCAGAATCATCCATGCCGTTGGTGTTGGACGTGTTTGGTGACATGAGCGGAAAATATGGCGAGAAGGCCAGAAATTGGTTTCACAATGTCGTGAACCCAGTTTGCGATTGTCTACTCAGCCTCTTGATGTCAGGTCGCATTTTCCTCCATCGGACGTTGGGAACCTTGTTGTAATACATCAGAATATTATTTTAAGGCCAGCCCGCCAGACTCACACCGCTGGATCATCCACGCATGTCGATGTGATTGCATGCCGATGTGTTTCACAACAGCATATAAAAGGTGTGTACGTGGCTGGCTGCACTTTGAAGGAAACTCAGGGGTGAGTGCACAGTAACATTGTGTAGTGCTCGGTGGGGGGATGACTGTTGGACTTCAAGGTTGAGGTGCATTGCGGGGCAGGGGCAAAGGCTACCCCGTGGTTAAGGTGGCTTTGGGGGCAGGGGACAAAGGCTGCCCTGTGGTTGAAGGTAGCACACAAGCACATGCGGGTTTGTGGGGGCACTGTGGGCAAGGGAAGAGGCCACACACTATGGAAACCTTGTATAAAGTGACCATTCCTCTGCAGCTGAGTTAGTTCAGTTGCAGCCACATTGATTGGAGTCGGGCCTCTGGCTTAACTGCTCACTCAACCAACGCAGAGCTATGAAATTGCCACCAAGCATTCCAGAGCTTTTCACCTCTCGTGCACAGGCCGCAAACTAATGAGCATTTTAGTGAGCTGTAGAACATTTGGATGACTGGGCAATCTCCTTGCTAAAGCTGGCTTGGAGCAGTCACTGGTGGAGGCACTCACAGCCCCTTGCAATGTCAGCATCCCAGTTTGGACCAGTCTCCCCCATGGTTCCAACTAACAGGGTGGGTTAGGAGAATGCCTGCGCCTGAGCTGAGAGTATAGCATGCAGTCCAATGGGCAAAGCTGCTGCCATTTGGTCAGGTAGAGTGGGCGGAGGAAGGTGCGGTTTCGGGCAGCCATGCAGCACACTAACCTCTGGCCATCCAAGTGGTGACCAGCGCTCTCTGGGATATGTTAAGGGGCCTTCAGATTTAATCAAGAAAGGCTCTTAGTACACCCATGCTAACCCACACATCTCTCTCTTTAATCCTGCAGGAGGAGTACATCAGGATCATGGAGCCTGGTGAACTAGCTGTATTTATCATTGATTACAGAGAGAGAAGATGACAGAGAAAAGAGTGACTGAGGCACCTGGATGTGCAAATGGAGGAGCAGCACCTTCTGGAAGAAGGGGCAGCTGGGGCTCCCGCACAAACCGCTGAAGAGCCAAGTGGGCCATCGCTGGTCGATGCCTAGTTAGATCCAGGTTCCAAAGAAGCCGCCTTTCATTCCTGCAGATGTTGAGAACCAGTGTCACCAAAGACTGTGCATGTCTAGGGAACTGGTTGGTCACATCTGCCAGCTACTGCAGGATTTGGCACCACATGGACATGGAGGGCATCCACTGCCAATGGCTGTGAAAGTGACTGTGGCGCTCAATTTCTGCACAAGTGTCTCCTTTCAGGGCCCCACAGATACCAAGCCTCTACCCATAAATGTATCCATGAAGTCACGGATGCCATCTTCATGAGGGCACACAACTTCCTGCATTTCGCCTGAGACCAGGAGAGCCACGATGCAAGAACAATTTGATTTGCTCAGATCTCAGGTTTCCCACAGGTGCAGGGTGTCATTGACTGCACTCATGTAGCAATCAGATCTCTGTCACAATACGTGGTCAACAATGTCAATGGCAAGGGATTCCATTCACTGAATATGCAGCTGGTATACAACCACCACAAATGCATCCTGCAGGTCTGTGCACAGTTTCCAGGAAGTGTCCACAATGCCTACATTCTCAGTCGGTCTCCAATCCCTGACACCTTCAAGGGTCCACAGAGGCTGCAGGGTTGGCTCCTCAGGGACAAGGGCTACCTGCAGAGGACATGAACTGATGATACCTATGCGGCGGCCTCAGACTGCAGTAGAGCGATACTATAATGAAGCTCATGCTGCAACTCACAACTTGAGGGAGCAAACCTTCGGGATGCTGAAAATGACGTTCAGGTGCCTGGACCGGTCTGGTGGAGCCCTGCAATATAGTCCACAGAGGGTGTCACACGTTGTTGTCGCCTACTATGCCCTTTACAATCTGGCACTGCAACAGGGAGAGGAACTGGCTGAGGAAGAGATGCAGGAGCTGGAGGTCTCCTCTAATGAGGAGAATGTCGATGGTGATGAGGGTGAGGAGGTCCTCGAAGGTGAATATGATGGCGACAAGGCCATTGCACTGGCCAGATGAAGCAGGCATGCTCGGGAGGCCCTCATAGCTGCTAGATTTGTGGAGGATGATGATGACATGCAGTGAGGAGACACCATAAGATCCTCACATTGCATCTATGAACGTTTGACTCCAGTCTGGCTTACCCTCTGTGATAATCCTCCTGCCATGGAGATGCAGTGGAAGCCCTAATAGTCGCTCAATTGCAGGAGAATGATGACGACATGCAGTGAGGACACTCCATAGACCTTCACACAGCCTCTGAGAATGCCTGACTCCTGTCTGCCCAAGGGCAGCTGACTTGAGCTCTGTGATCAGAGTCATATCATAGAGATGAAGCCAGGAAACTTTAAAAGTATCTGATCATTCGTCTGCCTTCAGCATCTGACTCCTTCAAGAGCGCAGTGTCACTGGTCCCAGAAGCTGAAGAGATGGGGGCCAGCCCCACCTTAAAGGTGCAGAGAGCACACAGAGAGAATGGTGGAACTCTGCCCACATCATTTGTTTTCAAAGTCTGTAAGGACCTTGATTTCAGGCATTCCTCCACCAGTCTTGTTGTGTGCAAGGTTGTCCTGCATGAATAGAGATGGAGAGAGTGTAAGCAGGATGCTTGCAAGGCCAGATGTTAAGTATGCTTGGCCTGGGTGGGTGGTGAGTAGTCCCATGAACGGGGTTAGGACAATGAAGGTGTGTGTGTGAGACAGTGAATGGTGATGTCCCTGACCAGTGGATGTGTGATGGGTTTGTAAGTGTGAGAGTTGAGAGTGATCAGAAGAGTGACTTATCCTGGCGGAATGGAAGAGATCATTCATCTTCCTGTGGCACTCGGTGGCTGTTCTCTTTTACAGGGCGTTGACGCTGACCACCAAGCAGAGTTAGTGAGTTTGCTGCCCATGTGCGGCCAGAGTAGGGGTAGAGGCTCCACCGTTTTCAAAAGGCACTCAAGGGTTGTGTCAGTGAAGCTGGGGGCTGCAGTCTTTTTGCCTTTCAGGGCCATGCTAGCTAGAAGCACTGAGATGTGCGCAAGTGGCTGGACTTTAAATATGGCGCCCGATGTGAGGAAGCGGCGAGTTGATGGTGTGGTTGGCGAATGAGAGCCTGCCCGCCATGGAAGTGGCTTGTTTCCTGGGAAAGCATAATTAATGTGGCGGTTTGGAACGATACGGCGTGGAAAGCCGCCATTGCGGCTGATGGGAAAACATCATTCTACCCGTCTGCAGCCGTACTTAGTACAAACCTGGGACAATTCCGTCTAAAACCTGTAATTGTGTCATTGAGTGTTTTTCACAGTTCCAATGAAAATGATATGACAAAGTCACCGTTAAGACATATTAAATCTCAATGATAGTAGCAGTATATAATATATTAGATGAACTTGTTGACAGAAGCTTCCATTCTATTTCTGTTAAACTTGTAAAAATCCTTGTTGGACGAAGTGTAACTGGGTTTTTAATGGAGTATTAATTTCATAATTATTGCTAAACATCCTCTATGGCCCTGAAAAATTTTAGAACTGCGGAATGTCAAATTTTTCCATCATCATAAAAAAATTCCACATATTTTTAAAATTGTACTTTTTAAAAGTTACAGCTATTTTAGCTTCTATCTTATTCCAATCATAACCATTTATTTTCTATCTGAAATTTTAAATTAATAATGAAGGATAATAATCAGTGCTTTTGATTTCCTGTTTGCTATCTGTGAGAATACTTCAATATGATTGGTTGCTCACCCTGCTTACTGATATCACTTCTGCTGGATGCCTGGAGATCCTCTTGACTTGGTACTTGACTTGTGGACAGTTTCTTCAAGGTCGGTGATAAGCAGCGTTGCTATGCCATTGACCACAAAATTCAGTCCTAAAAAAATGAAAAAGCATCAAAGGCAAATTCAACATCATTCCACTACTGATACCTCCAAGGTACTACAGGCTTATTAGATCTCTCATTTTTTTTAGTAGGCTTCTAGCTCACTCAGTATGCATTGTAATTTCATGGAGTCATAGAATCATTACAGCGCAGAAGGAACTATTGAGTCCATGCTGGCACTCTATAGGGAATTCCGGTCAGTCCCATTCCTGCACTCTATCCCCATATCCCTACAAGTTTACTTTCCTCATGTACTTACCAAATTTTCTTTTGAAATCACTGGTCATCTAAGCTTCCACCACCCTTGTAGGCAATGAGTTCCAGGTCATTGTCACTTGCTGCATAACGGAGAACTTCCTCACATCTCCCCTGCATCTTTTGCCCAAAACCTTAAATTTGTGACCCCCTAATCCTTGTATCATCTTTGTCTACTTTATCAAAAGATACCATAGGACTAGATTTTACACTCCCTTGTGGGTGAGTTTGAAGGTGGAGGGTATGGGGGGGGCATGTAAAATCCAGCACCTGGCCTTCGAGCTGCCTACTCCACATCTCCCTGACCTGTATGAAATTTTAAGGGGGGGGGGCGGTGGAGGCGTCAGGTGACTGGCCCACCCTTGGTCTATTGAGGCTCTTAAGTGGGCAATTAATGGCCACTTAAGGGCATCATCCCACACTGGCCCCTATTTTACTCACATCAATGGGCCATCTGATTGGCCAGCAGATCTCTGAAGTGGGGCTTCCAGTCCCTGAGGGGAGAAATCCTACCTCCAATCTATTAATGGCCAATTAACAGTGGGACATCCGTTCTTTCACTGGGCGGAGATCCCACTGATTCTTTAGCAGGTGGGAGGGGTATTTACGCTGCCTCATAAAATCCAGCCCATAATCTTGTACAGCTCTTTCAGATCACCCGAAAACCTCAATTCCTCCAAGTAAAACAACCTCAGCTTCTCCAACCTAACCTTGTAGCTAAATTCCCTCAGCCTTGGAACCATTCTGGTAAATCATCCCTCTAGGACCCTTAGAGCCTTCCTCAAGTTTGGTGACCAGAGCTGGGTGAAATACTCTAATTGTGGTCTAACCAGAACTTTATAAATGTTCAGTTTAACATCCCTGTTTTTGTACTCAATACCTCTATTTATAAAGTCCAATATCTCATATGTTATGCTAACCATTCTCTCAATATGTCCTGTCATCTTCAAAGAACAATGCATATGAACCCTCAGGTCCATTTGTCCCTGCACACTATTTAGAAATGTGCCATTTCACCTATAATGTTTCTCCCTATCCCTTGTGCCAAAATGCATCACCTCACACTTCTCTGTATTAAATTCCATCTGCCACCGTCTGCCCATCCTGATAGCCTATCTATGTCCTGTTGCAATCAATGGGTATCATCATCACTTCTTGCTACATCTCCAGTTTGGGATCATTGGCAAATATTAAAATTTTCCTCCGTGGTCCAATATCCAAGTCATTGCTTTTTTTGATATATATAAATGATCCTAACACTATACCTCTGGTGAAAAGCAGTATCTACTAGCCTCCAGTCTGAAAAATAATCATTTACCACAACTTGCTGCTTTTGGCCTCATACCAGTTTCTTTTTAATCGAAATTGAAACTGACTCTTCTATGTCATAAGCTTCAATTTTGTTAACCAGCCTTTTATGTGGTGCTTTGTCAAACAGTTTCTTAAAATCCATATCAGCAGCATGCATTACATTCACTTCATCAATCTTCTCTGTCGCTTCATCAAAAAATTCTATTAGATCAGTCAAACATGATCAGCCTTTTACAAATCCTTAATCCTGACCCTCCTTAATTAATTCAAACCTCTCCAAGTGCCTGTTAATTTTATCCCTGATTATCATTTCTGAAACCTTACCCAGCAGTGAAGTTAAACTGACTGGCCTGTAGTTATTAGAAATGCCCTTACAAGGGTTCTTGAACAAGGGTGTCACATTTGCAACTTTCCATTCCTCTGCCACCTTGGAATATTAGGGCAAGCCCTTCCACTAACTCCACCTCCAATTCTCTTACCAACCTGTGATGCAAGTATCTGGATCAGGTAAATTACCCAGTCTAAATATAGCCAGCTTTTCCAGCACAGCGTACCTTTCAATTATGATTCCATCCATTACCTCGACCATCTCAGTTTCTACTAAAGTTTGTCAGCATCCTTTTACATAGTAAACACAAATACAAAGAACTCACTATGTATTCTAGCCTTGCCCTGTGCTTCTTAGCATATATCATCTTCTTTCACCCTCTGTAAGGGCATGAGAGTCCCTTCAGAGTCACCCATATTTGGAGCTGTACTCTGGACAGAACAGGAATGAGTGATAATGCCAAGTAATGTGTTAAAACAACAATTTTATTGAATAATGATAATTATAATGATACTAATGATATGACAATTATAATTGATACTATAAAAAGAGAAAGAAGTAAAATGAAAGAAAGGCAACTTTATTTAAAGGAGAAAGCGCTTTACCTACATCAGAAGAAAAGAAGACAGATTTTTTTAAAAGCATAAACAATAATCCCAAATTGGTCTGTTTCACAACAGCTCCCCAAAATGGATAACCCCAACTTAGTCTGTTCCATGACAGGAGGCTAAGTTTCTGAGTAAACTTGTGGGGGTGGACTCTTCGGCCAGTCACTCCGATGTCTCTTCCTCCCATAGTCTTCAGTGGCTGACTATTCCACTTAGGCTGCAGCCCCAAATCCTGGAAATAGTGTCTCTTTAAGCCAAATTTCTCGCTCCATTCCAGCCTTTTGAGGCTTAGTTCAAATTTTCTGAAAACAATGACTCTGGAAAACCTTGAATCCTTATCAATTCTCCTCACAGGCACTGCAAAACTTTGCAGACTTGACAATCCAAGTTGCTTACACATCTTTTGATGGTGTCTTCCCATCTGTCATCAATCAGGTTGTTGTCCTTCAATCAAGCTCCATTCTCCTGATGACAACCCCATGTATGGCCACTCATTGTCTTGGCATGTAGTTCAAGAATCATTGGGGTCAAATACAGTAAGAACAATTCCTCTTTTTAAACAATGGAAAATAACATTTCTTTGTGGCACATCTAGAAAAAAACAATGTTCAGTCAAAACAACAGCTGTGAATAACTTGCGCAAGAAAAATCCTTGGGAAAAAGTCCAAGTCTACAGTTAATAATATTGCTGATAATGTAGTCAATCACTAACCAAAGCACAGTCACATCTAGGTTTAAATTAATATCTACAAAGTAAGATTTGTTACAGTTTGACTTAAAAATCAAAAGTGAAGCAAAACCAGAAGTTGAAAAAATAGTGATTCCAAGTGTAAGCCTACACTCAGAGGCCCCACCTCACTTCTTCCTAAGTGTTTACTATTTACATGTTGGTAAAAGATGTTTAACTTTTATATTAATTGTCGTTCTATTCTCATCTTCTCTTAGCCAAACTTATTTTTCACTTCACTTCTCCTCTTAACTTATGTACTTGGCCTGGTTCTCACTTGAAATATTGACCTGAGATGCTACGTACACCCTCTTTTCTTTCCATCATAACCTCCATCTCCCTCATCATCTAAAAAGCTGTGGCTTTGCTTCCCCTGCTTTTCCACAGTATTGGAGTGTACCTTGCCTGTGTCTGAAACTTCTGGTCCCTAAAGATCACCCATTGTTCCACTGCAGCTTTTCCTGTCAAACTCTGCTTCTATTTTATCCTGGTTAGATCCCTCTCATCCCATTGAAGTTAGCCCTCTTCCAATTTAGAAGATCTGATTTAGATTGTTCCTTGCTGTTCCCCATTACTAATCTAAACCTAATGATACGATGACTATTCTTATCCAAGTGATCTTTCACAGAGACCAGGTCCACTTTTCCCACCTCACTCCTCAGCCAGCCTTCTAACTAGTTGGACTGAGAACATGTTGGTCAAGGAAGTTCTCCTGGACACATTTCATAAATTCCTCCTGCTCCTTTTCCCTTTATTCTTACATTATCTCAATCAAAATTGGGTAATTAAGTTTGCTAATATCACCATTCTATAGTTCTTGCACATCTCTATAATTTCTCTGCAGATGTTCTTCTCTAATTCTCTCTCACTATTTAGGAGGCTTGTAGAATACACCCATGGTGTGATCATTATCTTTTTTGCTTCTCAACTCTAACCAGAACAATTCTGTCCTTGCTCCATCAAGACTATAATGTCTTCCCTGATCAGTACTGCCCTTACCTCCCATTTCCCCTTCCATATCTTTCTGAACACTTTGTGTCCTTGAATATTAAGCACCAAGTACTTATAATTGTTAAGCCACGTTCCATTATTTCCACTGCATCATATTCCCACATGACTATTTGCATTTGTAGCTCACCAACCTTATTCACCACACTTTGGATGTTACCTACAAGCATTTTAAACCTGTCTTTGCATTCCTCATGTTCCTTCTTGGTCTGCTTCTTTCTAATATGATACTAATTCCTTCTCTAGTACTGTCCAACATGCTTACTATTTTACACACCTTATTCCTTTTTCTATTTCTATATTCTGGTGCCCACCCCTCTTCCAGTTGAGCTTAAACCACCCCCAACCACACAAATGAACATGCCTGTGAGGACATCTGCGCCAATCCTGTTTAGACGCAACTCATCTCATTTGAATAGGTGGCTTTAGCCCCAGAACTGGTCTCAATGCCCCAAAAAACTCTAACCCTCCCTCCTGCACCTTGTCTCAAGTCATGCATTGAGCCTACCCATCTTCCTGTTTCTACTCTTGCTGGCACATGGCACTGGGAGTAATCCAGAGATCACTACCATTGAGGTCCTACTTTTTAACTTCCTCTCTAGCTCCTGAATATCTGACCATAAGACCTCAATACCTGCTCCCTTTGTGCCATCGGTACCGATGTGCACCACAACTTCTTTAGCTAAGCAGCATTTTAAAAAATATTACACTTCAAAAATAACAACGACAGCTGCAGCAGGCCTGTCATGTACCACAAATGTGAGGAGGTAACTGTCCCAGTTCTTCTTCCCTGAGTTATTTTTATGGCCGAGGATATTCTAGGCACAGGTGTGACCCACGGCCTTGGTGTGACCCTGGCACTCAAAAACCCTCTGTTGGCAAGACTGAGGCCCCTTTGGTTGGCCTGCCCTTCCCCTCCAGCTAACCTGCTGGCTGGCTCAACTCCATGGTCGGTTGATCATCTGCACACCGTGACTGACAAGTTGCAGCATGGTGCTTGCTTGGTGCTCGCAAATCCCTGAAGTTAAGTTTTGCTTGGGCCTGATGTTGGCTTCCCTGACGTTGGGTCCATCTCAACATCCATCTTCGGGCACTCAGCGTCCATCTTGATTATTGAGCTAAATTTAAA
Organism: Carcharodon carcharias; assembly: GCF_017639515.1. Classification (NCBI taxonomy): domain Eukaryota; kingdom Metazoa; phylum Chordata; class Chondrichthyes; order Lamniformes; family Lamnidae; genus Carcharodon; species Carcharodon carcharias. The sequence goes on from NC_054475.1 coordinate 94,908,684, forward strand.
AATAGTGGTATTTTCATTGAATAAAACTAAAGGCTGGATTTCTAGTTAGTCAAATGTTAACGATGACATTGCAGTAGATGGGGCTGCATTCATCTGTGAGGCATTAAAGCATTGAGATGCAAGCGCACTGATCAATGGCCTATGGAGTGCAATGGAACCTGAAAGAATAAACTCCCGCATGGCTTTATAATGATTAACTTGCTACTTTTTCTGTCTCATCAGTCTGCAATGCTTAATCAAACAGTTCTTGATACAGTGAAATGTGGCAAATGAGATACATTATAAAAATATTCAGCTCCACCAGCCAATCTTCATCAATTATTCAGTGCTTCCTAACACCTCTCTTTGTACTTGTTGCTATATTTTAGGAACAGATTCATGAGCTGGGAAAAAAAATTGCATCTGTTTAATGAGGATATGACACATTTGGTATACTACAAGGACCTGCTGACAGCAAAAATGTCTCTTGATATTGAAATAACAGCTTACAGTGAGATACCACTGTGCATATCAGAAGCCCCTAACACAGGGGTAGCATTAATAAGACGTAAAAAAATCACATGCCATGAATTTTCTCAGTCCAGCATTCCTATTACTGAATTACTTGGGTGTTGAGTGAACTCACTGCAGCAGTCATTTGCGTCATGGAAGAGGGGCCTGTCCTGAGGTCCAAGTTTTGGTCCTGTTCCACGCACAGGCTATTAATATAGCTTTAATAGACTCCAATGTGGATGGGCCACCCAACACTTCCCTTCTCTTTCCTGCACCCCGTAAAATTTCAGACAGACCGGGGTGGGCGAGTAGATGATGGGCAGGCTGCTCAATAGATTTTAAGTGCCCACCTGCTAGCAGCGGAGTGTAAAATGCAGCCTTTGGCATTTATTGTGGTTGTGTTGGTCCTATCATGACTCTTTAAGACCATGAAATAGACTATTTTCTCTTTAATTAAGCTGTTTTGTACTATATTTATAATGGTGCAATATAAGTAAGTAGTAATTTTAATAGCAATAGCAATATTGGAACCATGACTGAATTAATTCAGAAACATAGACTTGCCCTTGGTGGTTAATTTAGCATTTTTCAATCATAGCCTATTTGGAGCAAATGCCGCAAAGCAAATCAAATTTCCTGCGCTCCCAGCTCATGCATGTGGGAGAATTTGTTCATGGAGTGTGACCATGTGTTTCCATGCTCTCAGTGCACAGCACTGGAAAATCAGCCCCAGATCACTTCCTTCGTTTAGTACTGCTTTGTGCTGTTAATCCAATCAAAATTTGTAAACCCTTTTGAAGTGAGGAAATTGTTTAACGTGAAGTTATAATTAATTTTACTGGGTTTGTTGTGATAGGTGCTGTCAAACAGACTTCATTGTTCTGGTAGCCATTATAGTGTGCCACTGGCTACATTTTCCCCCATTCACTAATGATAGCATAAAACAAGATGTTAGTGCTTAGCACTTCATGCACATGCTTATATCTTTGCTAAAACCTATCCTTCTGCATGTTGCAATAAAAATAGAGTGAATAAAATCTTCATTTTTTCATTAGAGGACTCTTTGAAGAAAAAGATGAAAGACTTTGTCAACTCCAAAGGATACAATTGCAATATTAAATGCATAAGATCATGATATTTTCCCAAACTGGTCTCTAATAAATTTTCACTTTAAATGTCTAACGATCTGTTGGGATATGGACTTCTGCATTCTCTGTTTTTATACTTTGATCTACTTATTCTATTGCTTTTACTTCAGTAACTAGTATTCCGAATCATCCCGGACATGTTCAGCTTTCCTCAAAATATGACTAAATTTTCCCTCACAACCTTATTGCTAACTATACTGTAATGCACTGTCTATGTTAGGCTGCCCCCCTTGTTATATTGAGCATGCGCAGTGGGCCTGCATGGGATACCATGAATAATGATTCATGTTACAGCACCATGTAGTCAAGTGTTCTTATCCAAAATATTACATACGTCATGTTCACCTTCTTGAACAATCTGTTTAGATCAATATTTTCCATTTCTTTGAAAAATTATAGCAACTTGTCCAAATTATCAGCATATGTCTGCTATCCGCATCATCACAATTGCTTAGGTGGAGATTTTTCACAATTACCCTAGTTCTATCCTCAATATACTAAAAGTGTTGGCGGTGCAGATATTATACAACTATCATTGATAGTCAGTTACCCAAATAATGACACTGGTTCAGATCTGGTAGCATACTGTCACAGAGTAACAGTACTCTGATATTGATATTAGTACATGTGCAGTAACATGATTCCTAATATTGGCACTCTTGTAGAGCTGGTGTAATTATCTGTAATACTGGCAGCATTTATAAGTTTGCAACTTATAAAGATCATTCTTAACTTTTTTCTTCAACAAGGTTTAAAGATTTTTTTTTAACAGTGTTTGGTGTTAGGATGTTGTTGACTTGCTATCAGAGATACTTGTAAAAGGAAATATCTGTCAAGTCATTATGAAAATATCAAGGTCAGTAACTCTTAATCTCCAAAGTCAGACCCACCGTTTAATTTACTTACAAAGCACAGAAAATTAAAAATATTGTCAGCATTAGTAATGTAGCATTGTTCTCTTTTACAGCACAACCTATGCAATCCAAGAATTTGATGAAAAATTCTGCACATCAGCAATTCGCTGATTCACCTGGGAACAAACAAAAACAGGAAGTTTACGGTGACCCAAGTATCATGTCTGCATCCTAGTTTAACAGCTGCAAAATAAAATTTACTTCCTTCATGCAGGCGAGACACATAATGGAAAAGGTGAGCAGAATTTGCTGTATTACTGCATGTTGGAGGAGAGGGCAAATTGTAACTTATTAATGGCTGGCAGATTCTATAGGCATGTAAGCCAGCAAGCTAGTACCAATGGCACATACTGATTGGTTGTTGCCATGGGAACATTTCATTCTGTATAACCTCATATCAAAATGCATTCCAGGCAGTTCCAGTCGGAAAATTGAGTTTAAAAATACATAGAATAAGTGAGAAGTTAATTTATAAATCAATACTTCAGATAAAATAGGACAACAAGAAACATTTTTTCTTCACAGAGTGATCAGCACATGAAATGGCTTTTCTGAGAAGAGTGCTGAAGAGAAAACAATCTTTGAATAATCTAAAGGACTGTTGGATGGTGAGGGCTGTAAGTTTTTATTGGTAAAATGAGTTAAGAAGAACCACTTAGTCTTCTTCACTTGCATCTATTTTGTGAATTTTAGGAAACTAGAGTGGAATGATTTCAATTGTCAGATTGGAGTCAGAAGAAAGGATATTGATTGGAAGGGGGATTATACAACACTCAGCCTCTTTGCATTCAGTGTTGTTTTACTCTTCTACAAGATTAACAACAACACAAGACTATTAGGGCTATAATTTCATACTGTCGCTTTCAAACTTTTTTGAACAGTTTGTTGTAATAACAGTTATCTTGTAGTCCAACGGCACAATTCATATTAACAAGGAACATTGAAAAATCATGGTTAGTGTCTTTGTTATCTCCTCCATAACTTTATTTCAATATTTCCAAGGGAATACACCTTCTGGACCTGGTGATTTTCTGTTTTTAATCTAGTGTCTTTTTGGTTACATATCTGTAGAAGTGAATTTTCCACACCGACCTTCACTGTAAAATGAGATACAAGTTCCTTATTAGGCAATGTTGTAAGGTTTCTTTGATGTTTTATGGAGAGGTCTAGAGGCTTGTATGGTTGAACATTAAGGCCTGAATTTTTCCCGTGTCAGGCGGGCTGGGCGGGAGTGGGCAAAGGCAGTCCTGGAGCCGCCTGCCACCTGCGATCGGCTCCACACCGCCATTTTATGCGGGCGGGCCAATTAAAGCCCGCCCATCATAATACACAAGTGGTAGTGCTCAGCGCTACCTGTGTGGGCGGGGGGGGGGGGGGGGGGAGCGGGGAGAGTCGATGCCAGTGATCTTTGGCGCTCATGCGCACGAAAGAGTACTTCAATTTCCACGGAGCTGCCTCAGGCAGTTTGAAGCTGTTTGTAAAAAGATTTTTACAGAAATTAAAAATTTAATGAGACATGTCCCTTCATGTGACTGTATCACATGAGATGGGGCATGTTTTTATTTTTCATGTAAAATTTTTATTTAACTAGTAAAAGCTTTAGGAAACCTCATCCCACTTGCAGATGAGGTTTCCTAAAAAACGTGAAGGTCGCTTGGCCTTTTTGCCTGCCCGCCAACCTTAAAGTTGGATGGGCAGCATAAACAATGACACTAATTAATTTGTTAATGGCCTTAATAGACCTATCAGTTATCGGCAGGTCTGTAGCCGACTCCAGCGCGTGCTGCCAACCAAAATACTGCCCCCGCACGCAGACTGAAAAATCCTGGCCTAAGTGTTTATTAACAACTCATAACTATATACATCTCCAAAGTATAGCCCTGCATGGTTGAACATTAAGGCCTGAGTTTTTCCAGCATTGGACGGACTTGGCAGGAGTGGTACTGCATTGTACTGTTTCCATGCTTGCTTCTTCAAGACTCTCCTACACACAGTCTACTATCACATGACTCTCTACATCACCATGTGGATGGCATTCCCCAATCCCTAATGAGTGAACAGGGTTCAGTCCTTTCAAGTTAATTTATGGTCATGAAATGAGGGGACCACTCAAACTGATTCAGGAGAAATTTGTGAATCAGAGTTCTGAAACAAGTCCCCTGGATTATGTGACAGAATTCAGAGAGAGATTCAGTAATGCTTGTGAATTAGCAAGAAAACAATTAAAGATACCTCAACAAGTGATGAAGGCAAGGGCAGGTAAGAGGGCAAAGGCTTGTAGTTTTGTGGCTAGGGAAAAATGTTAGTATTGTGCCAGTGTCAGGTGAACTGTTGAAGGCAATATTTAGTGAACCTTACAAAATTATAAAGGGACTAAGCAAAGTCCACCACGTAGTAAGTGCCCCAGATAGAAGGAAGAGGCAGCGAGTGTGCCATGTAAATATGTTCAAAAAATACTTTGACAAAGAGAATAGACAGGAGAAGGTACTGGTAATTGTAAGTAAAGAAACATTGGTAGGGGTTAATGTTTCTGAAATTGATCTTCCTCTGATTAAATTGAACAATGAGGGAGTGCTTAAAAATATAGACCTACTTTCCAGAAAAAGTACTGGAGTGATTTAAAAGATCTACTGCAGTTGCACAAAGCAATTTGTGGAAATAAAGTGGGGAAAACAGATTTAGCTGTACATGACATTGATGTGGGGAATTCAATGTCAAAAAGGCAACATCCATATAGATTAAATCCAGTAAAATTAGCTCAATTGTGGAAAGAAATTGAATTCATGCTTCAAAGCTTGTGGAAGTGGGCAGGGGCAGGAGTGGGCGGGGCGGTCGTGGAGCCGCCTGCCGCCTGTGATCGGCTCTGTGCCGTGATTTCATGTGGGCTGGCCAATTAAGGCCCACCCAGCGTGGATCATGAGCAGCAGCACTGAGCGCTCCCTGTGTGGGCGGGGGGAGGAGGGAGAGCCGTGCCTAGCGCTGTTGGCACATGCGTGCGAAAGAATGCTTCTATCTTCCTGAGGCATGGAGCTGCCTCAGGGAAATTGAAGCACTTTATGAAAGCAATGATAAATAGCAGAAAAATTCAATGAAACATGTCCCCTCCTGTGACTGTACCATCCGCTTGTGGATGAGGTTTCCTAAAAAACGTAAAGGCTGCTTGGCCTTTTCGCCTGCCCGCCAACCATAAGACTGGACCGGCAGTGTAAAATTCAGGTTAATTGCCTGGTTAATGGCCTTAATAGGCCTATCAATTATCAGTGGGCACGCAACCGACTCTGGCACGTGCCTGCTGAATGAAATATCGGGCGACTTTGCGATGAAGTTGGGACGCACACCCGATGTCATTGTGCATCATTTTATGTTCTGGCGTGTCGTGCGCATGCCTATGTATTGATTACAGGAAAGTGAATGCAGTAACAAATGCAGATTCATAGCCTATTCCATGATTGAAGGATTGAATCTAGAAAGTGTGACAGTCAACATTTATCACAAAAATTGATTTTCTGTGAGGATATTGGCAAGTACCCTTATCGGAAAGGGCAAAAGAGATATCAGTTTTTGGTCTATACCAATGCAAAGTAATGTCATTTGGTATGAAAAATGCACCAGCAACATTTCAGAGACTAACAAAGTGACTGAAGGACTGAGCAATTGTGTTGTTTATGTTGATGACTTAGTAGTATTTAGTCAAATGTGGGAGGAACATTTACAACACTTACAGAAACTATTTGGTTGACTACAGGAATCCAATTTCATTGTGAATTTGGCTACAAGTGAATTTGCAAAAGCGCAAGTTATATATTTAGACCACACTGTTGGACGTGGTCAGGTGGCCCAATGAGATGCAAAAGTAAAAGCTATTGCGGAATTCCCAATGCCTGAAACAAAATGGGAAATTGTGAGATGTCCAGGCACGAGTGTATTTTATTGGATATTCATGCCAAACTTTAGCTCTGCTGAATGAATTATTAAAAAAGAACAGGAAATTCTAATGGACATAGCTGTGTCACGGATGCATTTGACAGCTTGAAAGCTCTATTAACAATGATACCTGTTCTATAAACACCTGATTATACAAAGCAGATGAAGTTGGTGATTGGTGTCAGTGATATTGATATTGGTACCGTATTGCCACAGGAAGGTTGACTAGGAAATGAGAAGCCACTAGGATATTTCTCACGGAAGTTGAATGTACACCAGAAAATTATTCAACTATAGAGAAAGAGACTTTAAGTTTGGTGTTAGCTTTGCAGCATTTTAAAGTGTACGTTGCAAACAGTTCTTCAGGGACAGTTATATATACTGACCATAATCCTTTGAAGTTTCTGGACAAGTTTTGGAACAGAAATGCAAGGCTGTTTCTGTGGAGTTTATTATTGCAACCATTCAATTTATAAATTATAAGTGTGGCTGGACAAGAAAATTTGATTGCAGATGCGTTGTCAAGAGTTTAATATTCAAAAGGACTTGAATCTTGGCAAATGGAGATTGGACTGGAGTGAACGTTATTTTCACAAAAAACTTGTGTGTTTATTTTCATGGTCAATACATGTGCATTATAGTGTAATAGTTTTGTTTGTACCGTTAAATGTAGTAAGGAATAAGATATGGGTTGAAAAATAAAACCATCAGTTTGGAATTATGATGGTTTTTTTTTGTTAAGGAGGGAGATGTGAGAATGGATTTTTAAAACTATTTTGGGGACTATTGTGTTATTCCTTAAACAAGGCTGAATGCCTGTGACTGTGAGTGTGCTTGATTTAGTTAAGTTGGGCAAGAGGTTGATAGAAGTTAGGCTGTCTGTGTGTTTGGAATTATGAAAAGGTTAAAGGTATTAAGTTGAGGTACAAATGAATAGGTTAGATCTAATATTTGCATTTTTAGATAAGTTGAGAGGTAGTTTGAATTTCAAAGGAGCGTCAGAGGTAACAAGGCAAACGGTTGCATCTTATAGGACTCCATAGGTAAATCGTAATGGGAATATTATATCTTTATTTACCCAAAAGCAAAGACAAGATGGAAACATGAAAGTTCTTATATTTGGAAAGGTTTGAGTTTCAAAGGGGTTTGAGAACAATGGGACTGAGATGAAAGGAAAAAAAAATATTAGAGTTACTGTGGATAGCTGGTGGGTAGCTATTGATCTGTTAAGCAATTGATCTGGATAGCTATTGAGCCATTAAACTGGAGATGGCTGGAGAAAGCTGGAGCTGTTTAAGCTGTTAAGAACTCTTGGGCTGCAGAAAGCAGTTTTATTCTGAAGTGAATTCCATAGCAAAGTGGAAGAGGGTAAAGATCATATGGTACACCTTTATTGAAGCTACAGCAGTCTGCCTTATGTTATATTACTGGAATCCATATTTAAATATCTATAAGGGAGTGTTGCCTGGAAAGTGTTTACTTGTGGGTTTGACCAAGTAGAGAGTTTATGGTAATGTTTTGTAAAGCTAATCTTAATTTTGTAACTGTAATCTTGTGTGCTTAAGTTTTCTCTTATTTTTGTTAATAAAATTTTTACTTTTAATTTTACAAATATTGGACAATGCCTTACCTGCCATTCAACATCAGAAATGTAATTTTAAACATTTGCATCTAATCTGTGTTTAATTGACTGCCACCTCTCTTCAAGAAATGCCTACCTTGAAGAAGTTTTGTCTACTCTCCGTCAGGATTTTCGAATCTCTCTTTTGCCTTGTTCACCTTCATTGCTTTCCATTTCTCTCCTGGTGTTTGACAAGGTGTTTACTAAAACCCGCTTTCACTTCCATATTTCCTTTCTCAGTGACTGTCTCCATCACCGACTTACCCCACGTGGATTTCAACTGAAATTCCATCCCTCATGTTTCAAAGCCACCCAGGATTACAGGTATCTCCGGGGCATACAACATTCCTCGGATTGCTGTTCCCGACTGATCCACATTCAGTGCCATGAACAGCCGTATGAACACACTCGACCTCTCCCTCCAGCAGCACCGCCGCACCCTTTTTCAAAGCTGCGTGTGCCCCCAGTTTCATTTTATTCTTCGTCTCAACAAGAAACTTTTTCTCTTTCTCTCAAGTGCTAAGGAACACAAGCTCCAACAACTCATCGACACCAACACGCATCCAGGACCCTCCACCCCTGCCTCACCCCGTCTTCCAATCCCAGCCCCAGCCGTATATCCACTATACCCCCTGACCTTCCCCTCTCCGATGCTGAGCGTTCATTGCTCAGCAAAGGTGTTAGTTTCATACCCTTACGCCCTCATCTCAATGAATTTCGGGCTCGGCACGATGCTGAACTCTTCTTCCGCCGCCTTCATCTCCATGCTCACTTCTTTGGGCAGGAGTCCTCTCCCCGTTCAACGGATCCTTTTACCCACCTCCAATATTCTCCCTCCAGCTGGACCCCTCCCTCTGGATTCTTACCTTCTCTTGATCTTTTCATTGAGAACTGTCGGCTTGACATTAGTCGTCTCAATTTCTCTGCTCCTCTCACCTGTCTCTCTCTGAACTTACTGCATTCCATTCTCTCAGGTCCAACCCTAACATTGTCATCAAACCCGCTGACAAGGGTGGTGCTGTTGTTGTCTGGAGCACTGACCTCTACCTCGCGGAGGCTGAGCATCAACTCGCAGACACTTCCTCCTCCTCTCCCTGGACCATGACCCCACCACTGAACATCAAGCCATTGTTTCCAGGACTGTCACTGACCTCATCTCCTCTGGAGATCTTCCTTCCACAGCTTCCAACCTGATAGTCGCCCAATCTCGGACGGCCCGCTTCTACCTCCTACCCAAAATCCACAAGCAGGACTGTCCCGGCAGACCGATCGTGTCAGCCTGTTCTTGCCCCATGGAACTCATTTCTCGCTATCTTGACTCCCTTCTCTCTTCTCTTGTTCAGTCCCTTCCCATCTACATCCGTGATTCCTCTGACACCTTACGTCACATCAACAATTTCCAGTTCCCTGGCCCCAACCGCCTCCTCTTCACCATGGACCTATCACTGGCTGCTTGTCCCAACAAACCCCACCCCCTTAAACCAGCTTATATTTCACCCCTTTCCTAATTTTACTTAGTTCTGTTGAAGAGTCATGAGGACTCGAAACGTCAATTGTACTCTTCTCCGCTGATGCTGCCAGACCTGCTGAGTTTTTCCAGGTATTTCTGTTTCTGGTTTTGTTTTTAATTATAAACACTGTTTGTTGGAGTCAACCCCCCCATGCTGGATCATCCGGACATGTCAGCGTGATTGCATGCATATGTGTTTCACAACTGTACATAAGCAATGTTCGCCTGGCAAGCTACACTTCACTTGAGAGTTCAAGGTAGGCTTTGTTTGCTTACATTGCTTCAGGCAGCACTCATGGTCATTAGCACCAGGCTTCACAGGCAGCACCACATCACTTTTAGGGGGGCTCATGGGCAGGCCTCTATCTACCAGACCAGCTGTAAGGTGGGGGCGGGTTTAAATGGCTGTATGGTGAGGGCTTGCTTGTGGAAGGGGGAGAAATGGCCTCAGGCAAGGGAAAAGGCTGCAGGGTGAAGGCTGTACTGAGGAAGAGGGGTGTCCTAGGGTGTGTGTGGGGCCATATGTTGACCTGTGTAAGTGGCCTCAAAATGGTGGGGGCTGAGGAGGCAGTCCCCAGAGGAAATAAGATCAGATGGTGATTTGAGGGTTTGTGTGAGAGAGTGAGTAGTGATGCTCCTTGAGCTGGCAGTGAGTGAGGTGCCAGTGAGTGTGTGATGGCCTTGTGAGTGTGTGAGTTTAGAGTGATGAGATGGTTTCCTTACCCTGGCAAAATGAAATCCTTCATCTGTTTTCTGCACTGGATGGCTGATCTCTTGCGTGCAGCATTGGCACTGACCGCCTCTGCCACCCCCTCCTGAGACTGATGGGCCTCCTGCAGCCAGAGTGGGGGTAGAGGACATCGTGGCGGGCCTCCACGTTGTCCACAAGGTGTCCCAGGGATGAATCGGGAGGCTGTACTCTTCTTGTTTTTGGGGCCATGTGTTTATTGGTGCCCCCCTGGGCTGCAAACATTGAGAAGTGTGCGCATAGCTGCAGTTTAAATATGGTGCCCTGTGTGAGGACGCCAATGAGGTAACGGCTTGGCGGGCACATTGGAGGCTTCCCACCAGTGAGATAGCATGTTTCCTGTGGTTACATAATTGATAAGGCAGGAATGGAACAATAAGGAGAGAAAAGCTGTCATTTCAGCTGGAGGGTAACATATCCTTCTTCCCGCCCGCTACTGCAATTAGTGCAAATCTGGGACGATTCCGCCTTTTGTCTTGCAACAGTTCAAATTTTTCTAGGTTCATTCTTGGGGCATTCCAGGTTCTTGATTTTCATTTCAGTCATTTCATTTTTCAGCAACTCTGTTGTTCCCAGTACGTTTCAGGCATCAAGTGCTTTTGTTTCTAGTTCCTTGATCTTCAGCATTGGATTTACATTTCCCAATCTTATATCTGTCTTTTCTATCTCTGTCTGCAGAGCTGTGTCCTTGTCCTTCATTTTGGGCTTCACTGTTGATCAGGTCTGTCTCAGGTGAAATCTTAACTTATTTCAGTTCTATAATTGTGCTTCTCTTGGCTTCATTGTCCACTCACAGCTTAGAGAGCTCTATGGATTTTCATTTCAATCCCTCCTCCTTTCTGTTCAGATAATTCTTCAGTTCTTCATCCTCTTTTTTGTATCTTGGCTTTCTCCTGGAATATAGAACATTGCTGAGTCTTCTCTGCCAACTGGTTCTTCAGTTTGTTCAGAGTGACATTAAATTCATTTTACTCTCTTCATAATTTTCCAGAGGAACAAACTTTGACCTGAGAGATCCTTGTAGCATGTGAATAACCTTCAACAGGTTCCCCTTTTCTTTGCAAAGCTCAATTGTTTCGCCTTGAGTTTTTTTGTAATTCAACAGTCTCCTTGACTTTGTTCTGCTGTTCTTCCATCCTACTGTCAGGACAGTCTTCATTTCTTCATGCTGCTGTCACAAAGCTATAATATTTTTCATAATATTATTGTAGGCTTATGAGTGTGAGTGTGGATAATTCTGTCTGTGTGACTGAGTTAATTGAATTAGAGTCAGATAGACTGCAAGGTTGAAATGATCAAAATAGTTAGGTGTATAGCAAGCTTTTGAAATGTAGATGGACAAGTGAGGATGAGGGTTCCACAGATAAGGTGCAAATGAAATTTGCACTTTTAGATAAGTGAAGGTGTGTGTTGATTTTCTAAGGGATGGTAGGATGTTTACAACTAACAAGATAAATAGGGAAAAGATTATTATGTTTACTTTTCCCAAAAGGAAAGAGGCCATATTGACCACATGAAAGATTTTTATATTATGGAAAAGGTAAATTTCCAAAGACATGTAGAACAATGGGATTTTACACATTAAAGAGAGAGAAACATAGGGGAGAATTTTCATGTCATTTTATGTGGGCAGGCCAATTAAGGCCCGCCCAACGTGATGTGCGCCTGAAAGCACTGAGCACTCCCTGTGCGGGCTGGGGGAGGGGATGCCTGAGTCGATAAGTGCACTTTTTTGCACATGCGTGTGAAAGAGCACAGAAATCTCCTTGAGGCAAAGAGCTGCCTCAGGGAAATTAGTTGAAGTTCTGAAAATTTTAACAAAGAAGAAAAAAAAAGACATATCCCCTCAAGTGAAAGTGTCACATGAGCTGCGACATGTCTATGGATGTTATTAAGAATTTTCACAAGACTTTAAATACCTTCATGAAACTTCATCTTGCCTGTCGATGAGGTTCCATGCTAAATGAGAAGGCCACCTGTGCTCTTTGCCTGCCCGGCAACCTTAAGGTTGGACGGGCAGTTCCGTTAAGTGTTTTAATTGATACTTAAATGGCCTCAATAGGCCTTTGACAGTTCAGCGGCTGACTCCACTGCATGCCCAATAAACTGAAAATCTGAACGACGTCACCATGCGTCATTTTACGTATTGGCGAGGGACCCCGCCCCCGCTCGCTGGCCCAAAAATTCTGGTCATATATAAAGAAAGATGGAATGTTATGTGGTGTGTGGCCATGTAACATCTTGAAAGGTACATCATGTAAAGCAGCCTTGGGGAAAAGCCTCCAGCCACTTTTGCAGAAGTCTGCTGTGTTCAGTAACTGAAGTTGTGTTAAAAATCCTTTGGTGTTTGGAAAACTGTCGAGTGGGTGCGTATGGTAACCTTGCTGGATTGCCTATTTAAGTTTAAAATCTATTTTGGATTGTTGCCTTCAAGTGGGTGTGTATTTGGGAGTCAGGTTAATTAGGAATTTGGGAGTTTGTTATAATATCAAGTAACTGTAACCTTATGTTTGTGTTTAAATTATTTTCTTTTGTTAATAAATGTTTTAATTGAAAATCACTAAAGATGATACTGGACTCATTACTTCTGAATTCAGCACACCAATCTTCTCATGATAAATACAAATTGCAAAACCATTGTGATAAGATGGCCAGGTTTCCCTTGTGGATTTGATCTGCCTAGCACATATCACCTGCCACATCATAACACTGCTGAAGGGTTATATACTCCTTTTGCCTTTGAGCTTGAAGGACAATCAGTTGTTCTGTCAGCTATTTATTTTCTCGTTGACCCCTTCCCATCTCACGTTGCATTTTAGTGCGCTGCTTTGTTGCTACTGATAATTCCAACACAGCTTTTTCTGAAGCAGTATTCAACATTCTTTTTAACTCCTCATATTTTCCCAGGGCCATGTATTGATTCTTCAAAACGTCTTTCAGGGCAGAGACTTCTTTGAGTACCCTTTCTGCCTGCTGTTGTGTCTGGTTTTAATTCTGGTTGAGTTCTGCCAACTCAGCTTTGATAAACATTTTCCTGTGGAATAGCTTCATTTTCTTCTTTCGGGCTTTGTTTCTTTTGGGTTACATCAGATTGTTTTCCTTTATTCACAGCCATCTCTTCGCTTCGCACTGCAATCTGCCATCACAGTTTAGGTACTGTGTCAACATTTTCAAAAAGCTCTGATTTTAAGCTTTTCGGCTGCTTCCCAGCCACTTCTTTCTTCTGGACTAAGCTCTTCAGTTTGTACACATCATTGTGCTGATACGGTTTGCAATCACCTTGTAGTTTGCTTAGGTAATGTCCCCCTTGGCCTGAGATCTCCTGTCTCCCTCTCCTTGGGGTCTCCTTTCTCCTTTGCTCTGGGATCTCTTGTATCCTTTGCCCTGGGGTCTCCTTGCCCCTTTGGTGCTTCAAGGTGGGTATTCAAGACCTTATTTTAAAGATCTGCACTCTCCACAACTTGGAGTTTAAATTATTTGTCAAATGCTTTTAATATCTCATCAAATGTGGTTCAGGACTCATCTATACCTTGTTTTAGGATTACTTCATCTGCAAATACACCAAACAAGTATGAAAACATATTATCCCAGGCATCTGGTGAGGGGCAGGAGGTTTAGGGGGGATGTGAGGAAAAACTTTTTTACCCAGAGGGTGGTGATGGCCTGGAATGCGCTGCCTGGGAGGGTGGTGGAGGCGGGTTGCCTTGCATCCTTTAAAAAGTACTTGGATGAGCACTTGGCACATCATAACATTCAAGGCAGTGGGCGAACTGCTGGTAAATGGGATTAGGTAGGTAGGTCAGGTGTTTCTCACGTGTTGGTGCAGACTCGATGGGCCGAAGGGCCTCTTCTGCACTGTGTGATTTTGTGATTCTGTGATTCTTCTGATTTCTTGCTTAATCCCAATGTACTCCTGTAATCAAAAAAAAAATTCTTCTCCAGGCTACCCAATTTTGGGTCTGGTTTGGCTCTTGCCTTAGCCTCAATTGGTCTGGTAATGTTACTTTGCTATCCATGGATGTTTCTCCACACAGGGGAGCATAGCTTTAATCTTTTTTCAAGATAGCTCCACACTAACTGTTTTTATTCTTTCCTCCAAGATAATGCTGCTGTATGCTTCTTATCAATGAAGTTTCCAGCATTTGCTGGTTTTGGTTGGCTCTAGCAGTAATTGCATTCACAATTTGTGCTTTAAATTTTTCAGCAACGACTCACTATTGATTTTTTTGAGTCTTCCCTGCTGTTTCTAAATATTTTTGAGTTGTGAAACCATTGATTCCTGGCTTTTGCTGAGTTTTTTAGCTGCTGATTATTTTTTCAAATAGTTTTTTTTGATCGGAGTGAGCTTGGCCGCCATGTGTTTAGGCGCCGACTAAGGCTCAGCTGCAGCATTCCTTCAGCCACGCTGGTTAAACAATCAGTATGCTCTGCCTGGTTGGTGCCCTGATGATTTTTGAAAGGCAAGTTCAGCATTTTAGTGAATTTTGCTCACCCGTTTTGTGACTAGGTCCATTGATTCTGTGTTGGTCTCTGGTTCTTCTTTTCATCTACACAATGGATTCTTCTGCTGTTTCCATTTTTTTGAAATTTGCTCAGCCGTTTGTGATCTGGCTAGATCCCTTGACTCTGCCTCTGCGATTGATTAAGATGGCAATGGAATTTTTTTAGGTGACCTCCAGATGTGTCTTCAATTTAGGCACACTTCTCTCAGGTCAGACTGCACTTACTTTATTTTCTCATGCTCTCAGCGTTTCAGGATCCATCCTTCACTGCCACCATGTTGTGAGGTTTGTTTGATGTCTCATGTAGAGGTCTGGAGGCTTGTATGATTGAACATTAAGTGTTTATTAACAGCTCATTATTATACACATCTCCAAGTTATGGTCCTACATTGGTGTTGCCTCCATCCCTGTTTCTTCCAGGCTCTCCTACACACAGTCCACTATCCTGTGACTCTCTACATCACTATATGGGCAGTACTGTTTCCCCAGTCCCACATTAACCCTTGCTTTGGCTGAACACCCTTATAAGGCAGGCATATGCAATATTTGGGAAGATAAACCCGAAGCATTGTTCCAAGTTGAAGTATGGCAGTAGGAGGTCAAATGCATCCAGCTCAAAACTGAGAAACCGAACTTTAGGAGTGACATCAGGAAGGATGGCAGCTATATTCATTATTTGACGCACGGCTCATTTAGTAGCACTGTTGCCTCTGAGTCAAAAAGTTCTAGGTTCAAGCACCACTCCAGGACTTGAGCACATGAATCTAGACTGACATTCCTGTGCAGCACTGAGGGTGTGCTTCCCTGTCAGAAGTCTTCCTTCTTGGATGAGATGTTAAGGTGGGGCTCTGTTTGCCCTCTCAAGTGGTTATAAAAAATCCCATGAAACTATTTTGAAAAAGAGCAGGAGAGGCTAATCAGTGTCCTGGCCATTATTTATCTCTCAATCAACGTCACAAAGATAGATTATCTGGTCAATATCTCATTACTGTTTGTGGAAGATTGCCATATAAAATAACTATACTTGAAAAGAA
This sequence comes from Carcharodon carcharias, assembly GCF_017639515.1. Lineage (NCBI taxonomy): Eukaryota > Metazoa > Chordata > Chondrichthyes > Lamniformes > Lamnidae > Carcharodon > Carcharodon carcharias. Next base: position 94,924,577 of record NC_054475.1, read on the forward strand.
CTTCATTGGCTATATCCAATGATCATGAAAGGTACTATATAAAATCATGTATTTTCTTAAAGACGGATCATCACTTGGAATGTACTTCTGAGCTGGGTAGTAAAAGCAAATACCTTGAAATAATTAAGAAATAGTGGACTTTATCAGAGAGAACGGCAGATTTTCTGATGGAAGACTAAGATGGTTTGAATGTTCTTCATCTTTGTATTTATTGTGCACACGTAATTGTTTGGATTGTCTTATTGGAAACAATGCAACATTGGAGCATTTAACAAGTTCTTCACCTAGACATCCCCTCTTCTTACACAAACCACTAGTCTAGCTAATTCGACCAGTGACTAAAATAATTGATTACATTAACATATTGTGCTTTATTTATTTAGCATCAATACAACGTTTCCCTATGTCTACTTTTTCTAAAAGGCAAATGGTTTCTAGGTGGTGAGTTGGCTGAAAGAGTTGAGTGCATAGTTGATAACAGGTTGTTTGGATGTACAAGTCCATGGTCACTTCTCTTTTATATTCAGTTATCCAAATTAGAAAATCTTCATCAGCTCTCTTTCCTATCATATTATGTTCTACTTTTATTAAAAAGCACAATTGGAATATTTTTTTTTACCTCCAATGGCCAAAAAGTGAAGCATTTCAGAGCTTATGCTTTAAGTTAAAATTATATTTAGATGTACTAAGACTTATTCCGTGGAAACTCTTTGGACTGTGCAATACAACATTGTTGCAATTGAACTTACGTTGCTGGAAGAGTTAATAACCTTAAAATATTAAAACCAGCTTTATTAAATAAGCCTTTCCTCTTTAATTGGCTTAATTATGTTTTAAATCCAATAGCACTAATCCTTAAATTAAACCCTTAGTGTGGCTGTAATTCTATCAAAAGGGCCCCTGGTCCTAAAGGCAACATTTTTTACCACTGTTAGAATGGCCCTAGGATTAACACACAAATGAGTTAAGTCATTGTATATCTATAGATATTGCTTCAGCTTTCTCATGCCTATCATCAGACTCAGTGCTGATATTTATCAATATTCACTGTTTAAACAAAAACATATTAAAGTTAATATTCTTCTGTAATTGTTCAATTCTTCAAGGCAGAAGTGATTAGGAGACTCTACTTTTGACCTGAATGCAGCAATGAAGGTTGATTCTGTGAGCAGAATGAAAGGAAAATGTGTTATACCTCACTTGAAAGATCTGGATACTTCCCTCTGCTGAAGGCAGTGAATGCCTCTCTGGATTGTGGTTCGACAGGTGGTGCCTTCCCTCTGGTAGCATCCCGCCCCCACACCCATGATCATTGTACATGTGTGAGCTCTGTTCACAAGTGTAGTTAGATCAAATGCTTTTCCACTTAGCATTAACTACTGACTTAATTTATATAACTGTATACTGATGAGATTGCTTTTCTCCAGTTGATCTATTAATTTTCTTTTTTAGCATAAATTATTTGAATTATGTAATTAGGCTGAAGTTGGTTTAATTATTATTAGTTTGGCAACCTGACTGATCTTGTAACATAAAGGATATCAATAAACTAGTCAAAACAATTTGCTGAAAAGAATTGTCTGCTTGTTCATACGCAGTGGCAATAAAATATGGAAACAGTCACTGAGCTAATCTTCAGAGTTTGTGGCACATGTTAGTCATCAAGTTTCCTCTCTTCATGCCTTCAGCAGGTTCCAGGAAATTCCAGAAATACTTTGGAATTTGTTGACAAATCTTTTTCAGGACATAAGCGTCAATTCCATATAATAGTGGTGAAGCATTCATTCTTATATGTTATTTGTTGGCAAAGAAACAAGCATTATTCACATTATATAAACCACTTAAAAACATTTACTGCAAGTCTCACCAGCTAGAAGATACAGCTGACTTGCTGGTTCAATTCAAAATTGGGTTGCTACTGAATTTCACATGTTCAAACATTCCAAGAGGTACATCTCACATAATGGATAACAAGGGGAAAGGGTTAGGGGAAACATTTCCTCTTAGTAGCAAGACTGTAAAAATTTAAAGATAAAGATAGCATTGACAACTTCACTTCAGGTACTGCACAGGGGAAATCCTCTCAGGGAGAGACAACAAGCTGAAATCCAATTGTCATGTTCATAAACTATGAGATAAATTGAATTGTTCATGATGTTACGGTCTGGGCTTTCTTCCAAAGCAAATTCCCAGAGACAGAATGAGTCCACTACAAAACCAAAGCCTGCACCTTTACATGTATTGTGAGTGCAATAGCAGCCATAGGAATAACAATTGCTTACATAATCCGCTAAAGATCACTTGGGTGATCCTATTCGCTAAAGATCACTTGGGTGATCCTATCTTCTCTGAAAGGTGGGAAATAGAATACACAACACAGAAACAGACCATTCAGCTGAACCAGTCTATGCTAGTGCTTATACCCAAGAAAAGCTTGCTTTAGTCTACTTCCTCTTCTAACACTACTCCCTTTTCCTTCTACTCCCTTTTCCCTCAAGTATACATCAAGTCTCCCCTTAAATGCATCTGCTATCTGCTTTAAGCACTCTGTATGGCAGCAAGTTCCACATTCTCACCACTCTCTTAAAATTCCTCCTTAAATCTTTATTTGATCTGTTTGTGGCTCTCTAGTGGCCATTGTCTGAGAAGGAAAAATTTGCAGGCTACAGTGACAAGGCAGGGGAGCGGTGCAAGGTGAATCGCTCATTCAGAGGGCCAGCACAGACACAGTAGGCTGTATGGCCTCCTTCTGAGCTGTAACTATTGTATGTACAGAATCTTCCAGTCTGTCAGCAGCGGGAAGTTTAGTGGATGGGGAACTCCATTTGGCAGAAGGCCAAAATTAAGTTTCCCGACATCGGGATCAACTGCAGGTATTCTGTTCTTGGGATTTTAAAAGTGTGTCCAGCTTCCTGGCAAACAATGTCGGGAAGACCTATTGCTTGGATTAGCACGTCATACATGCTCATTAAAAGACCACCTCACTGAAATTAAGTTCGCCCTCCAAATTAAGTTCCCCGCTAGCGAAAAGTGAGAACACTCACTTTTACGGTAGTATTTAAGTGGTGTGCACCTGGAAAGCTTGACTTCTTCCGAGACTCTGAGATGATTAGAAACTGCTTTTGCCTTCTTGCAGATTGCTCACAACTTGACTCATGTCAGGTGCCGGTAGGACAAGTTGCATGAAGGCTGGACACTGGAGGCAGGAGAAAGGTCGGGGGTTTCATATTGGGTGGAATAGTGGAGAATGGAGGCTGGACATGGTAGGCAGGCAAAGGCTGGAAGGGTGGAGCGAAGGCTGGATATGGGAGGCAAATGAAAATTGGAAGTTGGGGGTAGACTGTCAGGGGATGGGGAGGAGGCCATGAGGAAATGCGAGATGGCAATGATGTAGGATGGAGGGAAGAGCCTTTCGTGTTTGGTTTGGGGATCCTGTGGCTGTGTGGGAAAGGGGTGTTTACAGGCAAGGGTTGTTGGAGAGAATGTTTCTAGAGGCCAGGATCAGTGCTGTCAATGGTGGGGTCATGGGGGTTGAACTGAGGGTACTAGGCCGCAGGGAGGAGGAAACAGTCACAGTGAGAAGGGGGAGTGGAATGCAGGCCTAGGGTGATAGTCATGTAGCTGAAGGTTTCACGGAGGGAGGTCATGGAAACGGACAAAACAGGTGGCTCGGATAATGGGAGGGGGTCAGGGTGGACATGGGGATACTAACAGGTGTAGACTCTGAGGGGAAGAGGGCATGTAGAGGTGGATCATGATAGGGTCCAGGGTAATGGGGGAAGTTCAATGGTGGCAGAGGGAAGAGGAATGGTTATACTGGGTGGTTCAAAGGTGATGGGTGGAAGTTGGCGAGTGATGGGGGAGGGTAGAAAGTAGTCACGCGAATCTGAAAACTAACATGCACCATTTTCAAGTAACAACAATGCGGTACAGTTGATTTAAAACTGTGAAACCTCGAATAGGGAGGTATCTTTTTGGATGGGTGGAGTTCAAGGTCAGCACAAGTGGCCAACTAAAGGGGCACCCTAATAATTTTGAGGCAACAGGATGTCAGTCATGCTCAGATGCGTTCTCCTGTCTATTGTGAAGCACACATTGCAGCAGGTTTGTTCCCGATTCATGGGTCTCATAACATCGAGATCCCAGCTAGGTGTGGAACTGCCATTCTTTCTGTGCCATTTGACATCAGCTGCTGTCGGAGGTAGAGGTGAAGGGACCAAGGGATGTGGAATGTCCCCAGGGGTTACAGCTAGTTGATGGCAGCCAACTTGCAACTCCAAACTTCCATCCTCTCGGGTGATGCCTGACAAGGGCTCATGTGGTTAGTCTTTCAATGATGCCAAGGTCTCTCTAAAGAGTCCTGAGGGTAGTGGAGGCAAGCTGAAGAGTGTCAGAGGGAGGCTTCTTGCACATGGCTCTCATCACCCCGGTCAAAGTGCAATGTCTCCATGTGCGGTCATGTGGGAATGATGGAACACACATCTCTGGTCCTTCAGGATGTCCTTCACCTGGAACAGCAGTGGCAAGGATGCCATGTCTAGACAGAGGCCAGGCTTAGCACTGGGCTGGTAACTGTGAGATGAAGGGAAACCTTTGAAGAATATAAAAGCAAAAAACTGCAGATGCTGGAAAACCGAAACAAAAACAAAAATACCTGGAAAAGCTCAGCAGGTCTGACAACATCTATGAAGAGGAATACAGTTAACGTTTCGAGTCTGTATGACTCTTTACCAGAATTAAGGAAAAATAGAAAGGAGGTGAAATATAAGCTGGTTTAAGGTGGGGGTGGGGGGTACAGGTAGAACTGGATAGAGAGCCAGTGATAGGTGGAGATTACCAAAAGATGTCATAGGCAAAAGGACAAAGGGGTGTTGATGGTGGTGATTTTAACTAAGAAATGTGCTAATGGTGACATTTAGGGTAGAAAGCAGGACGAGCAAGGGACAGATAGCCCTGGTGGGGGTGGGGTGGGGGGAAGGGATCAAATTAGGCTAAAAGGTAGAGATAAAACAGTGGATGGAAATACATTTAAAAATAATGGAAATAGGTGGGAAAAGAAAAATATATATAAATTATTGGAAAAAGAGGAATCAGAAAGGAGGTGGGGATAGAGGAGAGAGTTCATGATCTAAAATTGTTGAACTCAATGTTTAGTCCGGAAGGCTGTAAAGTGCCTAGTCGGAAGATGAGGTGCTGTTCCTCCAGTTTGCGTTGAGCTTCACTGGAACATTGCAGCAGGCCAAGGACGGACACGTGGGCATGAGAGCAGGGTGGTGTGTTGAAATGGCAAGCGACAGGGAGGTCTGGGTCATGCTTGCGGACAGACTGAAGGTGTTCTGCAAAGCCGTCACCCAGTCTGTGTTTGGTCTCTCCAATGTAGAAGAAACCGCATTGGGAGCAGCGAATGTAGTAGACTAAATTGAGGGAAGAGTGTTTGGGCCCTTGGACGGTGAGGAGGGGGGAAGTAAAGGGGCAGGTGTTGCACCTTCTGCGGTTGCATGGGAAGGTGCTGTGGGAGGGGGTTGAGGTGTAGGGAGTAATGGATGAGTGGACCAGGGTGTCCTGGAGGGAACGATCCCTGTGGAATACTGCCGGGGGGGGTGAAGGGAAGATGTGTTTGGTGGTGGCGTCATGTTGGAGTTGGCGGAAATGATGGAGGATGATCCTGTGAATGCAGAGGCTGGTGGGGTGATAAGTGAGGACAAAGGGGACCCTAGCATGTTTCTGAGATGGAGAGGAAGGTGTGAGGGCAGATGTGCAGGAGATGGGCCAGACACAATTGAGAGCCCTGTCAACCACCATGGGTGGAAAACCTCGGTTAAGGAAGAAGGAAGACATGTCAGAGGAACTGTTTTTGAAAGTAGCATCATCAGAACAGATGCAACACAGGCAAAGGAACTGAGAGAATGGGCTGGAGTCCTTACAGGAAGCAGGGTGTGAGGAGCTGTAGTCAAGCCGTGGGAGTCAGAAGGTTTGTAATGAACATTGGTGGACAGTCTATCACCAGAAATTGAGACAAAGAGGTCAAGGAAAGGAAGGGAAGTGTCAGAGATGGAGGGGTGGAAATTGGAAGCAAAATTAATACATTTTTCCAGGTCCAGACGAGAGCATGAAGCAGCACCGAAGCAGTCATCGATGTACCGGAGAAAGAGTTGTGGGAGGGGGCCGGAGTAGGGTTGGAACAAGGAATGTTCTACATAGCCCATAAAGAGACAGGCATAGCTGGGGCCCATGAGGGTACGCATAGCCACAGATTTTATTTGGAGAAAGTGAGAGGAGTTTAAGGAGAAATTGTTCAGTGAGAGAACAAGTTCAGCTAGACAGAGGAGAATAGTGGAGGATGGGGATTGTTCGGGCCTCTGTTCGAGGAAGAAGCGGAGAGCCCTCAGACCATCCTGGTGGGGGATGGAGGTGTAGAGGGACTGGACGCTGTTCTCATGCCCACATGTCCGTCCTTGGCCTGCTGCAATGTTCCAGTGATGCTCAATACAATTTCGAGGATCAGCACCTCATCTTCCGACTAGGCACTTTACAGCCTTCCGGACTGAACATTGAGTTCAATAACTTTAGATCATGAACTCTCTCCTCTATCCCCACCTCCTTTCCGATCCCCCTTTTTCCAATAATTTATATATATTTTTCTTTTCCCACCTATTTCCATTATTTTTAAAAGTATTTCCATCCATTGTTTTATCTCTATCTTTTAGCCTATTTTGATCCCTTCCCTACACCCCACCCCCACTAGTGCTATCTGTCCCTTGATCATCCTGCTTTCTACCCTTATGTCACCATTAGCACATTTCTTAGCTAATATCACCACCGTCAACACCCCTTTGTCTTTTTGTCTATGACATCTTTTGGCTATCTCCATCTATCACTGGCCCTCTATCCAGCTCTACCTGCCCTACCCCCACCGCCCCACCCCCACCCCCAACAATTAAACCAGCTTATATTTCACCTCTTTTCTATTTTTCCTTCGTTCTGCTGAAGAGTCATATGGACTCAAAATGTTGACTGTGTTCCTCTCTGCAGATGCTGTCAGACCTGTTGAGTTTTTCCAGCTATTTTTGTTTTTGTTGCCTTTGAAGAATATGATCACTAGATTTATTACTTCAATTCATTCACAGATCCAGTGAGGCATAGATGACACCAATGTCCTGTAACATAGGATATGGTATATCCTCTAACAAAAGGCACTCCTGAAGAAAAAAGAACTGGCCTCTACATCACCTCAGCAAGCCACTGATAAATTGTAATGCAATACAGGGCAGAATCATTCCAGATTTGCACCAAATGCAGTAGTAGGCAGGGAAAACGCTGTTTTATTGGCAAGCCGCAATGGCGCCTTTTCACAAGGAGGGAGAGGTGTGTATGGCAGGGCCTTTTGAAGCTTTGTGCAAGCACTCTCCCACGCAAGTGAATTCTTCCCATATCACATTCACCTCAATGTCCTGAGCATTTTCAGTGCTGCCTGCTGGGGTTCACTTTCAGTTGTACACCTGAGCTGACCTGCTTCTTCAAAACTAAAGGGAAGTAAAAGTGTGGTGAAATATATACTGTTTAAGGGGGTGGGACAGGTGAAGCTGGATAGAAGGCCAGTGATATGTGGAGGCAAAGGAAAGATTGCAGAAGATGTCACAAACAAAAGGTCGAAGAGGTGTTGATGGTGTGATATTGGCTAAAGGAGGTGCTATTGGTGACTTTAAGAGTAGAAAGCAGAATGAGCAAGTGACAGATGACACTAGTGGGGGTGGGTGGACGGTATGGGAGAAAAGATTGAAATAGGCTAAAAGGTGGGGATAAAACAATGAATGAAAATAAATTTTAAAAATAATGATAATAAAAATAGGTAGGGAAAAAATATAAAAATGAAAAAATAAATATTTGAAAAAAGGGGATCAAAAAGGGGTGAGGATGGAGGAGAGAATTCATGATCTGAAGTTGTTGAACTCAGTGTTATGCCCGGAAGGCTGTAACGTGCCTAATCGGAAGATGAGGTGCTGTTCTTCCAGTTTGCTTTGAGCTTCACTGGAACATTGCAGCAGGCCAAGGACGGACATGTGGGCATGAGAGCAGGGCGGTGCGTTGAAATGACGCGTGACAGGGAGGTCTGGGACATGCTTGCGGACAGTCCGAAGGTGTTCCACAAAGGAGCCACCCAGTCTGTGCTGCTTCACTTGAAAGGAGTGTTCGGGCCCTTGGATGGTGAGGAGGGGGGAAGTAAAGATGCAGATGTTGCACCTTCTGCGATTCCATGGGAAGGTGCTGTGGGAGGGGGTTGAGGTGTAGGGGGTGATGGAGGAGTGGGCCAGGCTGTCCTGGAGGGAACAGTCCCTATGGAATGCTGACAGGAGGGGTGAAGGGAAGATGTGTTTGGGTGGTGGCATCATGCTGGAGTTGGCGGAGGATGATCCTTTCAATGCGGAGGCTGGTGGGGTGAAAAGTGGGGACAAGGGGGACCCTATCATAGTTCTGGGAGGGATAGGAAGGTGTGAGGGCAGATATGTGGGAGATGGGCCAGACACGGTTGAGGGCCATGTCAACTACCGTGGGTGTGAAACCTTGGTTAAGGAAAAAGGAAGACATGTCAGAAACACTGTTTTGGAAAGTGGCATCATTGGAACAGATGCAACGGAGGCGAAGGAACTGAGCAAAAGGGATGGAGTCCTTACAGGAGCAGGGTGTGAGGAATTATAGTCGAGGTAGCTGTGGGCTTGTAATGAATATTTGTGGACAGTCTATCACCAGAAATTGAGACAGGGAGGTCAAGAAAGGGAAGGGAAGTGTCAGTTATGGACCATGTGAAAGTGATGGAGGGGTGGAAATTGGAAGCAACATTAATAAATTTTTCCAGGTCCAAACGAGAGCATGAAGCGGCACCAAAACAGTCATCAATGTGCTGAAGAAAGAGTTGTGGGAGTGTGCCTGAGTAGGACTGGAACAAGGAATGTGCTGCCTAGCCCATAAAGAGACAGGCATAACTGGGGTCCATGCAGATACCCATAGCCACACCTTTCATTTGGAGGAAGTGAGATGGGTTTAAGGCGAAATTGTTCAGTGAGAGAACAAATACAGCCAGGTGGAGGAGAGTGATGGTGGATGAGGATTGCTCAGGCCTCTGTTCAAGGAAGGAGCGGAGAAACCTCAGACCATCCTGGTGGCGAGTGGAGGTGTAGAGGCATTGGACGTCCATGTGAAGAGGAGGTGGTTGGGTCCAGGGAACTGGAAATTGTTATGTTGTAGGGCATCAGAGGAATTGCGGATGTAGGTGGGAAGGGACTGGACAAGGGGAGAGAGAACAGAGTCAAGATTACTTTCACCCTCCTCACCATCCAAGGGCCCAAACATTCCTTTCAAGTGAAGCAGCACTTCACTTGCACTTCCCTCAATTTGGTCTACTGCATTCGCTGCTCCCAATGCAGTCTCCTCTACACTGGAGAGATTAAACGCAGACTGGGTGGCTGCTTTGAGGAACATCTTCGTACTGTCCGCAAGCATGACCCAGACCTCCCTGTCGCTCACCATTTCAACACACCATCCTGCTCTCATGCCCACATGTCCATCCTTGGCCTGCTGCAATGTTCCAGTGAAGTTCAACGCAAACTGGAGGTACAGCACCTCATCTTCCGATTAGGCACTTTACAGCCTTCCGGACTTAACATTGAGTTCAACAACTTCAGATCATGAACTCTCTCTTCCATCCTTACCCCTTTTTGATCCCCTTTTTTCAAATATTTATTTTTAAATTTTTATATATATATTTTTTCCCACCTATTTCTATTATCATTATTTTTAAAATTTATTTCCATTCATTGTTTTATCCCCACCTTTTAGCCTGTTTCAATCTTTTCTCCCACACCATCACTTCCCCCCACCCCACCCTCACTAGGGCCATCTGCCACTTTCTACTCTTAATGTCACCAATAGCACCTCCTTTAGCCAATATCACCACCAACACCCCTTCGACCTTTTGTTTATAACATCTTTGGCAATCTCTCCTTTGCCTCCACCTATCACTGGCTCTCTATCCAGCTTCACCTGTCCCACCCCCCTTAAACAATATATATGTCACCACATTTTTACTTCTCTTTAGTTCTGAAGAGTTATACGGACTCGAAACATTAACTGTCTTTCTCTCCACAGGTGCTGTCAGATCTGCTGTGTTTTGCCAACAATTTTTGTTTTTGTTCCCTCAGCCTTGCTTCTTCCTTCAGCCTTACTCCTTTACCCTTCCCGACTCCATCATGCCCCCCGGACTACCTCCCTTCTCTGCACTCCTTCCAACCCCTGGAATCCCTCCCTTCTCCACACTCCTTCCTTCCCCGGACTCCATCCCAACCTCACCCCATTGACACCTACATTCCCCCCTCCCAACCACGCCCCCGATACCTTCATTCCCCCAACCTCACCCGTGAGCTGCTTCACAGCGGAACCCTGTCCATGAGAATCCACCCAGCATGCCATGGACATTCCTCCAGTGTCCCATTGCTGTTGGGCTCTAGCATCTTTTACTTCCTGGATGTCCATGATGGAAGCAAGGCCCTGGTGTTAAGTCCTGACTTCTACACGTCACACATGTCAAGATGTGTTTTGCACTGCCGTGCAATCACACCGAAGAGGGCGGATGATCCAGTGGCAGGGGGATGATTTTGCTGGGCTGGCCTTACAATGTAATGCAAGCGTGCTACAATGAGGCTCCTGACGTTTGACAGCGGGACACGCGGTCCACCATCGATGGGCTGAGCAGACAATCGCAAACTAGTTTCACAATGTCATGAAACCGGTTTCTGGCCCTTCTTGCCCTATTGTCCACTCACACCATCGACCGCGCCCGACGCTGGTGGGTACGGAAAATTCCGCCTATAATCTAAGAATGGAAAATATGAAAAATGGCCCTAAATAACTTGCCAGCTGAATCCTGGAAACTGAGTGTAGGGACCACTATCTGCACCTCAGTATCCCATTTGCTTAAAGGATGTTGACTAAACTGAAGGATGTTGGCGAAAACAAAGGGTGTTGTCCAACATGAGTGCTCAGCATGTTTCCTGCTGGTTCAATTATTTTATAATATAAATATTGGAACTACATAGTAGGATTTTTAGATTTATTGGATTCACTCCAGCATCTCTCAAGGTAAAGGCATAGCTGCACTAGCATAATAATGATAGTTCAGACTTTAATTGGGATGGAGGTATCTCGCTAGACTCTGTAGCTTTCTACTTGGGGACTTAAGGCAAATACAATTTTAACTATTAATGGATATCTTAAGCATCTGTCTATAACATTAATAAGACTTGGATTCTCTATTAGAAACAAGGTTATACTTTAATTTCCTAGAAACTATCAATGTTGCGATTACAATCAAAAGTGAATTGCATGTTTAGTTCTTTAATAAGCTTTTATATAATTTAGAAAGTATATTGTCTTATATAGTCTTCTGTATCCAAGCTTGAAAATCCATCTCCGTACAGTCTTCAGTGGAGAGGTACATTGTGAGGAGATGCCTGGACCCTTATAATATCTAGGTTGTTATGATCTAGCTAAAACTTGTTTAAAAGACTATCTGGAGGATGGTAATACTCTGGTGGTTTCTTGCCTTTGGAAAAAGTTAGAACAGTTCTTCAGACCCATTTAAGTGTCTGTGAGGCTCGTCTTTCTCAATCTTAAGTGAGAGTGATCATTCAAGGAGTACGCCTGACTTAGAATCGTCACAAAAAGGGGCTAGGATTATAATAAACTTCATATTAACCACTCCAGACTCTCAAAGAGACTCCTACAAGTCTCAGTCCTAGATGGACTTAGCATTAGTGTGAGACTGTGATCCGTCATCGTGGACACGCCAGCCAATGTATACTTTTTTCTGCATGGACCCTGCAGAGACCTGTTTTAGCTATTGATGCTTCATGTGCATTGCCTCGCAGTTCTCGGCATGGTGCAGCCCACAGGCCCAGTCTACTCCCTCTCACCTCATGGACTAAAACCCAGGTCCTTCAATGATGTCTGATGTACTTTAGATGTAAATGCTTTATGCAACGTCTACTGTCCCCCCTTGATGAGATGGCAAACAGGCCAAACAAATCTTCAGTAAGGTCTGATAAAGGCTTCAGTCAACTGCACACACACCTCTTAAATTGTGTACTCAAATCCCTCTTGCAGTCAAGGCTAGATTACCCATTGTCTTCTTAATTTCAGCCTGCACCTGCATGTTAGCTCAAAATGATAAATCATCATCAATGATTGGACGTGCCCACCACAGCTTCCTCCAGGCATGGAGGGCAGCCTCTCGTTTTCTACTGTTAAGAAAACAGTGCAGAGCTTCACTTTCTCAGCCCTGAAACCACATCCACAGTGTTTCTTGCCACTCACATAGCAAACTACCTCCTATCAAGTACGCATGGCATCCATCCACATTTGATGTCAGGGCAACAGCAACAGGAGATGTGAACTCGATGAATACATTTTCTGAGGTCAGAACATGGTGAGCTGCAAGCAATGCCTTGCAAGATGTGTGGTCTGGCAGCACAGTCACAAATGATGGCCAGTGCTTAATCATGCACATGTCGGATTATTGAGTAATCACTATGTTGATAATGTGAGAGAACTGAATCCATAGGAGTTCATGATTGGACTCTGATGAGGACCCACATTCCAGACTCTTAAATGCCTGCAACCATTGAAGCAACTAGCAACAAGATGGAATCCAGGAAACTCCCAAACCGTGCAAGTGAACATATATTTACAAGTGCTGAAACTATATTCAATGATTGTGCACCCATGCCTCCTATGTGCCTTCTAATACTTATTAATCTTCTTTGCCTAGAGCTATGCTTAGGTGCAGGTCCAACGTCCCCAGCTGAGGTGGAGGCACCTGTTGACAGCTATGCCCTGTTGACTGTGATGACTTTGGCAGGTGTCTTCTGATGGCTCAAGGTCTAGAGGCTCCCAGCCTGCTATGAGTCTCCTGCTCTGTTGCAGGTGCACTCTCCTCGGCCTGACCTGTTGGAAGCAATGGGGTCACAGGCAGAGGTGAGGTGAAGTGGCAGGGCACTCTTGGAGTGTCCTGGGATGAAGTCCCCAGGGTGCTTGGCTGCTACTCCTCCTGATGGCATCTCCTTGACTCCTTGAGGAGAAGGGGCACCTGGAGGGAGGTCAAGGTACCCCATCCTCCCTCTTGCCTAGCCACTGCTGTGCTGCACTAATGCTTAGAGCGACAGAGTGCAGGTCATAGCGCATATCCAGCAGTGTAGTAATCTGATGTGTAATATACCTTTAAGACAAAAAGAGTAACATAAAATCACATCACAGAATCACAGTGCAGAAAAAGCCCTTCGGCCCATCAAGTCTACACCGACATCTGAGAAGCACCTGACCTACCTACCTAATCCCATTTACCAGCACTTGGCCCATAGCCTTGCATGTTATGATGTGCCAAGTGCTCATCCAAGTACTTTTTAAAGGATCTTGTTACCTAATAGCAGAGTAGCGCGAGCTAGCTCTGTAGTCAGTAGTCTTGTGTTAGAATCTGAAGAGCAAAGACAGAGTTTTGAGTTGTAAGCACAGAAGTGTAGCTGCTGAGTTCCTTTTGTAAATAAACAGAATGTGTTTCTTCTAGGAACGGTTTGCTGATATTTTCTGTCTCGGGACCAACTCAGTCACCCGAAATAAGCTTGCAACGAGGATCCTTTAACCCTTTGGCACAGGATCCAACAAACCGGCAACAAGAGTAAAAAGCAAGAAAAGACACGAAAAGATGGGGTGAAAAGCAAGAAAGGACAAAGGAAATCAGAAGAACCAAAATCGGGCCGTACCTCGCATGGCAGTTGAAAATAAAGAAATATTTCCTTCCTGATCATCAAAGCAATCCCCTCAGAACACGCTGCAATTTGGAAGAGTGGACCCTTTTGACCCAAACTCGGACGACTGGTCTCACTATATTGAACACCTCGCGTTTTTCTTCCAAGCGAACGAGATTGCGGGGGAGGAGAAGAGGCACGAGATCCTCTTATCCACATGTGGGAGTAAAACATATGGATTAATTTGAAATTTGTTGGCACCCAGTGCTCCAGGTTCAAAAAGTTTTGATGACTTAGTGAACCTTGTAAAGAATCATTACCAACGAAAGCTGTAGGTGATGGTGCAATGGTTCAAATTTAACTCAAGGAATAGAGCCTTGGTGGAGACAATTACTGGTTATGTGGCAAGTCTGAAACAATTAACTGAATATTGTGAGTTTGGTACATCTATCAATCGTTTGGTGTGTGGTGTAAATAAAGATGAGATTCAGAAGTGATTACTGTCTGAAACAAATTTAGATTTTCAGAAGGCATTGGAAATCACTATGGCAATGAAAAGGAGCAGTGTGAGCCTCAAAAGCCATACAGGGAGCGCAAAATGGCATCGTCCTCCACGTTGGGGATGGAGCCTCAGCCAAAAAGAGCGCGAAAATGCAAAGCTTTACTCAGAAGTGGGAAGCAGCCGCATTAAAAGAGATAAGTTAGCAGCAAAGACATGGTGTCATGGTAACAGAGGCGGAAGCAGACAACCTAGTAACGAATCACAGTTTAAAAAGATCGAATATTTTTTCTGTCATCAAAATGGACACCTCACGAGACATTGTACAGATAGAATCAGGCAGACTTTCAGACAAAAGCAAAAACCCAATAAGATTAACAGCATTGAAGGGCCTGAAGTAATAGATTCAGATATTTATTCATTATATAATTTAAAGGTGAGAAGAACAGAATCTATCGACGTAACCATCAGAGTGAATGAGAGGCCTATCAGAATGGAGGTGGATATTGGTGCAGTCACTGTGGTGATAGGTGAGCACACTTTTAAATGCCTGGATCATGGGGGATGTAGTAAAGTGGCTAAATTGGACAGACACCCCATACCAAAAATTGAAGACTTGTACGCTAAACTGGCAGGTGGAACTGCCAACACAAAGCATGATATGGGTCATGCTTATCAACAATCGCGATTAGAGGAGGCCTCCTGGAAGTTTGTCACCATTCATACACATAAGGGATTGTACCAATACATGTGTTTTGGCATATCTTCAGCTTGCACCATATTCCAAAGAACCATGGAAAGTTTACTACAGGGATTACCCCGCATTGTAGTTTAATTGGATGACATTCTCATGACTGAACTCACTGAAAAAGAACATTTGATGAACTTAGAAGAAGTTTTGAAATGTTTTTCACAGGTTGGAGTACAGTTGAAAAAAGTAAAGTGCACATTCCAAATGAAAGGTGTGACTTATCAAGGTCAAAAGATATATTCACAAGGCTCCATCCAGTTAAAGAAAAAGCAAAAGCCATTAGAGAAGCACCAGGGCCAAAGAATACATCCAAACTGAAAGCATTCTTGGGATTGATCAATTACTATGGCCGCTTCTTGCCTAATTTGTTGACAGAACTGACACCACTGTCTTACTTGCTCAACATAAACCAGCGATGGCCTTGGTAAATGTCACAGGTAGAAGCCTTCACTAAAATGAGACAGTTGTTACAATCATCAACACTTCTAGAAGGAGTTGGTATTAACGTGTGACACATAGAGCGGGAGCAGTGCTTTCCCATCGAATGGATGATGGATCGGAACGACCTATAGGATATGTAGCAAGAACACTCAGTACTGCAGAGGAAAAGTACTCTCAAATAGAAAAAGGCGGCCTGTCAATCATTTTCAGTGCTAAGAAGTTTCACCAATATGTACACAATCGTCATTTTGCTATCATATCGGACCACAAGCCATTATTGGGATTGTTCAGCGAAAACAAGGCTATAACCCTTATAGCCTCAACAAGAGTACAAAGATGGGCATTGATCTTGGCAGCGTATGAGAAGACTTTCACATGGTAGGAAAGGGATCCCGTTACTGCACTTATTTCACCAAACAACCATGATGGTCCTTCTCTAAAACTTTTCACAAATACCTTCTCTTCTACGTTAAACATCCTGTCACAACTGTGACAGTCATGTACAATTTTCTGACTTCCCTGACTCCTTTCCACCTGCCCCCCAAGTTTGGCATAATTAGGCTCAATCTCATTTGGAGACGGCGCTTCATCAACAAGTGCACAGGTCGTATGAGGGGTGGCCCAGAAGTCAAATCGCAAATGCAGATGCACTCAGTCATTTGCCTTTGCAAGTAAAAGATGAGGGTGTTCCAATTCCTCAAGAATTTGTTTTATTATTGAACTTCTTGGACTCATTACCGATATGTGCTGGACAGATTGAATGTGCATTGACGATAAGTAGAAATGTTCCCATAAAATGTCCCACATAGTCAACGTGTACTCGCACCCATAGTCAAATTGAGGCCCACATTGAGGCCCAGTCTTATCCAAAGTGCGAGATCAAGTTCTTCATGGTTGGTCACAAGAACAAGAATCTGATGAAATGAAACTGTATTCCCAGAGAAGGTATCTTATTGTGGGGAGCACGAGTCAGTATTCCTCCAAAAGGACCAAAGCCATTGTTATCTGAACTTCACAGTGCACGCTCTGAAATTTCCAAAATGAAGGCAATAGCACACAGCTATATATGGTGGCCTGGGATGGATGGAGAAATAGAAAACTTAGTGAGAAATTGTATGCAGTGTCAGCAAGTACAAAAATTACCTTCCACAGCTCCATTACACCCTTGGAAGTGGCCAAGAAGTCTATGGGTGCGAGTACACATTGACTATGTGGAACCTTTTATGGGAACAACATTTCTACTTATCGTCAATGCACATTCAAAATAGATGGACATATGTGAAGTGAGGTCATTGACATCTTCTGCTACAATAGACAAGCTATACAAAGTTTCACAATCAATAGACCACCTGAAGTGGTCGTATCAGACAATGAAACAGTATTTACGAGTGCTGAACTTCACCAACAACTTCACCTTACCACCCTTCTTCAAATGGACTGGCCAGGGGACTTGTTCAGGCATTCAAATCTGGTATGAAGAAATTGTCGAGATTCTCAGCGACTAAATTAGTATGTTTTCTTTTCCATTATAGAACCACCCCTCATACGACCTGTGGACTTGTTGATGAAGCGCCGTCTCCAAATGAGATTGAGCCTAATTATGCCAAACTTGGGGGGAAGGTGGAAAGAAGTCAGGGAAGTCAGAAAATTGTACATGACTGTCACAGTTGTGACAGGATGTTTAACGTAGAAGAGAAGGTATTTGTGAAAAGTTTTAGAGAAGGACCATCATGGTTGTTTGGTGAAATAAGTGCAGTAACGGGATCCCTCTCCTATCATGTGAAAGCGGAAGATCTACTAAAATTCTACCCTCCTCTTAAATCCCTATACACACATATACAAGGCACACAAAAATATGGATTTTATAACAGGTCAATGGCAACAATTCCAGACTACAGGATTCGATGGGTTGATTTTGATCGATGTCTTCTAAATTCCTTTCAATTCTTTGTTGATGACATGAGGTGGTCTTCCCAGCACTGAGAATCTTTAGTTTACTGTTTGAGTACTTGCTTTTCAATGTCTCTAAAGGTGATTTTCCCCTTTTCCTCTTGTCAGGATTTTTTAGAGAGGGAGCGCAGGTTATGGAGATATGAGGAAAAAAAACAAAACCAGCTAGCTATTATTTTAGAATTACTGGAATCTTATACACACTGGAGAAAGGGGTTTTAGATCTTTTCTCTTTTCAGGCTAGGTGCTTTTCTCTTCTGCACTGCTCTCACACAAACCCTGGTCACCTGGTTAGGAGCCAATTAAAATGTTGTTGCCAGGCAGTTCCCTGTTAGACTGGATTCCTCCTCGACACCATCCTGTCTTTCATGGCACACTCTGTTCCAGCACAGCAATATTGTATATATCCCTCACACTGTCCCAGTAGATATGTCTTTCAAACTGCAGCCATTGTAATTTTAATCCACAGTCCAACAGAAATAAAAAGATATGGTCTTTACAACAGTCCAACTGAAATAAAAAGATATGTTCTTTACAATCTTGTAGATGGTACACACTGCTGCCATGGTTCATCGGTGGTGGAGGGAGTAAATGTTTGTGGAAGGGATGCCAATCAAGTGGGCTGCTTTTTCCTGGATGGGGTTGGGCTTCTTGAGTATTGTTAGAGCTAAACTCATCAGGCATGTGGAGAGTATTCCATCACATTCCTGACTTGTGCCTTCTAGATGGTGGACAGTCTTTGGGGAGTCAGGAGGCGAGTTACTCTCCGCAGGATTCCTAACCACTGACCTGCTCTTGTAACTACAATATTTATATGGCTAGTCCAGTTCAGTTTCTGGTTAATGGTATCCCTCAGGATGATGATAGTGGAAGATTCAGTGATGATAATGCCATTGAATGTCAAGGGGTGATGTTTCGATTCTCTCTTGTTGCAGCTGGCCATTGCCTGGCACTTGTGTGATGGGAATGTTACTTGCCACTTGTCAGCCCAAGCCTGGATATTGTCCAGGTCTTACTGCGTTTGGACATGGACTGCTTCAGTATCTGAGGAGTTGTGAATGGTGCTGAACATTGTGCAAACATCCCCACTTCTGACCTTAAGATGGAAGGAAGGTCATTGATGAAGCAACTGAAGATGGTTGGGCCAAGGACACTACCCTGAGGAACTCCTGTGGTGATGTCCTGGAACTGAGATGATTGACCTCCAACAACCACAACCATCTTCCTTTGTGCTAGGCATGACTCCAACCAACAGAGAGTGTTCCCCTTGATTTCCATAGACTCCAGTTTTGATAGGGCTCCTTGATGCCACACTTGGTCAAATGCTGCTTTGATGTCAAGGGCAGTCACTCTTACCTCACCTCTGGAGTTCAGTTCTTTTGTCCAAGTTGAACCAAGGCTGTAATGAGGTCAGGGGCTGAGTGACCCTGGTGGAACCCAAACTGAGTGTCAGTGAGCAGGTTATTGCTAAGCAAGTGCTGCTTGGTAGCGCTGCCGAAGACTCCTTTCATTACTTTACTGATGATCTAGAGTAGACTGATGGGGTGGTAATTGGCCGGATTTGTCCTGCTTTTTGTGTACAGGACATACCTAAATAATTTTCCACATTGACAGGTAGATGCCAGTGTTGTAGCTGTACTGGAAAGTTTGGCTAGGGGGGCGACAGGTTCTGGAGCATAAGTCTTCAGTACTATTTGCCAGAATATTGTCAGGGCTCATAACTTTTGCTGTTTCAGCCGTTTATTGATATCACGTGGAGTTAATCAAATTACTGAAGGCTAGCACCTGTGATGCTGGGACGTCTGGAGGAGGCTGAGGTGGGTCATCCACTCAGCAGTTCTGGCTGAAGATTGTTGCAAACGCCTTATCTTTCGCACTGATGTGCTGGGCTCCTCCACCCAAGCAGGCTCCTTAATTAAGTAAATGTCTCACTCTGTGAATGCAGCTGACAACTGGAAGCAACCTCACTGGTTTCCTGGGGGAATCCTATCTTTTTTCTAGCACAGGCACAGACCTGCTCCTCTCCAGTTAGCTCTGCGATCTGCTCTTCATAGTGGATGAGGAACTGAACATTCAGAATTCCGCCTCTGATCTAATAGCGCTCCCATTTGTTGTGGACATTCTTCTCCTGCAGAAAGAAGACAAACTGATCATCATCCCAATGGTCGCATGAGCAGTTTAGGTGCATCCATGCCAAGGCACCTGCTGAGCCTTTTCCAGTAAGTGATTGAGAAGCAGGATATCCTGTAACTGATAGAAGGTTGAGAGCATGATGCGCCTGGCACACATTCAGTGCAGATATCCCAACTGCTGGTGAGTGTTGTAACTCAAAGACATCCCTGTGCACTCACACACTTAAGACTGCCTGATGCCCTTATGAATGTCAGTTTGCGGTGAGTAGACACTACATTTACCCTGGCGGAATGCAGTAGATCATTCATCATCTTGCGAACTGTTGGGCATTTCTGTGCTGGGCCTCACGGGTGCTAACCTTCACTATGACTTCTGTCTAGGCCTCCGTGATCAGACGGGTAGGCCCCTGCCATCCTGGGGAAACAGAATCTCTTGCTTTTCCTGGACTGCCTGATGGGGAGTCTCCAGAGAGGCTTCGCTGAACCGTGGTGCCGCATGGTGCTTTCTTTGCTGTGACTTCCTGGTCTCGGCAGGATCCAGAGTTTCTGGCTTACAGTCGTTGTTTGGCTGCCTTTATATTTGCTGCCCGGACTTTTGACCCCGTGAGGTAATGGCGGGGACAGCAACTTCCTGCCCTCCATCGCCATGAGTTTTGCCATGCTTTGCATGGATGCATAGGTAATGTGCTAACCAGTGCAAGGTCGTGTATGGTCAGCAATCTCACCCCCACCCCCAGCGGAAATCACCCTGATTTCCACTCCCACCACCAAACTTAAACTCCAGAACAGAAAATTTCACCCCATGATTCTATTCTCTTATATTTATACCCACTTGTTCTAGACTTATCCAGAGTAGAAAGTTTCCCCACATCCACCTAATTCCTAACTCTATTATGAACTCCATTCGTAATTTTAATTACCTCTGACAGATCTTTTCTTCATCTTCACTTTTCCAGAGAAAAGAGCTCCACACTGCTCAAGTGACATTCTTATAAATCTTTCCTGACATTCTCCAGTGTTTCAATATCCTTTTTCATGACCAGAACTATACAGAGCATTCCAGGCATGGTGTAACCAAAGTTCTATATGAATTTGAAATTACCTCTCTGCTTTTGGCTTTATTCCAGTACTTTGCTTGCGCTTGTTATGGTCAGGTAAGAAGTGGGAGAATGGATCCTCTCTCTTTCCGCCCCTCGCCTGACCACAATGAGTTTTTAAAAGAAAATACGCTTTCCAATTCGGTGAGTGTTTAATTGTTTAATTACAATTGTTTAATTGTAAAAGGTCCAAACAAACAGGATTTCTTGAAGGTTTTTAAAAGAAAAGAGAATAGTATTTATTGTACTTAACACCCAAACTAAATAAAAATAATAAAATGCTCCGATTCTCACACACATGCATTCATGAGTTCACACACAGACAAACAGTAAGTTACACAATGGTAACTATGGTAAGTAGTTTAAGAGTCCAAAAAAACACAGTAATATATGGATCGACAATTTGGGTGGTTTCAGATTGGGCTTGACAGCCTTTCTGAATTCTGCAACGGCACAATTTAAAAATGTTGACAGACAATTTCTATTTGGTGTCCTAAGTCAGAAGATTCTTGATTGATTTTTAGATGTTGCCCATGGTATATATCCCATCAGACAACAGGCAGGACTCAAGTTTGCAGGATGGATGGATGGAGAGAGAGAGATGAGAGAGAGAGAGAGCGAGAGGAAGGGGGAGAGAGAGTCCACTCAGGGTTCTCCTTCTGCACTTTTTTTTCAGTTCTCACTGGCCTGGAGAAAAACAACTTCTTAAAACACAAAAGAGGGTTGGTTGCTCATCACATGATTTCCCCTCACAAACTGACCAGTTACCCAAACATGGTAATAGCAAGTTGATTCGGGTCCATGGTTTAGGCACGGTTAGGTTACAGCTGGAAGAGTTCTCTTCTCAGTCAGGGTCCATTGTCCAAAACGATTGTGTCTAATCGAGTATTCCACACCCAGGTGAATACTCAGGTGCTGCCTGTATGTTTTGTGAATGGGTCAAGAGACAAGGTCATTTCTCTAAGGTGATTGTCTCTGGGTCTCTTCTAATGCCTTTGGAATTTATAGGTTACAGTTATGCAAATGTTCAGCCATCTTAGAAGCTGCTGTTTTAAGTCACTGAAATGCTGTTGTTCAGTCTTTTAAAACTCAACCAGTGGCTTCAGCCCAATAAATACATAAAGGTATTTTCGATAACACACTCTAGAGTCTTATCGATCTGCATTGCTACTTTTAGCATTGTAAATATCTCTATACCCAGAGCTATTTATTCCTCTACTTCATTCAGTTTCTTACCTTTTATATATATGAATACTAGTGCCTCTGCTATGTGCTCCTTGTTTCATTGAGTATTTGTGGGTTCAATCCTTCTGGACCTGGGTTTTGTCCTCAAGCTTGACTAATTTGTCTAAAATCTTCATTCTTTCTTAATTATAATAATATTCTTCAATTTCAACTGTTGTAATTTTCTTTGTTAGTCTCTTCAGTGAAAACCGAAACAAAGTATTGATTCACTATCCCTGTCATTTCAGTAGAACCTGCTTAGGGTTTGTGTCACTCATTCCTTCGTGGCCTTATCCCTATCCTAACTCTTCTTTGTTACATATGTGACAACACTTTACTGTTTCTTTTTCTATTCATTGCTATTTTAATTTCATATTTCCTCTGCCTAGCTGCCATTATGTCAGACAAATACTTCTATAAAACTAGTTAAATTTATGGGTAAAATAATGTTTAGAGGCAATGAAACATTGACAGGTACATTAACTAAATGACTCGGAAAGCAACAAAGATTGAATCGGTCCACAGGGCATTGAAATGCAATTCTTTTGTATGTATTTCTTACATAGCTTGATAAGCAACAGGTCCTTGGTGTGACATACTCTTTTGGAGAGCTTTATGATGTATGGTTGCAAAGGTGATGTGAGTTTTAAATGTCTCCAAGCAGAGATAAATATAAGTTGTAATTTTAATAATATGGCAAGCTATTCAAGTTAGAGTCATATCTCTGAAGTAAGTTTGCACAGCTTGCAAGATAAAGTGGTAATGTCTAGGTGATACTGTTTTCCTGTATTAATGGTTTAATATCAAAGTAATTGAATTAGCCTTTTTTGATTTGATAACCCAGATATGTTAATACTTTAAACAGCTAGCCCTAGTCATTAAGCAACTTTTGGGTTTGATTGAGGAGATGACATAAAGAAAATCCATCCCGGATAGGTATTTCTGATTAAGACTGTTGTTTCTATGGTTAATTTTTTTTTTTGGTTATGGAGACACAGCTGCCTGAAGTCAATTTTGGTTTTCATTTCCAAATAAGGTTATCTATTATTCCTGCATTGCCTGCTGCTTAGTTTCCGGGGCAACTTTCCTTTCCAGAAACTGCTTGAGCCTCAAAGTCAGTGAGCAACCATTTAATAGCTGCTGATAGTTGCTAATCCTCCTCCAACACTAACCTACTCCCTGGGCATCATGCACAGGACTGCTATTTCTCAGGGGCTGGCTGTACCTATATCCTACAGAGCTGGACCCATTCAATAATGCAAGCACTGTAGAAAATGTTTAACTGAATTAACCTTGTATGATTGGGTGATGTAATTATGTGGGTACAGACGCCTGAAGAGTAATAGGTATGGACAGTAAGGGTAGCACAATATTAATCCTAGTGTGCTAATCTTACCCACTTTACAGCTTTGCTCCTATGACTAGAAGTTTTGTTCCATATTTTTTTCTCTTTTTTCAGCTTTGAAGCTGATTACCCTTCAGTACCTCTTTCAAATGGTGGTTCTTCACCTATCAGCTTTGGCAATACTGTAAATATCAGCAGGCAATTAGACTCGAGGGTCATCTTGTTTAAGGCTAAGCTTGTTCTCACCTTACATTTACACATGCACATCTCCCAGCTCAGTTTTATGGATAGAAATAAGAAAATCTTGATTTTTCTTTTCCCTCTTAACCCAGGATAGTTGAGGCTAAATGTATCATTCCTTCCACCACCTTGGTTGGTGGAAGAGTCTAATTTAGCACTAACTATGTTGGAATCAGGACCTTTCCTCATTGGTACCACATTAAGTAACGCATGCACATCTTTAATGTTGGAAAATCACTAACTGTTCGTCATGACTTATTAGGGGGGGGGGCAATCCCAAATCTCTGCCAGTGCTGCTGTATAACCGGGTGCTAGGAAAAGCATGACAATGGTTTAGAATAACTCTTCCTCCAGTCTTCCTCCCTTGTGTGTTTAAATGCCTGGTCTTGGCTTGCTGTCTCCTCACAATTGTATGATGGTGCTTAAGAAGTCATGTGAAACTGTTCACATAAACCTACTTAGCGCAGTTCAATGGAACCTAATCATGTGTTACCATTATGATGGCTTGGTACATAGGTTAAAAATTCACAAATTGATGACATGAACTCAGTTGACTGCAATGCAGTGTCTCATCACTGAAGGGTATCAGAGAGATTAGTAGAACTATTGCTGCAGGGGAGTAAAATTAAATTACAGTTACTGCCAATGTAAATTGTATGTCCACTATGGATTATCAATATAATAAGAATGATTTTTCATGTGTATAAGTTTGAAAACAATTGTTTTGTAATTATCTTTGAGGCATGCCTGTGTCATTATGGAATGTAATTATAAGTCAGACAACAGGTAGCAGAAACATTCCAGATCCTGTTATGTACAAACAGATTAGAGGATGTTTACTGTGGTAATAGTTTTAAAACCCCTGCAAAGAGGATACAGTAGTTCCGTAGAGCTTTATTGCTTAATTACCGGTTGGAAAGCAGCATAGACTGGAATTGTGGTATACAGGCACTCACATATACTGGGTAGAAACCAAGAATGGTATTATATTTTACAAATTACAAGAAGTTGTTGGTGATTCTGAGACTATTTTCAATGTTTCTGAAACAGCTGCACATCTTTTCATTAAGTAATATTTAACAAAACAGCTGATGGGAAAATCTCACAGCCTTCCAACAGAGTCAATAGATCAATGAAAGAGCAGGAAAAGACACGGTTATATAATGAGAATAAGTCAGAAAAAGGTTGCAATTAAGTTAGAATCCTAAGCAAAAATTCTTGAGACAGTTGTAAATTAAACACTTCCTAAATATGTTTACAGAGCACAAGATGAGAGACGGCAGCTCCCGGATATCTGGGACTCTGCAAGTTGTGACACATCATGGTGCAATAGTGGTACCATGCATACGTTTGTAAATTCTGCCCAGCATAGGAAGAAGGCAAGATTTTGTAATGTAAGGAATATCTAGAGTTTTGAGCTCTTAGGAATGCATAATTTGGGCAGGAAATTTGAAGCTATATGAAGGAGCAAAATTGAACACCAGCATGAAGTCCAATTGAAACATTGACCAGAGGGTTTTGATAAAATACAGAAATACAAAAAAGGCAAAACAGGGAGAGAAAGAAAGAAAGGTGGAAACCAGAGATAAGAGACAGATTAACTATCAGATGACAAACTTATTTTTGTTTAGGAGTGCAATACAAGTGTCTCCCCAGATATGGGAGGATTACTTAAGTTTTAGATTTTTAAAATTTGTTCTTGGGATGTGGGTGTCACTGGTAAGGATCACATTTATTGCCCATTCCTAATTGATTCTGAGAAAGTGGTGGTGAGCTATCTTCTTGAACCACTGCAGTTCATGTGTTGTGGGAGTACCCACAGTGCCTTTAGGAAGGGAGTTCCAGGATTTTAGCCCAACAACAGTGAAGAAATAGTTCCAAGTCAGGATGGTATGTGACTTGGAGGGGCGCTTGAGATGGTGGTGTTCCCATGTGTCTGCTGCCTTTGCCCTTCTAAGTGCCAGCTGGTGAATGCGCTGAAGGCTGGAGCCTCACTGTGAACTGGAGTTCCAGTCTTCGACTGCTGATCTAAAGCCAAGGTAAGTTTTTTTTGGGGATCCCTAACAAACCTCAATACCATCACCAATTTGAATTGCTCCACCATTGGTGGCCTTGCCTTCAACTGCCTCTGTCTTAAGTTATGGAATTCCCTCCCTAAACCTCTCCATCTCTCTTACTTCTGTATCTCTTCTAAAGGTGCTGCTTGAAACTTACCTGTTTGACCAAGATTTTAGTCACCTGTCCTATTGTGGTCTGGATCTTCCGAGGACTGGCAATCACCATTGGATTGCCGCTTTGCTCCTACATTCTCCTACGGAGTTCCATGTTTCTGGCCAGGTCTTCCGATCCTGGCTTCTTCAGAAATGCAGAGCGATCTTCCATCAAACTGCTTCTTCGTAATGTTGGATTGTCAGCAGGAAGGCAAGCCATGCCCCCTTTTTATGGCACTGGCTGTCGTATTCTGGTAAGTGTTCATTAGCACATTGAAAAGTTTTGGGACATTAAAGCAGCTTTTCAGTGTGTTAGTTCATGAGCATGTGAGTGAATGGGTGAGTGTGTAATTGGGTAAAGTGGGTAGGTTGGCAAGTGGCTAGGGTGGCCGGTGGGTAGGGTGGTTGGTAGGTAAGGTAGTAGGGTGGCAGCTGGGTAGTGTTGTATGGTGGCAGGTAGGTGATGTGGTAGGGTGGCAGGTGGGTAGGGGGTAGAGTGTAAGGTGAGTGAGGTGGATGAGGGGATATAGTCAGCACACGTTGGGAGGGGTTGTCAAGTCAAGGCTAGTCAGATCAGGTCAGGTTGGTAGGGGCTAGTAAGGTCAGTTTACGGACTCATGGAAGAGCTGGGGAAGTCGGGTGGTGCGGGCTAGTCAGGTCAGGTTGTAGGGATTGGAGGGTCAGGAGGTATAGTCGGGGTGTCAGGTGTTCATTCATGTAATTACCCAGGAGTTAGAATTTTTTTTGTCTAACATTTCTAGGTAATTATCCAGGTAAGTAAGTAGGAAGTATCCAAAGTTTCCAACTCTAATTCATAGTCAAAGATTTTTTCAGGAGATCCCGGGGAGCAGGGGGGATGCCCATCAGAAGTTCAAACTTCCCATGCAATTCCCACAGACTTAAAACATTGGGACTTCTGCAGGGTACCAAAATACATCTTGAGGTGTACGGCCAGTCTCAGTCAATCCAGAGACTGGAAGCTCTGGGCCAATATCTCCTTATGTGGCTGACAACATTCCTGTGAAGTGCCTTTATCACATTAAAGGTGCTGTATAAATGATAAAATAAGCTGTTGGAGTTGTTGATTTTTTTCTCACTAAATGCACTGTTTATGGAATAAAAGGAACAGTAGCAATGTGGATACAAAATTGGCTGAGTAAAAGGAAACAGTGAGTAATGGTTAATGGATATTTTTCGGGCTGGAGGAAGGTTTGTAGTGGAGTTCCCCAGGGGTCAGTACTGGGACCCTTGCTTTTCCTGATATATATTAATGATCTAGATTTTGATGTGTAGGGGACAATTTCAAAGCTTGTAGATGATACGAAACTTGGAAGCATTGTAAGCTGTGAGGAGGACAGTAAAGAACTTTAAAAGGACATAGACAAGTTGGTGGAGTGGGCAGATAGTTGGCAACTGAAGTTTAATGCACAGAAGTGTGAGATGATTCATTTTGGTAGGAAAAATATGGAGAAACAATATAAAATAAGGGGCATAACTCTAAAGGGTGTGCAAGAGCAGAGGGACCTGGGTGTATTGATGCATGAGTCATTAAAGGTGGCAGGACAGGTGGAGAGAGCAGTTAATAAAGCACTTGTATAGGACACTAGTTAGACCTCAGCTGGAGTATTGTGTACAGTTCTGGGTGCCACACTTTAGGAAGGATGTGTATGCATTAGAGAGAGTGCAGAAGAAGTTTACAAAAATGGTTCCAGGGATGAGAACCTTCAGTTATGAAGATAGATTGGAGAAGTTGGGACTCTTCTCCTTGGAGAGAAGAAAATGTTTCCAGGGATGAGAACCTTCAGTTATGAAGATAGATTGGAGAAGTTGGGACTCTTCTCCTTGGAGAGAAGAAGGATAAGAGGTTTGATAGAGATGTTCAAGATCATGAAGGGGCTGGACAGAGTAAAGAAGAAGAAACTGTTCTTGCTCATAGAAGGATCTAGAACAAGAGGGCACAGATTTAAAGTGATTTCCAAAAGAAACAAATGCGATGTGAGAAAAGCATTTTCACACAGTGGTGATCGGGTCTGGGATGCACTGCCTGGAAGTGTGGTGGAAGCATTCAAGAGGGCATTAGATGAATATTTAAATAGAAACAATGTGCAGGGTTACATGGAAAAGGCAGGGGAACGGCACTGAATCAAAATGCTCATTGGGAGAGGTGGTGCCGACACGATGGGGCGAATGGCCTCCTTCTACACCACAACAATTCTGTGATTCTGTGATAAATAGCGTATTCTCTGTGCTGAATTCCTGAATTTTTGTCATGATAGAATTCCTAAATTCAGGAGAATATACTCTCCTGAGAAACAGGAAGTTTGAAGTCAGGTTAGTATTTTGTGTGTACCTCTTTTAAAACAGCTGCATGTAGAAGTATGTTCTTTTGGGAATGGGATGGAAAACATTGAAGTTATTGTCAAAGGAACAGCAATAACATTGAAATTCCTTTTCCATGAAAACAAACAAGAGGAAATTTCCAGAGATCCGTGCATCATTATTCAATATTTTGCCAATTCTGCATCAAGATTAGCATCCTCTTGTGCAATATAATTTCCTGATAAAAATTCATGGAATTCCTATGACCATTAACATGAATATGGAAAATAATTGAGAATTTCTAACTTGTACAAATGGGAGAAACCCAAACGTGATGTTTGTGAATATTTTCAGTCAACATTGACAGATTCCTTTTATTCTATTTTTGTTCTGAAGGTACTGACTCTTGCTGAGGTGCAGTAAAATGGATGCAATTTACACAGAATATCTATCTCAATGGACCAGTCCTTATATGTCTAGACATGGAGTATTAGCAGGCTAGTTGATCATCGTAACTTTATCCTAATCTTCTCATTCACATATGGTAATTCTCAAGTAGGGAATCATTAGATAATGATTTCACCTAAAATCAAGAATAAATCTACTACTTTATTGTTTTATGTGGTTCAGTTCCACCCCATTAGAGAACCTTATATTTGGAAGGGAATTTTAAAATTCTTTAAATTCTTTGTTTTCAGGTAAGAGGCTGCTCAAGTGGCCTGCTGTTAGGCCTTTGCCAGTACTATTCTGTAACCAGCTTCTAGGTATGCAAGAGCAGCATAGGATAACTTTTTATTTTCCCCTCTGGGGACAGCTCCATGCTTCTGTTCAGTGAAACTGATAGTGGAGATTTAGTACATAGGCACTTTCAAACACAAATCCAAAACACAAAACTGTCTATTAGTCCATAACTTGGGGTATTTGGGCTCCAACTTGATGTTATGCCACAACCTAGGTTACAATTTTCTTCTTCATTCTACCCATGTGACCACATGAATGGACAGATGGTTGGAAGGCAGATGCAAATAATAGAGTAAAAGGGAGATTCAAACACTGAGGAAAAAATGACCAATGTTTGACAGGTGTTTGCACTGTAGCTACTTCTATTTAGTATCTGTATACATAAATAAGCTGGATTTAGAAATTGAGAAAATAATATGGAAATTTGCTGATGCCAAACTGATGGGGGAGTGGGGTGGCAAATTAGATAGAGGATTCTGAAAGACAGCAGCAGGACATAGATGGGCAGATAGGTGACAAATGTTGTTCAAAAGAAAGGACTTGCATTTATACAGCACCTTTCATGACCTCAAAGTCTCTTGCAGTCAACTAAGTGCATTTGAAGTATAGTCATTTTAATAATGTAGGACAGACAGAGCCTCATTTTAATGTACCACCCGAAAGACAGCACCTTCAACAGTATAGGGAACCAAGGGCCTAGTGAGAAGAAGGAACTGAAGGAAATTAGTATTAGTAAAAAAAATTGCTGGAGGGCCTAATAATCTACATTTTTTATTTGTTCATTCATTATTGCACATCCCCAATTGCCCCTTGTTCAGAGGGTATTTAAGAGTCAACCACATTGCTGCGGGTAGTTGAATTTAATTTTCACCATCTTTCATGATGGGATTTGAATCCAGATCCTCAGAGCATTGCCCTGGGTTTCTGAAATACCAGTCCAGTGACAATACCATTATGTCACCATCTCCCCTCTCAGTGTACTAAAGGAAGTGGCCATGGAAATAGTGGATACATTGGCTAACATTTTCCAAAATTCTGTAGATTCTGGAACAGTCCTGGCAGATTGGAGAGTGGCAAATGTAACCCCACTATTCAAAAAAAGGAGGGAGGGAGAAAACATGGAATTACAGATTGGTTAGCCTAACATCCATAGTAGGAAAATGCTAGAGTCTATTATAAAGGATGTGATAGCTAACAGAACACTTAGAAAATATCAATGGGGTTAGACAAAGGCAGCATGAATTTATGAAAGGAAAATCATCTTTGACAAACCTAGCAGAGTTTTTGAGGATATAACTAATAGATAGGGGAGAACCAGTGAATGTGGTGTATTTGGATTTTCAGAAAACTTTTTATAAAGTCTCACATAAGAAGTTAGTGTGCAAAATTAAAGCACATGGGATTGGGGGTTATATATTGGCATGGATTGAGAATTGGTTAACAAACAGGAAACAGAGAGTAGGAATATATGGTTTTTTTTTGGAGTGGCAGCCTAGTGGGGTGCCGCAGGGATCAGAGCTTGGGCCCCAGCTATTCACAATATATATCAATGATTTGGATGAGGGAACCAAATGTAATATTTCCAAGGGTAAAATTTTTAGCTTGGCATACGGGTGCGTGCCCGACCCGACTGAATGTAAAATGATGCGTGATGATGTCGGGTGTGCGTCCCGATGTCATTGTGTGCTCTCGCGATATTTCGGTCGGGGGGCTCGCGCCTGAGTCGGCAGCCTATTAAAGCCATTTAAAAGGTAATAGAAGTAAATTTTTCACTGCCCATTCAACCTTACGGTTAGCGGGCAGGTGAAAAGGCCAAGGGCGGGATGAGGTTTCTAAAAGCAAATAACAATTAAATAAAAACTTTAATTTTTCATAAATAACATGTCCCTGCTTATGTCACAGAGCCACATGAGGGCAGATGTTTCATAATGTTTACCAAACCTTTATTTTTTTTTCAACTCAGTTAATCTCCCTGAGGCAGCTCTCTGCCTCAGGAATATTATGTAGCGCGCACTCGCGTGCATGGGCGAAGGTTGCACTTGCCTGGCTCGCACTGCTCCCCCCACCTGCACAGGCAGCGCTCACGCCAAGGGTGAAATTCTGCCCCAAGTTTGGTGACGACGCAAAATTAGGTGTGAATGTGAGTGATTAGGTGGATGTAAAGAAGCTTCAAGATGATTTAAACAAGTTGAGTGAGTGGGCAAATACATGGCAGAAGCAGTGTAACGTGGATAAATGTGAAGATATTCACTTTGATAGGAAAAACAGGATGGCAGAGTATTATTTAAATGGTGATGGATTGGGAAGTGTTGATGTACAAAGGGATCCAGGTGTCCTTGTACACCAGTCACTGAAAGCAATCATGCAGGTGCAGTAAGCAGTTAGGAAAGCAAATGGTATGTTGGTCTTCATTGTAAGAGGATTTGAGTACAGGAGCAAGGATGACTTACTGCAGCTGTACAGGGCCTTGGTGAGACTACACCTGGAGTATTGTGTGCATTTTTGGTTTCCTTACCTAAGAAAGGATATACTTGCCATAGGGGAAGTGCAACAAAGATTCTCCAAGCAAGATTGTCAAATGAGGAAAGATTGGGTCAACTAGTCCTGTATTCACTGGAGTTTATAAAAAGGAGGGGGGATCTCACTGAAACATATAAAATCCTGACAGGGCTGGACAGACTGGATGCAGGGATGATGTTTCCTCTGGCTGGGGGTTCTAGAACAAGGGATCACATTCATAGGATACAGGATAGGCCATTTAGGATTGAGATGAGGAGAAATTTCTCCACTCAAAGGGTGGTGAACCTGTGCAATTCTCTACCACAGAAACCTGTAGAGGCCAAGTCACTGAATATATTTAAGAACTAAATAGATAGATTTTGAGACTCTTACAGCATCAAGGGGTATGGGGAGAGTGCGGGAGTATGGCATTGACATAGAGGATCAGCCATGGTTATATTAAATGGTGGAGCAGGCTCAAAAGGCTGAATGACCTACTCCTGCTCCTATTTTCTATCAGCACTCTCAATATCAAAGTGTCAACCTGGAATATGTTTTCAGGTCTAGTGGGGCTTGAACCTAAGGTGTACTGAAGCAAACTGAGCCAATGTTAATATCCATCTAAACAAATGTGCAGACATACAGCTTGGAAATGAGAGTAGGGCAGGGAGTTCCCCTTAATTAGTGAGTTTTTTTATATTTATGAAATGTTTCCATCTCTTTATCTTCCAGAGCTTATACTGGTTAATCATTGTCAATCCTACAGGAGACACATTTCTAGTCTAACCACATCAGTTCTCCTCATGGTGTTTGACTTGCTCTGTAATTCCAGTAATAAACTGCTCATATTAATGGGAGCAGTAACTTAATCCTTGTATGTAGCAAAACACAAAACTGTCCATTAATCCATGGCTGCAAGATTCCATAACAGCTCACAAATTCACTTTGGTACTGCTGCTTCTGATTATACCATAGGTCATTTGGGCTATTTAATCTAAAACACACAACTATGCTACTTTAATTGGCTTATCTGACACCAAACAGCACCTCTGAGAAAAACTGCTGTGCTGTACAAGGCCCTAAAGACAAGAAAATCAATGAATTTGCTGGTCCTACAGAATATTGCACTCCTGACCCTAGCACTGACCAGAGTTTCATCCTTTTAACATGCAGGCTGGGGGCTCTGGTGTGTGATCTGCCAATGCAATGTGAGACATTCCTTGCAGATGATGGTAGTTGCAACAGCTGGTTAGGATATGTTTCCTGTTTATTTCAAATTTTATTTTCTGTAAATAACATAAGGCGGATAGCAAAAGGAAGAGGGACCGCCCAGTGATAATGAAGCAGCATGCAACAATCCGTCACCATTTCCCAACGGATATCAGGGACCTTGATATTTTTAGTGAGGTCAACATGCTTAACTACAAAGGAATGAATTGAAAGAATTTCCTGTTAAAAGTAGCATTTTGGAACACTAATTAGTGCTCAGGTTTCAAGTCACACATTTACATGAAATCAGAAGCTCCTTGAATTAGATCATCATCCTAGAATACAATCACATATCAGTCAGGTTGACAGCTGGCATGTCATTTGTGCTATTGTTAAAAATTTTAAAAACCAACTCAGCAATGCGGTGGTGAAGTATTTTATTCCCATCTCATTGTCCTGCATGACACATCCCATTAGAAAGCCATGGAAGAAGAAAAATCTATTTGTCAGCCCACCGTATCAATCTTTGAAAGATAATTATCAAAGAGGCAAAGACGGGGACACAAAAGAAAATGAACGAGAGGAAAAGAGGAATGTCACATCACTGAGTAATGGGGCAAAGCACTTTACATGCAGTAAATTACTTTGAGGTGCAGTCACTGTTACTGAGTAGTCAAACATGGTAAACATTTTTCATACAGCGACATGTCATAAACAACAATGAGATGTATGGCCAGCTAATGTTTTTTCTGTGGTTTTGGTCAAGAGGAGGCTGATGCTTGGGAAACTGGGGGAGAGAAACATATAGAAAGAAAGAAGCAAAGAAGAAAAATATCCTGAATTTCCACTTTTCGCAGTTAACTGTGGCACTTATTAGAGTTCTATAAAATGTTTACAGTATAATATTAAAAAACGTTGATAAATTTTGGAATAAACTTGTAATGAATCTTGTATTACTAATATCAAAACTTCAGTGAACTGTGCGTACGTTTCTGGGATACTAGAGCACAACAGCAGCGCAGGTCTCATGGCAGTGAGTATGATGCTGAGAACACAAGAAGGCCTGGCAGAGTTCAGGGCTAGTACACAGAATTACACAGAATGTACAGCACAGAAACCTTCAGCCCAACTGGTTCATTTCGGTGCTTGTATGCTCACACCTGCCTCCTCCCACCCTTCTTCATCTAACCCTGTCAGGGCAACCTTCTAATTCTTTCCCATGTGTTTATCTAGCTTCCCCTTAAGTGGATCTATGTTATTTGTTTCAACTAGTACGAACATACATCAGGTTAAAGTTGAGAGCTTTAGGAATATTTTCATAAATCTAATCTGAGTGCTCAAAATGGAGGGGAGAATCATCCTGTGTAGTTTTAAATATGATTATGGATATATATATCCTACCACTGCAAATGTTGAACATAAGTGATAGGAGCAGGAGTAGGCCTTTCAGCCCCCTGAGCCTGCTCTTCTATTTAAATAAGATCATGGCTAATCTATAAACTGAACCCCATTTTCCTGGCTAATCCCCATATACCTAATACTTAGAGTTCAAAAATCTAACAAATTCAGCCTTAAATATACTCAGTGGCTGAGCATTCACAGCCCTCTGGGGTAGAGAACTCACAAAGATTCACAACCCTCTGAGAGAAACAATTTCCCCTCATCTTATTCCTAAATGACCGACCCCGTACCTTGAGTTTATGCTCCTGAGTTCTAGACTCTAGGCAGAGGAATAAGTCTTTCAGGAATTAGACAGTCAAGCCCTCTCAGAATCTTATGTGTTTCATTCTTCTAAACTCCTGAGTGTGTAGATTCATCCTGCTCAATCTCTCGTCAAAGAACAATCTTCTCACCCCAAGAATCAATCTAGTGAAGCTTTGTTACACCCCCTCTAAGGCAAGTATATCCTTCCTTAGATACAGAAACCAAAACTGAACACAATATGCCAGATGTGGTCTCACCCATTGCTTCAATGACAGCAAATCTTCTTTACTCTTTTACTCCAACTCATTTGCAATAAATGTTAACATACCATTTGCCTTCCTAATTGCTTGCTATACCTACGTGCTAACTTTATGTGGTTTATGTACAAGGATGCTTAAATCCCTCTGAAACTAACAATTAATAGTTTATTGTTATTTAAAATATTCTGTTTTTCTATTCTTCCTACCAAAGTGAATAACTTCACATTTCCCCACTTACCCTCATCTGCTAAATTCTTGTCCATTCAATTGATCTACCCATGTTCCTTTGCAGATTCTTTGGACAGAATGTTATTTTAACAAAGCCACTTGCAGTGGGACAATGCAGTCAGTGGGCTGGGAACCTATCTGTCTCAGCTGTGGGCTTTGCCGTCGCCTTTTAACCCAGCCAAGGCATCCTACTTCCAGCTTGACTGGCCAAGGACAGAGTGCAAGAGTGAAAGTGACCCTTACCTGTCAATGGGAACCTCTCCATTTCAAGGGACCCCAGCAGGATCATTATGGCTGTGATTGGCCATCTTTGTGAAGGCTGCAGGAAGAAAAGTGGTGGCAGGAAGACATGAGAGGACTGCCCCAAGTTCTCTGACCCTTCCCTATAGGCAATTCTGGAGGTGATGAGGGCAAGAATATAAGTCCTGTTTCCTTTAGACAGAGAAAGATGCCAGCCACCCAAACGAATTAGGTGTGGCTGGAGGAAGCAGAAATGGTGAGCTGTAGCAGTTGTTAAATCCTTGCAGCAGGATACAGTGCCACAAGAGGTTTAATGATCTAATAAAGGTAAGTGGCACAACATTGTCAGCTGCCTACCATCATATTTTGAGGTCTCTAGCATTACCCCTCAGAGCAACGCACCTTGAAGCTCCACTCATTCTTCTCTCCAGATAGCTCCTTACATCCTCATACCTCACTCTCCTCTCAGTATTAAGACAGGTAAATGACAAAGACAATAAATATAAATGAAAACTATTACATTTTAAATATTTACTTATTTAATTGCCTTACCTCCCATTTCTCTTTGAATCCTAATTTATATTAAATTTCTTCCTATATTGCAGACTACAGTCCGAATTTTTGATCCCAAGCCGAGTATGCAGAGTTGGGAAAATTCCCAACTCTGCAAACCTAACTCAGGAGAAACTGCCCCATCCTGCTGGATTTTCATTCTGGGGTGGCGGGGGCTAACAGAAGTCAGGCCTGCCAACCACAGAAACAATGTGAAGGCAGCCATGGGGGCTGCTGGGTTCCAAGGTGGGCTGGTTAAATGGCTTGCCACGGTCGCCGGGACTTTATCCCATTTGTAATAAAAAAAGTGAAAAACAATACAGCCCTCTAGCCCCCACACCCCTTCACCCCACATACTCTCTATGCTACATCTATGCCAATTCATGTCATCTCATGCCCCTCCACCCAGCATGGCCCCTTATACCCTCCATGCCAACCTGAACCCTCTACCCATACTCCCATGAACCTTTATAGCCCCTATGCCAACATAGTGCCAACTCATGCAACCCATGCACCCCACACAACACTCTTTTCCCTTACACCCTCCATCGCAACCAATATTGACCTTAGCAGACCTCAGGAGCCATGCTGAGATGAAATAAAATGAAATCTTAAATTTCTATTAGTCTTCACTCTATTAAAAAAAACACTCTTATTCATAAAATCCCATTCAATATATTTCAAATTTCAAGTACTTAATCCCTTGTAAAAACAAACATTTCCTTCAAGTATTAATCCCATATAAAAATAAACATTTGTTTTAATAGTCCCATATCAAAAACAGCTAATCTCTTTAAGACCAGCTGGAGCTGTCAATCAAACTGCAAACTTACAGCACCCCCATTGTGTTAATGATAGGTTGTGGAAACAGTCAACAGAAATAATATTTTGATGGCACTCAGGCTTATGTCAACAATATCTATTGAAATTTCAAGCACAGATTTTTTTAAACTGCAGGCTAGCTTTTTTTTTCAAAATTTAAAGGGTAAAGGATTTAAATGACTTGACAGCTTGACAGTTCCACAGACCTTATCCACTTTTTATGCACATTCATGTCTACTTTAAGCAATTCCAAAAGGATACCTGACCTCTCCCAAAGAGGTACCTTACCTCCCCAAAAGCATACCTTATCTCTCCAAATAACTCCAGAAGGTTTAGACCTTTTCCTCAAATATCTAAAACCCACAAGTCATGTTTCAGCTTTTAACTGTGCAGCTGCCTCCATGAACTGCGTATGTGTGAAAAATGTGTCGCCCCTGCTGTCCCTCCCGGCGAAAATGGTGGATGCCAGGTTCAGGGGCAGGACTTTCGATTTCTGGGCTCTGGCACCATTTTGGCTAAGGCACAGGGCCCTTCCAGCTTTGCAAAAAAATCAGGCTTTTATTAACTGTTGGTGACCTTTTCTCAGAGATTGTACTCACAATCTTCTGGGAAGTGTGCTCTGCAATTCCAAACAGAGTGGCACTCCTTGTACTTAGCTCATGAACAGGACTTCTCTTACTGCACCACATGATCTGGTTGCTCTTCTGCTGTTGTGTTCCATTTCATTTGTATAACATTGCCAAGTTCTTCAGTAACTTCACTTTACAATCTACCATTCATGGCTCAGCTCTGCTTTGGAGGCAGCTACAAAATTTTAAATACCTGCAGCAGCGATCCCAAACTCTAGCCTGGTGCATGTGAACTTCAAAACTCTGCTTCTGTTGTGGCAGAGCTCATCACAACTATTTAAACTGGGGCAAAACCAGAAGTTGAAGCAGAAATGGACATGCATTAAGATTTAGACTGAAATGCCATCATGCACCATTTCCATCCCATCAAAAATGATACCCTTAGCAATTATCAAAATGCAGTTTGTTCCAACAGTGAATACTTCAGGTATTGAAGGGAAGAGATTGGGTAGGCAAATGGCTTCTTATTCTTATCTTTTCCCCTGACCCCCCAACTACCCATCCCAACATGACTGCCCCTACCAACCGACTACCCCCAAGCCCCTGACTACACCCTGACCTGCCTACCTCCAGCCCCCCTGCCTGCTCCCACTCGACACCCTGACCCAATCCACCCCCTTCCCTGCAACCCTACCCCTCATCCACCTACCTGCCACCCTGCCCCCATCCACTTAACTGCCACCCTATCACTCACCCACCCAGCTGCCACCCTATGCCTCACCAACCTACCTACCATTCTAACCACTCACCAAGCACCCTAACCACTCACCTACCCACCTGCCATCCAACCCCTCTCATCCCCTCCACCTGCCGCCCTACCCCCTCATCCACTTACATTACACACTCCATAGCTCCGTAGCTTCTCAAAGCATCTTTGGAACAGTTAAACTCACTGGTATACTGCAGCTCGTGCTGTAAAAAGGGAGCATGTCTCAATTTCCCACAACGCTCCTCCACTGGGAGGAAGCACTCCAGAACTGGTATGCCCCATATTTCTGAGGAGATCCGGCTCGGAAGTCTGGGCGAGAAATGCGAAGCTCCAGTGCAAGGTAACTAAATAGGAGCAAAGTGGCAAATGGGTGGTGATTACCACTCCTTGGAAGATTCAGCCCTCAATAATTACATTCCAGAAAGATATTGAGCCCTGAAACATCCCATTTAAATTCCCACCCATGAGCTAAATGGTAACAGTGATTTTTACAGGGGTAATAAATAGTTTCATTATTCAAACAGTGATGTTCAAATCCTCAACAACGTTTACTGTTGTTATCAAATTTTCTTTGTTTGTCCCTGATATCACATTGAAACTCCACCTTAATCTTCTTACAATCTGCTGAACGCCTCTACATTATCCAGTAGAACAGTTGTTTGACAATAGACCTGAATTTTCATTGGTGAATCTTTGTGCCAATTGTTGTAAACTATTTACATTTTGCTGTGACTGGCACAAATCTGTTTCCCAATGGAAATTCCCCTTTTTGAGATATTTGGAAGTACAAGACCAATAAAAGGATGACAGGCATTTCAGTTTGCAGTAGAGCTGTTCAGTGTTCCACCCCCTGCCACCTCACCACCATCACCCCGCCCCAATTATGATCCATAGGCCAACATCTGCATATGACAGTGTGCCTATCTTCCATGGCAGAAGATTAATGCAGGTGGTGGCTTCTCTTCTTAAGGAAAAAGCAACAGGCCTGATTCCATCATTAAGGTGTGTGAAGTCCTAACAAACTATGCTTTAGGATACTTCCTCATAAGCATCCCAGTTTCACTTTGCTATGCTTTCAATAGCACCGTGTGGGAAAATAGGTCAAACCATTGAACCCTAACTGACTACACCAATCATGATGCCAAAAACCACACTTACAGTCCCTGACATGTCTATGTGAACATGGTTGTTGGGCGTAGACTTCATGTGGCTTGGGTTAGTAAACAGCCAGATTCAGAGCCAAATCATCTCCTGCAAGGCTACCAGAAGGTCCATGCAGCATTAGCCTAGATTATCTGTGACATATCTGTATCAACCTGAACATACTTGCAGACATGCTCAAATATTGAATGACAGAGATGTTACCATGGAGTGGCACAGAAGACCACTGACCTCCTGCAGCACCACCTTGGCTTCAGCTGCCATAAAATGGGGCCAGTGATAGGTCATTTCATCACTTTCCTCCAGACTCATGCCTACATGCTGGGTTTCTTAATGTTTAATTTTGCCTATTCCTCCTTAGTCCACTATTCCTACACATTGGAGTTGAGGCTGTTCAAAGGTTTTCAGCATTTCTTATTCCCGTTGTGACACCATCTCATAACTTCCAATTACATTTCCAAATTAAGGGGCATATCCCAGCAAGTTTTGTGCTACCTCGAAATTCCACCATTTACACCCTTAAGATGCCTCAATGGAGTTCTCACCAGCTAAGAACTGGTGCGAGATCCTTTCAGGAGGTTTAAAATACCAGAAGTCCTACTTACATGAATGTGATCCATTTTACAGGGGATCAATTCTCTTCTATCTTGAGGCAAAATTGCTTCTTTTGGAGCTGAAGGGTGTCACTGAAACCTTTGAACTTTAGACCCAATGGGGTCTTGATCTGCTCCTCTTTGCAAGGGTGCATCAGTGTGGACACCATTGCAGGTGCTGGCAGCCTACCTTGATCTTGCAAATGACCCAATTCCTACAATTTGGATCAGATTTGTAGCCAAGCAAGTTAGTGTACAAGGTTTCTGTTCTGCTACTCTTCCTCCAGCAGAGTTACCTCTGAGGAATTTCTGGGGCAATGAGTCTGGAGACATTCCGATATAAATGAAGGGTCTATGAAGGCAAAGCACCATTTTGCTGTGCTCCATGCTATTCGTTATTCTGGATGGGAGTAGGCTCTGTGCTCTGCCCATCAGTCCTTCCTTTAAAATGAGAGACCTGTTGCTGAAATGGGAAAGTTGTCAGTCTAACAGTACAAAAGCAAATCTTACATTTATGCAGTTGATCCATTGTTGCTACAGTAAAAGCAGGGCAGAAGCAGGTCAGCCACAACTGAGTTTTATTGTGGAACTGCTTTCAGAGGGTTGAATTCTGTAATATCTATTGTAATATTTGACAGTAGGTAGCAGTAGTCCTGCAGACATGATGATTAGTTAAGTGAAACTTCATGCTTCTGTGACTACTTGGAATGGATTCAACTCACAAGTATTTCACCTAAATTCTAGGGAAACTGTCAGCAATTGCTATATTGAAAATAAAATTCAGTAGTTACATAAATAACAGCCAAAGATTACACTGAGAGCTTCTGCAGCCAGCGAAGGAGTTAAAAGGGTCTACTGGCTTTCTCACATTCCTTCCTAAAAGATTCTAATGCGATTCTAATCACAGTCAGTGTGCAATGCTCTGTAACAATCAAAAAACCCTTTGATGATGTCCTGCAAGGGATTGACGTTAATATAAAAGGAAAAAGATTATTAGCTTGAACCTGTAGAACGTTCATCACTTTGAATTGTAGAGGTAATGATACTCAATAAACAAAACTCTGGAGTCTATTGTTAATGAAAATTGGATCAAATTTTAGTTATTAAAATCCAAATACCTCAAATTCTCCTAAAATATTGCTCTTAAGAAATACCTGACATTGTATTGCAATCACTGTTAGTGGAAAAATTTAATTAATTGACTATCACTATGGTTATGTTTAGGTTAATTACCCCTGCATTATCCCTCACGCATTTTCACCTCATCTCCTAAAAGGAACTGTTGGCTGGTGCTGGGAACAGTTCATCTAGTGTTTTGGTACATCACCCGAGTGGCTGGCAAGGTGGGAAAAAAACAAGCCAGTGAGTGATTGTTGGAAGGTTATTGATGTAAACCACATGACAGCCAAGCCTAATTTATCCATTTGCAAGACTTCCATATGCATACTGTTGCTAGCAGGAATTACTGGACTGCAATAAGCGGCAGGCACCCTTGCTAATTTTTTCCGTTTCTTAGCCCAGAGCTGCTGAGACCAATTCTAGCACCAAAACTGTCTTCACCTCATGTCTTCTCTTTCTGCTCTCTACCCATCTTCTCTCTTGTAGCACATCAAGCTTGGAATCTTCTAGTTTTTATGGTTTAGGACTTTGAAATAGCATCTTTCCTGTTAGATTATGGGAAGGAAGGGAACTGTCAGATTATTTCTATTGCATTCCTAAATCTCTATGAAGCTGTTAACATATTTTGAAGTTGAATAATTATTCACCCCTTTAAGTTATTTATTCTTTTCACTAGTTTCCATCTGACAATGAATTTGTAGAAAATGTTGATTTTTTTTGACATTGGAACATAGGGAGGTGCTTTTCTTTGACAAACAGCTTTGCTGAAGTGTTTCTGCATCTCAGCCAAGAGAGTAAAACAAATAAATCACTTTTAAATGCAGTGTTATGTGAATCTAAAGTAGCTCTGGAGTATTGGTAGGATGCATGAACGTATTAATGAAGCATGTGGAAGCTTTTAGTTGGGTATGTTTAAATATTAATCTAATACTTTGGACACCAATCAATCTTCATGTTGTTGCATTTGGTAAATAAAGACCACGATGCCTTTGAGAGGGGAGGAGATGGAGTGAGGCAGAGACAACAGGGGAAAAAATGGGAGATGGGGCTGGAGAAGAGTAGAATGGAGAGGGAGGGAGAAAAGGAAAGGAGGGAAGAAGAGGGAGGGAGATGCTGGGAGTGGAGATGGGGAGGAGAAGTGGGGAAGTGGAGGAAAGGAGGAGGGAAGGGGGAAATAATAGAAGGAAGTGAGAGGATGAAAGGGGAGGAGAAGAAGAAAGAAGAACATAAGGGAAGAGAGGAGGACAAAAGGAGGGGAAAGGGGTAACAGAAAATGAAAGGGGAAGGGAGGGAGAGAAGGTGAGAGTGGTGCAGCAGAGGATAGAAGAAGGGAAGCAGTTGGGAAACAAGAACCAAAGAGGGAAAGAGGGAGAGAGTGAGATAGGAGAATAAAGAAAAACATGGAAAGGGTGGGATGGTTGTAGAGGGGAGAGAAGAAGAGGGGCAGAGGGGAAGAGAAATGAAAGGCGAAAGAGAGGAGAGGGTAATGATGAAGGGAGAAAAGTCATGAGGTAAGGGATGGAGACAATGGGGAGAGATGAAGAGGAAAAGGAAGGTGCAAAATGAGAAGAGAGGAAGATAGGGAGAGAAGAGAGAAGATGAGATGAAAAGAGAGGAGAGGAAACCAAGAGAGGAGATTGAAAAAGTAGAGCTGAAATGAGAAGAAAGAAAATAGAGGAGAGGAGAGGGAAACAGAATTGTGTTGGGGTGAGAGGCTGAGAGTAAAGTTCAAAAGAAAGTGGGAAAGGGTTCAGAAGAGGACAGGCAAAAGGAAAAGAATAGGAAGGTGGTGAAAGAGAGAGCAATGTTAAGGGAGGGGTTGAAAGGGAGAAGTGATGGGGAGAAGGAGAGACACAGGGAAGGGAGGGGTAGACTGAAAGGTAAGAGGTGAGGAGAAGAAAGAAGAGGATGTGGAAAGAAGGAAAAGAAAGAAGAAAAGTGAGGAGAAGAGGCAGAAATGAAAAGAGCAAGGATGGCACTTTGCCAAAGGAGAATGTTGAAATACTAGTGAAAGATATTGAAATATTAGCAAGATGTTTTGAAATGTTAGCAATGATTGTTGAACTGTTAACAAGGTCTGTTGAAGCATTAGCAGATTATGTTAAAGTATTTGCGATATTAATTTTTAAGGAAATTTTAAAAATTATTTATTTGGTTATGAGATGTGAGCATTGCTGGC
The DNA here is from genome assembly GCF_017639515.1 of Carcharodon carcharias. Classification (NCBI taxonomy): domain Eukaryota; kingdom Metazoa; phylum Chordata; class Chondrichthyes; order Lamniformes; family Lamnidae; genus Carcharodon; species Carcharodon carcharias. The sequence goes on from NC_054475.1 coordinate 94,967,223, forward strand.
AAGGCCAGCATTTGTTGCCCACCCCTAATTACCCCTGAGAAGGTGGTGATGAGCTCATGTCTTGAATCACTGTAGTCTATGTGGTGGACATAGTTCCACACTGCTGTTAGGAAGGAAGTTTCAGGATTTTGACCCAACAATAACGAAAGAATGGTTACATAATTTCAAGTCAGGATGGTGTGTGGTTTTGAGGGGAACTTGCAGGTATTGGTGTTTCCACATGTCTGTTGCCCTTCTTTTCAAGGTGGTAGAGTTGCAGGTCTGGAAGATGGTGTCGAAGAAGCCTTGGCAAGTTGCTGCAGTGCATCATGTAGGCGGTACACACTGCTGCCACGTGCACTGGCTGTGGAGGGAATGAATATTTAAGCTGGTTGATGAGGTGTCAATCAAGCTGGCTGCTTTGTCCTGGATGGAGCTTCTTGAGCATTGTTGGAGCTGTACTCACCCAGGCAAGTGGAGGCTGTTCCTTTATACTCCTGACTTGTGCCTTGTAGATGGTGGGCAGGCTTTGGGGAATCAGGAAGTGAGTTACTCTGCAGGATTCCCTGTCTCTGGCCTGTTCTTGTAGCTACAGTATTTATATGACTAGGCCAGTTCAGTTTCTGTTCAATAGTAACCCCCAGGATGTTGATAGTGGGAGATTCAGCAAGGTAATGCTGTTGAACATCAAGGGGAGATGGTTAGATTCGCTCTTGCTGGAGATGGTCATTGTCTGGCACTGTTATGATGAGAATGTTACTTGTCACTTATCACTCCAAGCCTAAATGCTGTCCAGATCTTGCTCGCTGTGGGCACAGACAGCTTGAGCATCTGAGGAGTTGCAGTTTGTAAAATACCCCTGGACTACAGCAATTTATCTTCAGCGCCTAGATCCTGGTCAATTACGACTGCTTATTTCAGCCTGAAACCTGGCAGCAACTGCATGAAAAGCAGCTTTACTGTCAATAGTAACATATTGTAGTAACATAAACTGCACGTAGAATGAGACTCCCATAAAGTTAAGGACAAATATCCACAGAATTTATCACAACACATTTGTTTGCACTGTGGAAGATATTTTTTCAGAAGGTGCATTAATAGATGCCTATAGGTCATGAAGATATAAGAGGCCCAAAGCACAAGCACTATTTACATAGAAATTAGCAAATGCCCAATGTTCTGGGACTGGGACTAAGATAGTCTATTTATTGCTTGGCTAAGGATGTCCTCAAAGCATCCCTGAGGAGATCAAACATCCCCTCTGACTGTTGGATCACTGTGGCTTGTGACCGACCAAAACGAAGAAGGTTCGCTTAGCAGAGCATCGAGCACATCAAAATACTTCATTTGTAATGTGCAGAAGTGAAGTTGAAGCATTGCCCTGGAAGTCCTCAAAATCGATTCCAGCCCCCATGAAGTCTCATGGCAGCAGGTCAAACAAGGGCAAGGAAAGCTCCTGCTGATTACCACGTACCATTCATCCACAACTGATAATTCAGTGCTCCTCCATGTTGAACACCACTTGGAGGAAGCACTGAGGATGGCAAGGGTACAGAATGTACTCTGGGTGGGGGACTTCAAAGTCCATCACCAAAAGTGGTCTGGTAGCTCTAGCACAGACCGAACTGGCCGAGTCCTAAAGGACATAGCTGTGTCTGCGACTGGTGGTGAGAGAGCTAACAAGAAGGATAAACATTGTTGACTCATCCTCATCAACCCACCTACCGCAGATGCATCATGATAGTATCGGTAGGAGTGACCATTGCACAGTCATTGTGGAGGCGAAGTTCTGTCTCCATATTGAGGATACTCTCCATCGTGTTGTGTGGCACTACCACTGTGCTGAATGTGATAGTTTTTGAACAGGTCCAGCAGCTCAAAACTGGGCATCCATGAGGAGCTGTGGGCCAATAGCAGCAGCAGAATTATACTTAATCACAATCTTGGCCCTCTTGGCTCAGCATATCCCCCGCTCTATCATTACTACCAAGCCAAGGGATCAACCTTGGTTCAATGAAGAATGCAGGAGTACATGCCAGGAGCAGCATCAGGCATACCTAAAAATGAGGTGTCAGCCTGGTGAAGCTACAACACAGGACTACTTGTGTGCCAAACAGCATAAGCAGCAAGTGATAGACAGAGCTAAGCTCTGCAGTCCTGCCACAACCAGTCGTGAATGGTGGTAGACAATTAAATAAGTCACTGGAGGAGGAGGAATGCACAAATATCCCCATCCTCAATGTTGGAGGAGCCCAGCACATCAGTGCAAAAGATAAGGCTAGAGCATTTGCAAAAATCTTCAGCCAGAAGTGCCGAGTGGATAATCCATCTTGGCCTTGTCCAGAGGTCCCCAGCATCACAGATGCCAGTCTTTTTCAGCCAATTCGATTCATTCCACATGATATCAAGAAAAGGCTGAAGGTACTGGGTGTTGCAAAGACTATGGGCCCTGACAATATTCCAGCAATAGTACTAAAGACTTGTGCTCCAGAACATGCCATACCCCTGGCCAAGTGGTTCCAGCACAGCTACAACTGGCATTTACCTGGCAATGTGGAAAATTGCCCAGGTATGTCAAGTACACAAGAAGCAGGATAAACTCAATCCAGCAATTACTGCCCCATCAGCGTACTCTAGATCATCAGTAAAATGATGGAAGGGGTCATCAACCGTGCTATCAAGTGGCACTTGCTTAGCAATAACCTGCTCACTGACACTCAGTTTGGATTCTGCCAGGGTCATTCAGCTTCTGACCTTGATTGAAACACAGATAAAAGAGTTAAGCTTCTGAGGTGAGGTGAGAGTGACTGCCCTTGACATCAAGGCAGCATTTGACCAAGTGAGGCATCAAGGAGCCCCAGCAAAATGGGAGTCAATGGGAATCAGGGGGAAAACTCTCCGCTGGTTGGAGTCATACCTGGCACAAAGGAAGATGGTTGTGTTTGTTGGAGGTCAATCATCACGGTTCCAGGGCATCACTGCAGGAGTTCCTCTGTGTAGCGTCCAACAATCTTCAACTGCCTCATCAATGATCTTCCTTCTATTATAAGGTCAGAAGTGGGGATGTTCAGCACCATTCGTGACTCTTCAGATACTGAAGCAGTCCATGTCCAAATGCGGCAAGACCTAGACAATATCCAGGCTTGGGCTGATAAGTGGCAAGTAACGTTTGCGCCACACAAATGCTAGGCAATGATCATCTCCAAAAAGAGAGAATCTAACAACCACTCCTTGGCATTCAATGGTATTACCATCGCTGAATCCCACACTATCAACATCTTGGGCGTTTCCATTGATCAGAAACTGAACTGGACTAGCCATATAAATACTGTGGCTACAAGAGCAGGTCAGAGTTCTGGAATCCTGTGACGAGTAACTCACCTCCTGACTCCCCAAAACCTGTCCACCATCTACAAGGCACAAGTCAGGAGTGTGATGGAATACTCTTTGCTTGCTTGGATGAGTGCAGCTTCAACAACACTCAAGAACCCCTTCTAGGACAAAGCAGCCTGCTTCTTTGGCATCCCTTCCACACACTCCACCCCCGACGATCAATGGCAGCAGTTTGTAGCATTTACAAGATGCACTGCAGAAACTCAACAAGTCTCCTTGGACAGCACCTTCCAAACCCACAACTGCTACCATCTAGAAGGACAAGGGCAGCAAATGCATGGGAACACCACCACCTGGAAGTTCCCCGCCAAGCCACTAACAGTCCTAACTTGGAAATATATCACCATTCCTTCACTGTTGCTGGGTCAAAATTCTGGAACTCCTTCCTAACAGCATTGTGGGTGCACCTATACCACACAGACTGAATTGGTTCAAGAAGGCAGCACATCACCACGTTCTCAAGGGCAATGAGGGATGGGCAATAAATGCTGGGCTAGCCAACGATGCCCACATCCTGTAAAAGAATAAACAAAAACATGTTACTTCACATGTGCAAAGTACAATAATTATATGATTACTATCGAACCCCTGGGGCAGTAAGTTTTAAAATGCATAGAATGAAGGGCAAAAGAACCAGGTCAAAATGAGACCAGAAAGTTACTCATAGTTAATGGACTGCCATGGCAAAATATAATGTTCTACAAAACACATCACTATAAAAACATCATTTCAAAAACATTGGGTAGCATTTCTGTGGATGTTCTGTTGATCATCCGTCATAACTTTGGTGGAAGCCTAGCAGAAACAACATAAACAACCACCAACACTATTTTCTCTGTGATTTCCACCAATCTTCCATTGAAGTTATAGCAGATGACCAGGAAAACCCCTGCAGAAATTTATTCCATAATTTTTTGAAATAGGAAAAAGTCATTAAGCTCAACAAATGCCTAAATCACAAAAACTCGCTTCTTCACCACATATTTCTCTAGTAATTTATTCCATTTTATTGCCCATTGTGTAAAAAAAATTCTGACTAGCTTCCTTTCTTGCTCTTAACTTCCTAATTGTGTCCCCTTGAGTTTGCTCTTTGCTTCCATAATCATGACCTTGAAAACTTTGATTAGGTCACTACAGTGTCATTTTTTTTACCTAAGAAAACATTACCTAAGAAAACCCATCTTTCTAGGCTCTTTAATCATAACTTAAATTCCTGCTAACTGGAATCTTTGTTGTTTGTCTCTATTGTCTCAAGGGCAATAACATCCTTCCTATGATTTGGTGGCCAGAAATGTAGTTGGGGTATGACCAGCACCTTATATATAGAAACACTTTTGATTTCCATTCTATCGTTCTACTAATGATTGCAATGTGATTGGTATATGAATGTTTTCTTCACACCACTGATGCTTGCAACTACTAATAGTTTCTCATCAAACAATAATCTTAAATATATTAATTTTGATAAATATATGAAAATTGCAGTGAAAACATTTTCACAGATACCAGGCTAAATTTGTCTGTAAATTATCACCTGTTTTGGAGTGGATTTGGTCTGTCAAATCATTGTGTGTTCTTAGAGGTGATTGCATTGTGCCGACAGGCAATTAATGAAGAGATAAAAGAGACATATTTGTTCCCAGCATGTGCTGAGACTTGTAGAAGTGTGTATTTTGAAACTGTTACAACCGGTCCCAGACAAGGTCCCCAATTTGTTTAATTCCCAGACAAGATCCCCAACATGTTATGACCAGGGCAGGACCCCAATTTTGTGTTGAATCTGGGTGAGGAGGAATAAGCTGGTTCCCCTCTTTATTGAACCCCCTCAGTTATTTGCAACAAGATTAGTTTAAAAATCCTTTCCCAGCAGATACCTTTTCCCAGTCCAAATGTATTTACTTTTGATTAGGACTCAATTTAACCAGGCTTTCTTGAGTCAAAGAAAGAGTCAGTTTATTAGTTAATAAAATGCGAGGAAAAATTATAAAGATGTGACACACACACATACACAAACACACTCTGTTCAGAAAGGAGAAGTTAAGAGTTCGAATAAAAGTTAAAAATATACAAATTAGTCCTTGGCTTGTCCGTGAGGTATAGATGGTGGTATATTGGGGCAGTTAAGTAGGGTGATTTTGGTAGACCTGACTAAGGCAGATTCACAGTCTTTTGGAGACACTTGATGGCTTGACCCAGGGGGACGAATCCTGGTTCTCTCTGCAGGGTGACCAAAAAGGCTATCTTGTTTCTTTTTAGTTGTGGTGTCTGCTAGAACACACTTGCCCCAGCAAAAGAGAGAGAGAGAGAGAGAGAAAATTGCCTGCCTGTCTTTGCAGGGGTAACTGACTTCTTGTTTCTGTCATTCACAAGCACTGGCCTGCAGTCAGCTTTTTAACCCATTTTCCTTGTGTATTTCAAGGAGGGGAAATAGTCATGTCTTAGACCCAGAGTCTGCCTTTCTTTCATCTCAGACTATTTTACAAATTCTGAGATATAAATCAACAGGAAATGGATTTTTGTATGACCACAGATATGTGGGAATCAGTCTTCATTGTCCTCACAGCCACAGGAAATTAAAGTCCAGTCTTTTCCATTTTCCATACCCTTCTTTCAAGTGTCTTAATTTGAAGTAGGCCTTGACACCTCTTCAGGTGTGACATTCTGTGTTCTCTCAGGGCAGATCTGTCAGCATGATCAATACAGGAATTTTCCAGAAAGGGGTCACTTTACATTATCAACCATCTTTTGATCAATTTTTACTTGTATTTCTTCAAAAAACACAGGTCTTCCTTAAAAAAGTTCAATGTGCCCGCAGGTAGTTGATAGCTGCAGTCCACTGTTGTGATAAAACCTACAGTTTGAAGAAACTTCAAGGAGTGATTTGCTGGGGTTATGGAGAACTTTTAAAATGTTAAAGTATTTTATTTTGGTCTTGCACCTGGGTAGAGTTGGCCTTTCCATTCATAGCCTGAAGACCAGAGATACATCAGGATAGTTTCTCCCCCAGCTACAGCCACGGAAAGATACCCTGAGTATCAGGTATAGCATTCCCAATCGACATTCTCTTGTTTGAAATTTCAATGTGGGGGATGAGGAGAAATAACACTAGCTGGAGGAGAGGATCATGAGGCAGCACATGAGGATGATTCACCCTATGAAATATTATCCTGCATCACCACCCCCTAACACAAAGAATTTACAAACTACAAACAGCTTAGGGAGATCTCAGTAGGAAGTTCTGCATGACAAGGGTGTGCAACCTCACTGAAAAGCTAACAGGGGAACTGTGCCAGCTATTAAATGAAGACCCATAGCCAAGATGATCTGCCTGGACAGATCTAACTGCAGAGGTGAAGGAAGGGACCATTGCAACCACCATGTCATTTAAAGCAGCCACAGAGGACCTGTTTGGCATGTCTGCAGGGCAGCAGGGTGTGAGGGGACCACACCAGTTGGTCCCCCAAATGGCAGAGTAGAAGTAGATGTGCATTTAAATTCCGAGCTTCTACAGTGAACTCTCTCAGTTGTGTAACTAGGAACGGCTTAATAATATAAAAGATTAACATAGGGTGGAATTTTATGTCCCCCCACACCCACCCGGTGCAGGTTAACCAATGGGTTAGGGGAATGACAGCAGTGCTGTGCCTGCCATAAACCCACCTCTGCTGGTATTTTACTACTAGCAGGAAGGGTTGATGCCACATTTCAGGTGAATGAGTGGGGGGGTGGGGGGGGTGGGGGGGGGGGTGCCCTTTTCAGGCAGCTTGTAGCCAATGCAGGCCAACTCCCCATGGTAAGCCCCCTTGATGTTGGGGACTGCCTGTGGTCCTAGCAATTGCCACTGCTCCCAGTAGCATTGCTAGGATTGGAGAACTTCCAGCAATTTGATTAGCTGGTGACTTTCAAAAGCAGAACCTCCTCCCAGATGGGGCAGAAGTCTTGGCCTGAGTCAAATCACGGCCAATGGCCATTTATTTGCTGCATGGTGACCCCATTAAATGGAGGCAGGCTCAGCCACAACTTTTCAGCTGGGGTGAGACCACCACCTCCATGTAAAATTCCAACCTTAAACGCCTTCGCCAATTGCACCATAGCACATCACAGAAACTAAAGGGCTCATATATCCACAACTGTAAATTTGGGAAACAACATGTAATGTGCAATAGGAACAGAAAATGCTGGAAATACTCAGCAGATCTGGCAACATCTGTGGTGAGAGAAACAGAAGGCGGAATTGTATGGCCCCGTCATGTTGGGGGCCATAAAATGCAATGAACCATTCAAAAGCTCATTGGCTTCTGTCGGACTGAAAAATTCCATCGTCATAAAATTCCACCCAGGGTTAATGTTTCAGGTTAATGGCTTATTACCCAAATCTTCTGACGGAAGGTCACAAACGTTCACACTGTTTCTTTCTCCATAGTGCAGCCAGACCCGCTGAGTATTTCCATAATTTTCTGCCTTTGTTTCAGATTTCCAGCATCTGTAGTATTTTTATCTTGTACAAATAATTACATTACTGACCACAGCATATTCAGATTTCTCTGTTGGTGACTTTGTTTCTCTTCTTTTCGTATTTCCATAGTCCGAATTTTCTCATTTTTTATTATTCTCCCTCCCCTTGGAGCTTCTTAGCCAAATCTGAACAATTTCCGATTGGTATGTAGGAAGAATAGATTTGGGAACAGAGTACCATATCCAACAGGAAGTGTGTCTATTCCCACTGACAAGTAAAGACATTGCTGTGCATACAAATAGAGCAATAACTGAACATAAGGCAAACCTCTTTAAAAAAAATGAAAGTAAGTTAGGAAGAGTGCAAGGAACGGCTCAACAAGGAGGGGTAGAAGCAGTAAGGATTAAGGCTAATTGAACAATATGTGTTTTCTAATGCCAATTTCATACGGTCAACAGTGACCTCTGCACGAAAGCTGACAACTGACATAGTATCCAAAATCCGAGGAATGTTTTAAGGTTTGACCTCATCTTGGCTATCATTGTGTTTACTTGGAAACCAGAAATTTACAAATAGGTTAAAAAATGAGCAATACTCCCACCACAAGGGAGTAACTGCTACCACCCCACCTCCTCCACAAAAGGCTACCAGATATCAAAAACATTTTGCCCTTGGTGGGTGAGCGGGCCCCACTGGCTCGGCGGCGGGTGGGCAGCCGACCCCCGCTGCCGAAACGGGGCCCGCCGCCATTTTGAGTGGACGGGCCAATTGAGGCCTGCCCAGCGGGTTGTCTGACAGGAAGTGCTTTGCGCTTCCTGTGCGGGGGTGGGGGGGGAGGGGTGGGCAGAGGGAATCCCCAACTGTCAAAGTGTGCTGTTTCGTGCATGCGCGCAAAAGAGCACACATCTCCCTGAGGCAAAGTGCTGTCTCAGGGAGTTTACTGACAGGTAAGAAAAGTCAAAAATAGAGAAATATTAAAATTATTAACATGTCCCCCTCATGTGACAATGTCATACAAGATGGGACATGTTAATAAGAAACACATAAAGTTTATTAAATTTTTAAAAAACGGACATGAAACTTCATCCCGTCAGTGGATGAAGTTTCATGAATAATCTGGAGCCTGCTGGGGCTCCTGGCCTGCCCGCCAGCCTTAAGCTTGGACGGACAGGGTCTTTAATAATGTTAATTAGCCTGTCAATGGCCTTAATTGGCCATTGACAGGTCAGCGGGTGGACAGCTGATTTCGCCGAGGGCAAAATCCTTCTGATCACCTTGGGGATACTTTGCCAATCTTCCTTCCCAATTTATCAGTTACCTAACAGATAAAATTAATTGAAGACTACATAACATCTCTTAGTGCCCTTGAGGGTTTGGAGGTGCATGTAACTGCAGCTAGGCAGTGTATTTCCTGTTTCCCTGCTCTAAGATACAAGCCTCTAGGAAAGAAATATGGGGCAGAATTTTCCTGTTGGTGTGTGGAAGTGGGCCCCGCACGTCTATGAATAAAATAACGCGTGGTGCTGTTGGGCGAGCGTCCCAACATCACCGCACGCCATCGCGATATTTCATTGGGTGGGTGCGCGATGATATCCACTGCATGGCTGCCATTAACTAATGGGCCACTTAAGGCATTTGACTCACCAATCGACGCCGATTTTTCAGCATCTGTGCAATCTTTGGGTCAGCACATGGGCGCAACAGGCAGGCGGTAGGACACATTTGTATAAACCTCATCCATGAGCAGGATAAGAGGGCTCACTGGGGTAGTGAGTGCACTCTCTCAAGTATTGATTTTTCAAAGTTATTGAAACTTGTCTGTGTGATCTGCAATACTTCAAAAAACATGCCACCTGCTTTATCTGGATTCTTAAATTTCAGGTCAGCACTCTGCAGTGAGGAATCTTTTTTGGGCATGCAGGTTTCAGGAAGGCTTCCCTTAGCCTGGGAATGGGAGTTGAACTCTCCACTGGAGACACCTCCTCTGAGGAAGAAGGGAGGGTGAGAAGGGGAAGGAGGCAAGGAGTGCACATCCAGCCTCCAGGGGAGCCACATTTGGGAGGACAGGCACAGGCACAAGGGGTGCAAGGCCGAGAGGTAGACCAAGGCTGAAGGGGCCGCAGAAGATGCCACTATCCTGCTGCCAGGGTATACAGGCGGTGAAGCAGCTACCTCAATATGTCTGAGGTGCAATGTTGAAGGAGGATCCATCTCTCAAGGGAGACAGTCAACTATATCTATCAGATGATTGGGTCTGAGATCTCCACTAACTGTGTGGGTGGGAACCCCATGCCAATGGCTCTGAAGGTCACAGTTGCCCTCAACTTCTATGCCTCTGGCTCGTTCCAGGGCTCGGTGGGTGATCTTTGCGATATCTCCCAATCAGCTGTCCACACTTGTGCCAAGCAGGTCACAGACGCTCTGTTCAGATGTGCATTGACCTTCAACCACTTCCACTGGGACCAGGCAAGCCAGACACAGGGAGCCAGAGGCTTTGCGGCCATTGCTAGCTTCCCCTGCGTCCAGGGTGCAATAAACTGCACACACGTGGCCATCAAGGCTCCAACAGGTGAGCCCGGTGCCTTTGTCAACAGGAAGGGCTTCCACTCCATGAACGTGCAGCTATTGTGTGATTGCAGGATGCTGATTTCTACAAGTCTGTGCAAGGTACCCAGGCAGCTCCCACGACGCCTACATCCTCAGATACTCCCAGGTGCCGGGGCTCTTCAGTGCTCCGGCCTGGCTGGATGGATGGCTGCTGGGTGACAAGGGCTATTCCCTCAGAAGGTGGCTCATGAGCCCTCTCCACCACCCAAGAACAGAAGCTGAGCAGCAGTACAATAGGAGCCACACCTCCACAAGGGCTGTGGTGGAGAGAGCCATTGGTCTTCTCAAGATGCGGTTCCGATGCCTGGACCGTTCAGGGGGCGCATTCCAACACCCCCCAGACTGTGTGTCGGTGTTAGTGGTTGCATGCTGCGCTCTCCACAATCTTGTGCTGGAAAGGGGGGATGCAGTGGCTGCGGCTGCACATGATGAGTCCAGCAGTGAGTCTGAGGATGAGCATGCCCAGGGAAATACTGAGGGGGCAGACACTGACCCGGGTATACTCCAGGGAGGCAGGGACACCCGGGAGGCTTTAATCCAATGATCCTTTAGCTAGCACAACACAGATGGATCTCCAGGACAGCCTGGGCTGTAGGCTCCATACTTGATACCTAGGTGCTAAATCTCCCAGGTTAGGAACAGTAACTAAGGGCCTTGTGAATAAAGCTGAATGTCCCACAAAGCACTCCTAACATTTTTGGAAACCATACATATGTGGAAGAAAAGAGGCACCCTCAGCCTTGGCCAAATGTCTGAACTTAATATCACAGGCAAAGAAACTTAATGAAACAAAATGACAAGGGTGTTTCAATTCAGAGTAAATCATAAAGACCTCACCTCAGACCAACACAAAAGCACCAGCAATATACCTGTGGTGTGCCTAAAGTGCCTTATGTTCACATTTCCAGGTGCTACATCTTGGTGCTGCCCTATCGCTGGGAGTGGCATCTGAGACAGCCTGCTGACTCTGCTGTCCTGTTGGCATCAATGACCTGATGGCATCCTTTGGCCTGTGGAGCCTGTGCTGGCCCCGCCTGGGAGGGATCTGCCAATTCCACAGCTGGCATCTCCCCAGTCATCACAGCCTCAACAGATGCTAAGGTCACTGGGAGAGGGGCAGAGGAGCTGCAGTCCACCCTGAGTGGAGCTCGCAGAGACGCCAGGCAGCTATTGTGCCAACGTGAGGTTGCTTTGGACCTCCCTGCTCAGCGTGGATGGATGGGCACTGAGCTGGGAAACTTTGTGCCCAGACCATCTCCCACACTGGCACTGACCAGCTGAGGCCAATGCTGCTGTGAGGGCTTGCTGGTCCGAGCACATCCCCAGAAAGCCCTGATGGCTCTCTTGGAACAGAGTCTCCAAGAGACTCACCACTCTCTCCATGAAGGACACATGGTGCTTGGACATGTGGCTCATTGCTTCTGTGATTATCCGCATAGACTCCTCCACCACAAACAAACCAAGCAAAGCCTCATGTATCTCCCCCAGAAGCTCCCTCACACCCGGCCGCTTTTCATGCCCTGCTGCAGGACGACTCCAGACACACATCATCAGGCACAGACTGAGCATGTGCCTGGTCCCCTGCAGTCCTCCAACTGCTTGCGCCGTGGGAAATCTCTGTCTCTGCCAGCTCCTCCACGACAGTGAAGTGCCCTCACCGCAGTGCCCTGGGACACTAGCCGATGTTCTAACTCCCACTTAGGTGCAAGTATCTGCGCAGGTGCCTGCCTGGCAGAGATGGTGTGATGCTGGTGAGACTTCAGGGTCCTCAGGTGTGAGAGGGGGCCTCTGCTGTTCCTCCTCCCGGCCCTGCTCCACTGATGCTGAAAGGAAGAACAAGGACATTCGATCAGTTAACGTGGAGACAATGGCAAAGTTTATCTGTGTCCCCCGGATCATTATGTGCTCATCCTTCCATAAGCAATGGTCAAGCCATGTTGCAAAATTAAATCACTGAACATTCAGCACTGCAATGGCTGTTGGTAGAACAATGCTGACCTTGCTGCTGGGCATATATACCTGGCCATAGCACCCCAGCCTCACCGACACCACTGGTCCTGGGTGCATGGCGCCTCTCCAAATCCAGGGCCTCCTGCTCAAACCGGCTGAGAATAGCTAACTGCACCTGGCCGCCACCAGTCCTCACACGCTCTGCAGCATTACGAGCATTCTTCTCCTGAAAATGAGAGAAGAGCATTGATTTGTGCAAATTGTACATGGACTCTCTTCACGCACAGCCCATCCTAACCAGAGTGGGACATATCAGGACTCCAGTGCCTCCTCACCTCACTGCTGCCAAACACTCACACAAAGCAGCTAGGCCTGTTCCCCATCCACCTCCTGGGCCACATGCTGACTACATCACATTAGGAACCACACAGTATATCCATCCATAGCAAGGAGGCGCAAGCACGTGGAGTGCAAAGGGCAGCAGATGGTTCGTTGCCATGCCACCTTGAAGTTCCCCTCCCAGCATGTCTTGGACATGTCCTGCAGTTCAAACACCGCGTCTAGGTGCAGCTCCTCCAGGTTGCCCCCAAAACAGTCATGTGTATGTCAGTGTACCACATGCTGTGTGGGCAGAACCCATCTCTTCACCACCCTCTCAGGGTGAACTCAGCATGGGCAATATCTGCAGGCCCACCCAACGAAGGACACATGGCCGTCGATGATTCAATGCAGCCATTACACTCAGACTTGCGGGGGGTGGGGTGGGGGTGGGGGCGGGAGGCAGGAGGGGGTTAAGCTGACCTGCTGGGTTAAATGCCCAATGCCGACATGGTACTCACTCTGCCAGAGTGCAACAAGCCATTGAAGCACTTGCAACACAGGATCCAGGTGCACTGCACCACACCAAGGGAGCTCATCACCTCCTCCTAGGCACTTTTCAACATGTGGGGGGGCCTCCTCCTCCTGTCCTGGGGAACCAGCACCTCCTGCCATGCTGTCACCTCCTTGAGGAGAGCAACAAGGCAGTAATCAGAAAAATGAAAAGCATACTGGCCCCCAAACCCTCTGGCCTGGCCTGTCACAATGGACTACCCACCGGCCTGGCCTGCCCCTATGGCCTACCCTCAGGACTTGCATCACCTCCATTGACCCTCTGCAGAGCCCTTCACCCAGCCACTGTGAGCAGCCTTTCCAAGGCTGCTAGGCCTTCCTTCATACAGGCCACCTGGTCACCATTGGACCCAGCGGTGCCCGCTATGCACAGGAGTCATGAAGTACACTTGGTGGGCCTTAATTGGCCTTCCAGTGTAAAATGGTGGCGCGGACCCAATCACGAGCGGATGTTGGGTCTGGCCCCGCCCTTGCCCACTCCCGCTCTGCCCTCCCGCCAGCCGGAAAATGTTGCCCTATATTACTGTTCCTTCACTGTCACTGGGTCAGAAACCTAACAGCACTGATTGTGCACCAAACTAGATGGATTGCAGCAGTTCAAGAATGTGGCTCATCACCACTTTCTCAAGTGTAATAAATGCTGGCCTAGCCAGGAAGGCTTACATCACTTGAATGATTTTTCTTCAAAAAAGCAACAATGGCCTGGATTTTGCTTAAGAACAGAGAAGGTCAGTGCTCATCATTCATAACACTTACAGCTATCCATGGAGTTTTCGCAGGCTTTTGACTAGCAACATGTTTTCATTGGCCATCTGATCCAGTGCACTCCTCACATCAGGGGACCTGTGGTATGTGCATGTAGGACAAGCAACACCATGCGTCTTCAATCAATGGGACTGAAGAATCCTCACTGAGACTCCCAGGCACCAAAATTCAGCTCCATAGCAATGGGTTGTTTAGCACTACAAGCGCTGTTTTGCCTCCAAAAAATGTATGTGCAAAGTGCATGCACACATTTGGTGTTGACCTCAATAGACACCATTTTGGTGATGGTGCTAATGTGTGCAAAGGAAGCGTTCATCGGAATTATGCAGAGTAGGCAGATTGTGATGTCAATCACATTGTAATTGAAATACTTCAATTAATGCCATTTCTGAACCTTGGCCAACTGAACATACATTCAACAGCAGGAAGGAGTCCTATCCAACACCCCCAGCCCCCCACCCTTCCATCCACACACACATCAGTGGTATCTAAAGGGATCATTAACTATCTTCAGGTTAGCTGTTGATTTTATTTATTTAGTGAATGCAAACCTCTGAAGTCAAGCAATAGCATCTTCATGTGCTGAGTTTAAAATGATCAGTTCAATATTTAATGAAAGGAGACACTTATGTCTCCATACATAGTGCTGAGGGAACAATCCTCAGTAATGTGCAACATTTTATGTCTCTCCACAAGTGCTGAGGCCCCAGCAATGGAGATTGCTGCATAGGGGCCTTGGTTTGTCCTGATTGACTTTTATTGGCTCTTTCTGTGATTGACAAAGCATTTGGTGCTTTGTTTAAAATTGCTAAAGTATACAGGGAATGGCAAATGCTGAAAGATGTTGGCTTGGCTTCAAGGATTCTGTACAGCCATGGGTGAAGTAGTTTGCACCTGCCTTGGGTACGAGGTACATGATGGGGAGAATGCAAAGTAGGACAAGCAATTAGAAGAGGGCTGAGGAGGAGCACTGAGAGAAGGACAATTAGGAGGAGGCCATATCCACCAAGGGTGTTCAAGGAGAAATTCTCTGTCTTAAATTTCAGCAAGGATCCGGGGCTCAGACATCTCCACTTCAATAATGGTGATTTCACTGAAATCTGCCACATGCTGCATCAAGGTTGGATCTGCAAGTGCATTAATGGAGTCGGCCATCATTTCCATGCTGAAGAGGCTGGGCTCCAAGCTCTGTGTAAAGCCGTGTGCCAAGTTGATGCCTGACACCCTCCATGCCCCTTGACCTGCACTGCAGATTAGTTGGCAATGCACCAAGTTTTTCACCATACATATCCGTGAGCATTTCTTTGTAGACTACCCCATCAATTGTTCATCTGAATCCTCTATATCAATGTGCGATCCTGTCCTGTGATAAGCTGACATGTGTGCTATTCTTGTCTCCTGTCTGCAGGTCACTAATGCCTGGTGTTTCACCTCAAAGATTCTACCCAGAAGGAGAAAAAAACAGTAGAAACTGGAAATAAGGATACTGGTCTGAACTGGCCTTGAATACCTCAAAACGGAACACCGGTAAAAGCTGGGAAATAAGAGTACTGGCCCAAACTGTTTTTTCCCTCTTGGGTACTTCTAAACTATCCTCTTAAGTGCACAAAATTGTGACTGAGAGTGTAGAAGTAAGTGCTTCTTTTTAGTCAGTGTCTTCCTGCTCTTTTTGTTCTTGCTCCTCCACAACTGCCTGGCCAAGTTGCAGTTCTTGGACACCTGAAAGAAGAAAAGTACCTGGGTAGAGTTTTGGTGAGGAGAGAAGAGGAGAAGCAAGAGGTGCTTGCACCATTTGTAATTTGTAAATCAGAAGAGATTGGTAGAAGTTGGATGTGCTCAAGAAGAAAAATTAAGTATTGGGATACCTTCTTATTCAGTTGTTTCAATCCTGCCACTGGCCACAACCCTCAGCATTGGCAACCCAATGATAGCAATCAGTGTCTCCTCCATCCAGGTTAAGACATGCAGTTGTGCCCATCCCCTACTGGTTAAGTCTAGCTATTTCAGGGCATTTGCCACCTTGTCCTAGAGGTGGTGGTTGGGGGGGGGGGGGGGGGGGGGGGGGGGGGGCGGTGGGGGGAGCAGAGAGTGAGAGAGACATTGACAAATAACTTATTTTACATTTTAATTTAAAAATAGCTCTAACAGAAATCAAATTCTGAGGCTCTAGGACTGAGACTCTATGCTTAATAAGTTGTCCCTTCCCTTCCCAACCTTTCTGAATCCGGAGATCAAGAGGCCTCGGAAAAGTCCAATCTAAGGTAAATTACACATGGCCTAAGTCAAGAATGGGCTTGATGGATGAACCCTTTCCCTATCCAGAGGCAAAAACCCCCTTTCTGGGAAAAACCTAACTCTTAAGTACAGGCTTCAATGAGCATCACCTGCTCTCAATTCACTCTGAAGCTTGTCCTGGTTTACCATTAAAGGGAGCTGCATTTCTAACATTGTCACTCCACACTTGCAAAATTAAATTTTCTGGGCCAGAGGAGTTGTTGAGCAGTGATTAAAATTTATTAGGCGTTAAAGATTCACTTACCCTGGAATGCACTAGACCTATTTTTTTCAGCAAAGTTCACGGGTAACTACCACAACTTCACATCCTTACATGTATTTCAAAGCCACGTCTCTTGGTGAGATAATGGTGGAGGGCAGCTTGTGGAGGAGCAAGACAACTCTGATAGCAGCTTCCTGAAAATATGTGGACTTTGGAAGTTTCTGTCCGATTTATTCCATACTAATGGTGAGTGCTAAAGCAAAGTCTGAGCCATTATTTTCTTGGAGTTTTGACCTGTGCCTGGTGACTTCCTTGAGGAGATTAAGAGGCTTCGGAAAAGTCCAACCTAAGGTAAATTATACATGGCCTAAGTCGAGAATGGGCTTGATGGATGAAACAGTTTTGTTATGTTCCAAAATGATTTTAGTCTGAAAGTCATTGCAATTTCACCCTGTGACATTCTATTATAAAGTGAAGGTAAATTTAAAGTTCAATTTTAGAAATAGAAAAAAAAATGGAAAGGATAAATGGAAAATAAATTTAAAACAACATAACTGAAGGCTTGAGGGCATGAAAAATTAGAAAAATACAAAATAAAAAGTGAATTTTCTTATAAAAACACAGAAAATGCTGGAACTTTCAGTAGGTCAGGCAGCATCAGGGGAGAGAGAAACAGAGTTAACATATCAGGTTAATAACCTTTCATCAGACTGTCAAGATTAGTGTATTTCCAGTTAAGAACAGCATCTTCATTTGGAGTTATGCTGCACTCAGTGAAAACCCACACTAGTGTGAAAAAATCTCCTGGAGGGGAAATTGGTGTCTCATACTTCAAGAGGTAGCACAAATAATAATTTCCTTGGTTATACTGAAATTTTGAATTGCTGCAAATTCAAAGGTGTTTCACAACACTGGCAGTATAACTGCAGCCTTTCTGTGCTCACCAGTTTTAGACCAATAACCCATGAATTATTACTGACTGAAAGTTGACAGTCAAAGTGGAAACTCCAGAGCTTCATCCAAGATTAGGCAAATTAATTTTATATTTTTCAAGACTGAAGTTAATGTCCTTAAGAAGAAACTCATTTTAAAACACTGCTGATTTCCTATAGGTCTTTAATATGCTAATAAGTTAATGTAGGTGAATATGCTAGATAAAGCGCCAGAGAGGGCACAAAGAGAAATAGTGATAATCCTTAGCCGGGTCAGAGAACAATTGAGACTTATCAATGCACAATGCTTCTGATATCCTGCATAACCGTGTAGAATATTACAATTAAACCTTGGTAAATCTTTGGACAATTGTTATATATTTGTGTGCATTTTGTGCAGATATTGTGGAAGAATAAATGGATTTGTGGGGGTGCAGCAAGCTTACATATACAATTTGTTTGACTTCATCTTGTTGAAACATTTGTGTAATTAATGAGGCTTAAGTTATCAGATTGTACTGTGCATAGCTCAGTAATGAAAAGTCTTCATTTGTATGTATTATTGAAATGTTGTTAACAATGTCTTTCAGCTGGCATCTCTTTAACTGTCAAAATGCTGTAATGTGTGCTTTAAGAAATAACACAAATTTATAGCTAGGACACATCATGCATACTTAGGCTCCAGTGAGCCTAGCATTAGCAGTAAGCAGAAGCCAAGACTGCAATACTGATTGGCTAGAAGAATGGTCTGAAGATGGGTCTCTAGTGAAAGGGATACAAACTAAGGTTAGATTATTGTGGGGATGCCAGGAGCACTCTTCCCATTAATCACAAATTGCAAATATTTGGTTAGAAGTTGTTGTTCTGTTGACACGTGCATATACTTGGGCTGGATGTTGCAAAAGCTGCCTGCAAAAAAAGGGTATAAAAATAAGAAAGCATCATAGTGGATGTTGCATTTTCCAGGGGATAGCATTCCTCTCAGGACACATGCTGGGGGTATTTGTTGGGAGAATTAGAGGTTAGCAGTAGACCACTTTCTAAGAAGTTAGCACTTGTATGGGACATTGCCAGTTAATAGGTTGGGGTTGCCATAAAAACCAAGGAGTGACTAAAGTAATTGTCATAGTTTGGGTGTTGCCATAAGAATCCAGATCAGTATTGGGCCTATAGGCAATTGCCTTAATAGAAAGTGGAGAGCCTTTGTTCGAAAACTGTCTCCATCAGAGGGAGAGAGAAAAAAAAGGATTTACTAGAGTTGAAGCCTTAAAGCTTTAAGAGATTTGTATGTATGTTAGAGTTGAGTTGACGAAGTTAAAATCTTGAGGGATGTCGTGAGTCAAGAGACCAGGTTTAAGGAACCAAAAAGAGGTTCCAGAATCCACACAAAGACAGACTGACACGTGTTGAACTTGTGTATTGAGCCCTGCCTCAACTAGTGGAATGTTAAGTATTGACCTTTGTTGTTCAATAAACTTTGTTAGTTTGTATTCTAAATTAGTGATTGTCCATTTTGCCAATAAGGTTATTCATCAACAAGAATTTTCTTACCCTAGGGCTTAATATAGTGTCCAAATCTCTGCAATCTCTCCCTAATTCCATGAAATCTCTACACAGCACATAAGTGTATTATTCAACTGACAAGGAAATGGCCCTATCCACGTAGTAAACTGGTCAATAACCATATGTAAAATTTCCTTGTGATGGTGGCGATGAGGCAATAAAATCAATTTGGAGGCGAGTCCAAAGACCCTCTGGTGTTGCCTGACTTCTCAGAAAAGCCCTATTACTACACAGAGTTTACTTGTAAACACAGCAAACATCTAGCAACATAAAGTTTTACATCCTCCTTTATCTTAGGCCACCATTAAGCAGCTGTGCTGCATGGCTACCCTGCTAACTTGAGCCATGGTGGGAGAATACTGGGCCAAACTGGCCTTCTCCTCCTGAGCTGTCATCTGCCTACTAGTCTAAAAATTGAGACTGGGCAGGAAAAGGCCCTTAAGAGGTTATTAAGTGGCTACTTAAGTGCCTTCATTGGGGCAAGGGTGGGCTTCCTGTCCAAGATCCTGCCCACCCAACCATAAAATCGCTACCAGGTCAGGACAGCCTTCACCCTCTTGTGCCAGGTCTGTATAGCCATGATCACTACCAGTTTCTCAATTTCACACTCTCTACCCCCCACCTCAGAACCCGTTGGGAGGTGGGGCAGTGTTAAATATTGGCCATACTCTAGTTCTTGCTGGTATATCAGAAAGCAATGTGGTTGCTTCTCAAACAATGTGTACACGTTTTGGTGTTATGTTATTTAACTCTCTGTAATCGTGTCAATCTCCCAAGAATTGTCTGGCTTTCTCACTGGCCCTATTGGTGAATTCATCACAAAAGTGCCTTGCATTAACATGCCATGTTTAGGGAGTGACTCTCACCTTTCCAAAAACAGAATGCTTTTCCTAGGAAACAGATACTGTTTGAGAAAAGAATGATGATGTCCATTAATTATTTCTTCACCCTGTAATTTCCTACAATGATGTTTACTCCTAGCAAAAACTAACAAATGCTCTCTAATTATCTCAGACTCGACTATCTGAATGGCAAGGAACTTCATATACTGAAGCCTCTTTAATTGCAAAGAACGAACAAATGGACAGAAATCTCAATGGGCTCAATAGTTCCTATAACTTTACAAATGCTACTTTGGGTCTAATCGCCAACAGCTTGATATATCTTTAACACATCGCTGCCCAGCATCCCTCTTCTATTAGTAGTGTTTAGAAATACTTGTAATTCAACAGTTAATGAGATCACTTGTACTTTAAGGATCAAGGCATTTCCTTTATACATGCTCGTTTCTTCTCCATTAAACCTGCTTAATTCAATCTGGTTACTATGAAAATTAAGCCCATGCCCATCCCTGCTAGATGTTCAGGGCATGAGGTGTGGACAATGGTAACGGCAGAACCTGTATCAACAGCATAATTTGAGTTTGACCCACTGGTGATTTAGCCAAAATTTCCAGTTCTCAGTTCACATGAAGTTGGAACCTCAGTTCCAACCAAGTGAGGCTCGCTTCTAACCCTGTGGCCTGCTGCTTTGAGTCCATCATGGACTGTGAGGTAACTGCACACACTGGACAGCCTTCACCCTCTTGTGCCAGGGTCTGTATAGCCATGATCACTACCAGTTTCTCAAGCTTCCCACTTAATCAACAATTTCATTAGCCAATTGATTCACTTTAGCTTCAGTGATCTTGCCTCTAGCACTGGACACTGACTGAAGTGTACGGTGATGGTTTCCAGAGGCTGTGTCCCCTCAGAAAATCTCTCCATTCTTGCCTGCTTAACCCCTCTACATTTCCTTGCTACATCTCCTGCTCCACTGCAGCTATGACACCCGACTGGGACTTATCTTGGTCCTGCCACAATAGAGATAGGCTTTTTAATTATCGGTCCTTTAACCTGGATACTGCTCTTACTATATCCCAAGCTCCCTTCACATGGTCCTCAATTACAACCCGTGGAGTTGCACTATTAACGGTGTAGCCTAATGCTGCCTGTAACCCTGGCCTGATTTGCTTAAGAAGAGAGTTCTTAAGGGCCCTGGTCAAACCCTACTATTGATGTGGGAAGAGACTGTCCCTATGATAAGGCATATAACCCATTTAACCATCAGGCAAATGCACTGGGATGTTCCTCTGATCCCTGCTTACAAGACTTCATCTTTTCATTAACATTCTCAATGTAAGTCTGTAATGCATTAGGTGTCAAATTGTTTGAAGTCATCCTGCACCCCATTATTACTCAGTGAGGATTCACCTCATTGTGTCTGTGCTATTGCTACTGGAGCTGAAGACATTGGAGGAGGAGAACTCTATCTCATGCTATCTCCAAATCACTTGTCTTGTCAACTGAACCCTGGGACATACTGGTCGCTGTTGAAACTACTGCCTGCTGGCTTCCTAGTTTCCTTTTTAACTGCTCAATCTCCACTTTTCGTTGGCTATGATCTGTCTCCCTGCGAGACTGCTTAATCGACCCTGGAGTGCCCGCTTGCATCCTTCAATTCCTGTCTAACATCAGTGTTTGCCTTCTGATGCTGTTTAAATGATTGCTTTATCCCTTGCAACTCATGCATAACATTCCACGTCTGTAAAGTCACTATGTTCTGATGCTGTAACACTGCTGACCATTGCACTATGTCCCTTTCTAAATTCTATATCTGTTTTCTTAGCCTTTCATTCTCCTCTTCAACCCCTATGCACTTCATCCCTAGGCACAATAAAGAGCTGTTGGGGCTCCTGGAGTCATGTCTGCTCTAATTTTTCCTTGGCCCACCAGTTCCTGAATGAACTTTATCACTTCCTCTAGGGGTACTCCACTCCCCTTATGTAAGCATACCATTATGAAATAGTAGACTCCTTCCAAATCTGCTCTGCCAGTTATTCTAACTCTTGTCTTAAGATATCTGCTATCACTGCTCCCATTACAAACACTATAGTCTCTAATACCCATTGTAAACACATACATCTTAGCGAAGTCCAGCTCCACGAGAGACTCAAATGTCTAAGTTTCAGAATTTCTATCACGCCAAAATTGTTTTAATTCTTGTTTCTCCTTGTCTCGTCCCCAAGGGAATCAGGGAACCAACTCAAGGTCTGAAAACTCGGAACAAACTGTCCTTTTTATTCCTCGAAATTGGAAAAAGATTGTCCCTTTTCCCCGTCCTGTCATGGTCACCACAAACTGTACGGATTTGAACTCTGTACTAAAGCCCAGAGTAAGAAATTTCTTGTCGAGGAATAACTATGTTGGCAAAAAGGACAATCATTAATTTAGAATGCAAGCTGACAAGGTTTATTGGACAACAAAGATGAATGAATACTTAACGTTCCAATAATGTAGGTATAGCATAATATTCACATTCAGAGCATGTCGGTCAGTCTTTCCATGGATCCTGTGACTTCTGGGGCATCCTTTTCTTGGTTCCATGAACGTGGTCTCTTGACTCAACGCCCTTCAAGATTTCTACTTTGTCAACTTAACTCTAATATGCATACAATCCCTTACAGCTTTAAAAATTCAACTCCAATGGATCCTTCTGTTGAAGAGCCCGTTGAAGAGTCATGCGGACTCGAAACATCAACTGTGCTCCTCTCCACCGATGCTGCCAGACCTGCTGAGTTTTTCCAGGTATTTTTGTTTTTGTTTTTGTTCCAATGGATTCTTTGCTTCTCTCCCTCTCTTTCTCTCTCTCTCTCTGGTGGAGACAGTTTTCTAACAAAGGCTATTCAATTTCTCTTAAGGAAATTTCCTTTAGCCCTAATACTGGATTCTAATACTGATATGGATTTTTAGGGTAATCCCCAACTTGAACATAAAATAAAAACAAAAAAACTGCGGATGCTGGAAATCCAAAACAAAAACAGAATTACCTGGAAAAACTCAGCAGGTCTGGCAGCATCGGCGGAGAAGAAAAGAGTTGACGTTTCGAGTCCTCATGACCCTTCGACAGAACTTGCGAGTTCTGTCGAAGGGTCATGAGGACTCGAAACGTCAACTCTTTTCTTCTCCGCCGATGCTGCCAGACCTGCTGAGTTTTTCCAGGTAATTCTGTTTTTGTTTCCCAACTTGAACAATTACTTTAGTCACTCCTGGGTTCTTATGGCAACTCACAACCTATAACAATTACCCGTCAACTGACAATGTCCCACACAAGTGCTAATTTCCTAGTAAATACTCTACTATTAATGCCTAACTTTCTCTCTCAACAAATTCCCTGAGATGAATGCTATCCCCTGGCAAGTGTAAACAAAACCTCAGTGATGCTTTCCAATTTTTATACTCTTTTTGCAAGCAGCTTTTGTGACATCCAGCCCAAGTAACTCTTTCAGAGTCAAAACAGCCAACAACTTCGAATCAAATATTTGCAATTTTTGACCAATGGAAAGAGTGATCCTGGCTTACCCACTACAATCTAATCTTAACTTAAACCCTTTTGACAGGAGACCCATCTTCAGACTATTTTCTAGCTAATCAATATTGATGTCTTGGCTTCTGTTTATTGCTAATTCCAGACTCACTGGAGTCCAAATGTGCAAAATAAGTCTCCATGTTTTTTTTCTTAAAGCTACATTACACTATTTTGGCAGTTAAAGAGATACCACTTAAGGCTTTCCTAACAACATTTCAATAATTCATAAGCTGATGAAAAGTCTTAATTTTTACATACAGTACAATTTGATAACTTAAGCCTTTTTAATTACACAAATGTGCCAACAAGGTGAAGCCTAACAAATACATAAATGTAACATTCCGACAAATATGTCAAAAGGAGATTTTACTTAGCCGCATATTGTTTGAAATGAGAGAGCTATCAATGAACCAAATACATTAGTTTCATTTTTAAAATATGCATTGCAAACATTTACAATATTTTTAAATAGATATACATTTGAGAACTTTTCTGTTCTAGATTTTTAAATATCATTCCTTAGTACAAAGGTCCTATCGTCATTGCTACTTCCACAATGTAAAGCAAATATTGCATAGGGCTGGATTTTATGCTCTCCTGCTGGTGGGTTTGAAGGTGGGGGGAGGGCATATAGATCAGCGGATGGCATCCCATCGCCTACCCACCTACTCCGACCTATCTGAAATTTTACAGATGGCGGAGGAGGTGTCAAGTGGCCAGCCTACCTTTGGGCCTTTTAAGACCCTAACTGGCCACTTCTGAGCCTTATCCCACCACTGCCAGAATTTTACCCGTGGTGGGAGGAGACTCACACCATGCAGGATGCCCGGCAGCTTTAGCTGCTCCCAAGTTCATTTCCACCCCACCCCTTAACCCTTCCCGGCCTCTTAACCCTTGTCCCCCCCAAGCCCCCTCACCCTTCTCTCAGGGACCCTTGATCCCGGACTTATCTGGGATCCTTGGTGTGGTTGAACTGTCTGTAGTCCCAGCAGTTGTTGCCGCTCCTGTTGATGTTGGTGGGATTACAAAGCTGCCAGCCAATTTAATTTGCTGGTGGTTCTCTAAGGTAGGATTTCCTCCTGAGAGAGCAGCAGAAATCTCGCCTTAAAGCAATTAATGCTGTTCTCAGTGTTAAATTGCTGCAGGGAGCTGGTGGGATTGTAGGTGGGTATACTCCTGACTTTCTAACCAGGGGAGTTGGGGGTGGTGGGGGGGTGGTTGCCCCAAGTCTTGGAGCCCCATAAAATCCAGTCCATATACTCTGTGTTCTATCTTGGCATCACATCGTATTGCTACATTTCAGCTAAGTTCTGTGATTTATAGGCCAAGGCGATCCTCTCTACTTAAGTGTTTAACTTCATTATAAAACATTGATAGATGGCAGCCAAGCATTTTTGAATCATGATTTTTAGAGCGATGGGGTGTCCCACCTGACACCCAAAGAGTCGGTGGAGAACGCCTCATTATCGATATTGGCTGCCCCATAAGGACTGATAATTGATTGCAGGCAGGACTTCCGCCCCTCACTCAGGAGGAAGTCCTACTTCAGAGAGTTGCTGGCAAGTCTCTCTGGTCCTAGCAGCACCAGAATTTACAGGGAAGGACAGGGACTACAAGAAATCCCCAGAGCCTAAGCCCTGGGAGTCTAGGGCTAGATAAGTGCCGGGGGTCTTCGGTCATGGAGGGCAGGTGAAGCCTGGGGGTTATGGTTGTTGATGGAGATGCCAGGGGGAAGGAGCACCCATGGGAGGCAGACCTTGTCGAGAGGCACGCAATGTTGAAAGGAGGCCGTTGATGGAGATACCCACACCCCCCTTCCCAACCAAGGCCTGCTTTCTGGGCTGCCCCCCTGCTCCTAAACTACACCCACCAGCCTGAAAATTGTGGCTGGGTGGGAAACAGCCCTTAGGTGGTCATTAATTGGCGACTTAAGGGCCTCAGTTGGGGCAAGGGTGGGCCAGCTGGCCTAGGCCTCTCCCATCCGGCATAAACTTGTGAAGAGGTCGGGGTGGGTGGGAGCCAGGTGGGATAGCTATATGAAGAATTTTACCATACTGCCCCATCTGTGAACCCGCTGGCAGGGAATGTACAATTCTGCCCCTGGAGTATGAGTGATAACACAAAGGTCATTTGAAGATTTTTCAAACCCTTCCTATCACAGTAATAATATGGAGCAAAGCTTAAATAAAAGTAATTCAAACTGGAGGAGCATCACAGTATGCTGAAGGCTACCATAACTTGTAATGGGAGTCATAGGATCATAGATGTTTATAGTATAAAAGGAGGTCATTTGGCTTATTGTGTCTGTATCAGGTGAAAAGGAGTTGATCAATGTAATCCCACTCTCCAACTCTTGGTCCAGTTAAGCTCTGACAATACGTGTTCTGATACTGGGATTCCATCACTCAGACCAAGATAGTTTTACATCATCTCCTTAATCTCCACCTCTCACCACCAATCTCCTCCAGCCCGCAACCTATCCCCACCACAGAAAATGAATGGATGATCTATACAGGGAGGAAACTGGGAAGTAACATTACCTGCTGCGGACACCATAAAAAAGATGAACTGTCTCAGTAACCCCCGATATAGTAGAGCAGCTCCTAGTGAACACCTCCATCTGCCTATACTATCCTCTCATGTCCACCCTGATACTGAAAATGTAACATTTCAATATTAGTATGAACAATTATATTGACCAACACAGAACACTCATACAGATTGAAGAGTAGACAGCCAATTTTAATGAACAAAATTGCCATTTCTGCTAGTAGTATCGAGGCTGCCTGCACCCACCCACAGTAGTAGACCTTTGAAATCCTGCCACTCCGTTTTCTCATCTTCATTTTTGGTTTAGCTCCCTAGCAGTGGCCAGAAACCATGACTGGAATTTTATGTGGCGCCGGTGACCTTGCACCCCAGCACACCGGCTCACCTTGCAGCCACTTTATGGCCGTCAGGCCATTAATTGGCTTGAGGTGGGACTTCAGCCATATCAGGGAGGAGGTCACATCTCTAAAAGCTGCTAGTTTCAGCTCGTGACCAGGAGTGGTGGCAGTCCCTGAAAAGTATACACCATGAACCTGGACTAAAATGTAAATCTGGTGTTTTGTTGGGGCTGAGCAGCCTGGACCCAGTTAGGGGATGTGTGGGTCAGGTTTGTTAGGACAGGAGGTTCTGCAGAGTGGGGGCTACCATGGGAGGCCCTCTGCTGGGCACAGGATGAAGTGTAGGGATACCCTCAGCTCACAAATAAGGCCCACCACTTGGTGTGGACACTTCCCACTGCGGGTAAAATCCTGGCAGAAGTGGATAGGCAATGGGCATATGCCACCTCCATGGCACCCAAATTTACACTTCCCCACCTACCAACTTGCCCCTGGAGGGCATAAAATTCAAGATCACAACTCCAAAGTATAGACGATCCAAAGCTAGGCGTTCAGGCAGAGACACGGCTCAGCTGAGGGCAAACACTCAACTGATGTTTTTTGTAGCCCTGATATCAAGTTACCTTCAGCTGCAAACCCCCCCTCCAAACACACCTACCCCACCCAGCCCAATAGGACAGGGGCATCAATGGGTTTGAACTGCTTATAGAAACCTGATCTTCTCAAATCTTCCTCCACATGTCATTTTACCAGGTACATTCTGGAGAGACAGCAAGGCCCTCATTGCAGACAGACAAGGGGCACTTGACAGTCAAAATCCAAAGTCTAATGGCATTATTCAGACACCACTTTTTTAACTGCTGGACAGCTATGTTTGACCTCGAGCGCTGGGCATGAAGGAGCAGCAGGCCCAGAAAAGGGACATAAAGATGAGTTACATATATTTTTTAAATGCTTCCTTTAATTGTCAGGAAGATTAGCAGATCATGATGCTGGCACCGAGTGCCTGAACTGTGAATCACTCTCCAGTGATAATATTCCCTAATTTGATGACCATAAAAAATTAAACAGCCATTTATTAAAATAGTGAGTTTTAGGCACAGAAACTATTGAGCTCCAACTGTGTACAGCCACCTTAAAACCAAATGGTAAACATATTCTACATAAACCACTGAAAGGAATCATATTGCTATTGGATTTGGAAAGATGCAATATTTGACAATGATCCAATTTTATGACTCAAAGTGTTGAGAAGTTTCTGTATGGTGCCAAGATTCTAATAATAACACTGCCTCAAATAAGCATTGTCCGTGGTACTGGTGGCAACCGTTCAGACAAGGAACTTACAGCCTGTTCAAATATGGAGTGGAGTCATCAATTTACCTCTCTGAAGTACTTTTATAGCTTACCCTTTAATGTAGTGGATGGAGGCCAGTGTGATAGGATATATGTTGGAGCAGCAACCTCTAGCCTCACAGAAATTTGCATTTGTTCAGCCAGTATTAAGGGCCAAAAAGTAAAGGACAGGACACCTCCAAGGTTGAAATGAGTATAACAGTAGATAAAACACAAAGTAATGATTATGTTATGCCACTCTTTAAAATCCCTTAGATTGACAGGGATGGGGAGCTCCACAATTTGGGCTCCTGGGGAAAATAATTGGTTCAAATGAAGACAATTTGATCAATCCCAGCTTCAATGCAGTGAGAATGCAGGATGAAGATGGACCATGTAGAAATGTTGGGATGAGGGCCGATGCCTGACCTCCTGACGTTGGCTTAATGGCCAGCTAATGTGAGATGGCTTCCAAAACGGAAGGAAGGAAAACTTGTTAAACAGTGAAGCCAAGACTACTCTTCTACAGCTCACAGCAGACAGCTCAGAGTGCCACTAATGTGTGTGTACCTACACCACATGGACTGCAGTGGCTCAAGAAGGTGGTTCACTACATTATTCTCAAGTGCAATTAGGAATGGGCAACAAATGCCAGCGTAGCCAGTAATGCCCACATCCTGTGAAAGGAAAAAAAGGCCTGAAATCACATCATCCACTAACTCTCTTAGCCACAGTTAGTGCATAATGCAAGAAGATGAAAAAAGCCAAGAACCGCGGAGTAAAACAGATGTAATCTTCAAAAAAACAGAAGCAGCAAGCCAGGGAGCAGAAAGAGAGAGAACGTTTAAATCAGTCCAGTATTTGTGATAATAAAAGGAATGGGTACAGTATAGACAAATGGAGGAGAATAAATGTATAATAGCACAGTGCACATAGGCTGACTAAGCAGTGTAAGCATATATGATAGGACCTGAGGTGGAATATCTTCCATTAAATGTTATATTAAGATGACAAGTGTCATGAAAATATAATTATTTTCAAATTATTTTGAATTATTTGTAAAGGTAGGTTGATAGTGGGGTTTGGATTAGTTTCTCTGTGTGGATGTGTGTGTGTTTGTGGAGGGGGAGGAGCGGATTTAACTGAATTGGAGACAGCTGGTCTGGAGCTTTTGGGTTATCAAAAGGGAAGCTAGGTTGGAAATGCTAAATATGTAAACATGGCTGAAGTTTTAAAATGTGAGGTGTGAGGAAAATTTGCATTTTTAGATAAATTAGTCATTTGCATCTCAAAGGAATGGAAGGATGTTACACCTAGCTAAAAGAAACTAAACCAAACAGTGTGTTTATTTTTCTCAAAGGTTACCATTAATCTGAGTACTATGAAAGGTTTATATTGTGAGAAAAGTAAGGTTGCAAAGACATATTAGAACAATGGAATTTACATTAAAAATGAAGAGACCTGTATAAAGAAGATGAGGTTATGGAGAGGAGAAGGCATTCTAAGATCTGACACAAGTGTGAAAAGCCTCCAGCCTGTGTTCATCAATTTTCTGGCTACAGGAACCGAAGCTAAGAAAACTCACTTGGAATATCATTATTTAGGTTATTGTGTGCTTTGCCTGGGTCTGTTGAAATTTATTTGTTTTCACTGCTGCCTTAACTGAGGTGTAACTGGGAGTCAGAATGATTAGGGGATTTAGGAATTATTATAGTAGCAATTTGTAGACCTATGTATGTGCTTAAAATCTTTTCTTTTATTAATAAATGTTTAATTTAGTTTTGTAAAAAATACCCTCTAAGTCTTGGAGGACTTATTACTACTGAGTTCAAGGCAAACATTTTGAAATAAAATACAAACTGGTAATTGTTTCATGTTTCTCTCTGGGATTTGTGCAGCTCGGCATTTACCATCTGCTGTGCCATAACAAAATTGGGGGCTCTATGTGGAATATATTTGAAATTCCTTGATTGGTTTGCGATTGGTGAATCTTAAGGTTATGAGTACGAAAAACACTTTGAATTCAGGAGTTGGTGTCAGGTTTTTTTTTAAAAGTGGTGAGACTGCAATATGGCTTTGGCAGTTTCTAAAACTTGTCTGGGAGATGAACTTTGGTTGGTTTACAAAAGGCAACTAAAGATAAGTTAATGGAATTGGCAGGTAAGCTACAATTAGGATTACCTGCAGAAGTAAGGAAATCAGACACAATTGAAGATATAACACATCATTTGAAGTTGGAAGGAATACCTGAGAGACCAAGTTCTCCAAGGGGTGGGTCATTGGAGTGGGCTCAAATTCAGTTACAAAAGAAAAAGATTGAATTGAAGGAAAAGGAAAGGGAACAGGCAGAAAGGCAGGAGAGAGAAAGGAAACAGGAAAGAGAGTTAGAAATGGTGAGGTTAAAAAGGCAGGAAAGAGTAAATGAGAGACAGTGGCTTCCAGTTTAAAATGCTGACGGTTAAAAAAGGTGTGGAAGACCAGATCGGAACCCAGTGGGGAGATGTTTAAATTTATACAAGCTCTTCAAATGTTTGAAGAAAGAGATGTTGAAGCATTCTTTATTTCATTTGAGAAGATAGCTAAACAGATGAAATGGCTATAGGAAAACTGGACATTGTTGTTACAATCTAGGTTGGTGGGTAGAGCACATGAGGTTTGTACTTCACAGTCAGAAGAAATGTCAGTAAATTATGAGGTAAAAAAGGCTATTTTGAGTGCATATGAGTTGGTTCCTGAGGCATACAGACAGAAATTTAGGAATATGAGAAAACATTTGGGCAAACTTACATTGAGTTTGAAAGAGTGAAACAAAGTATTTTTGACTGGTGGGTATAGGCATTAAAGATAGAGATGACATATGCAGCTCTTAGAGAAGTAGTTCTTTGGAAAAATGTAAAGATTCAATTCCTTCAGTAGTGAGAACTCATGTAGAAGAACAGAGTGTTGAAACGCTAAGACAAGCAGTAGAGATAACTGATGATTATGAATTAATTCATAAATCTAAATCTTCTTTGTCACCCTTTTAAATCAGAGAAGGATAGAAAGAGGGAAGGTGAAAGGAACATGGGTAGTCAGGGAAGAGAAGAAGTAGGTGGAAATTCCCAGGAAGTTTCTTCTCAGAATAAAAAGGAAGGTGCTGAGGGTAGAAGTGACACTTGAAAATTAAGGTGTTTTCATTGTAATAAAGTTGAGCACACAATGTGTTGGAAATTACAGGGAAGATCTTTTGGGTTTATCATGGTGCAGAAAAGTTTTTCAAGTAAAAGTACAGAGGGTTCTGAGGTTCAAGCACCAGAAAAACCAATGGTTTCTGCACAGGTGAAAAAGGATGAATCAGTGATAGGTAAGTAAATGGGAATGTGTTCACAATTTACTCAAGGGCGTTCTGAGGAGCAGATTGCAGAAATATTTAAAGATTTTGTATGTGAAGGGGAAGTCATTCCATAAATGCAGGGTGGAGTAAGTAAAGTAATTTCCACCTACTCCTTCTCTTCTTGACTACTCACTTTCCTTTCACCTTCCCACTTTCTATCCTTCTCTGGTTTAAAAGGGTGACAAAAAAGCTTTAGATTTCTGAATTTTAAGGGACTCGGGGGCTAGGTCAATCTTTAATATTGTGGGATAGTGATATTTGTTATTCAGAGGAAGTATAGCAGGGATAGTTGATAATAAGTGGGGTTCATAGAGATGCTAAACCTATTCCATTGTGGAAGGTAAATTTAAAGAGTAAGTGGAAAACAGGTGTGGGAGGTGATTGTTGGAGTAGTGGAAAAATTGCCCATTGCAGGGGTTCAATTTATTTTAGTTAGCTGGGTCACAGATGTGGATGATGCCTATGGTAGTTGAGCATTCTGTGGAGGTGTTTTCCACAGAAGTGTTGCAGAGAGAGCATCCTGGATTGTTTCCAAATTGTGTGATAACAAGATCACAGGTTCACAGATCGAAACAGGAAGAACAGGAAGTTAAAAGGCGGGGAGAAGGTGTGGAAGTCCAACTAGCTGACATTGTTTTTGATAAGATTGTTCAAGAAGAAAGAATGGATAATGCAGCTGAGGTGTTTAGCTCAAGGCAGATGTTAGAGTTACAGAAAGAGGATGTACAAATAAGACAGCTATATATGACAGCTTACTCGGAAACAAAGGCAGAATATATTCCAGAATGTTATTACCTTAAGAGTAATACTTTTATGAGAAAATGGTGGCCATATCGTGTTTCTGCAAATGAAAGCTGGAGGGAAGTGCATCAGATTGTTATACCATTTGGATATAGAAATGAGATTTTGAGAATAGCTCGTGAGATTCCAATGGGGGAACATTTAATGATTAGAAAGACACAGGCAAAAATACAAAAATATTTTTATTGGCCTGGATTGCATAGAGATGTAGTCAAAATCTGTAGAACATGTCACACGTGTCAGGTGATAGGGAAACCATGAGCAGTGACTAAGCTGGCACCTTTAATTCCAATTCCAGCATTTGAAGAAACTTTAATTAGGGTCATGATTGATTGTGTAGGATCCCTCCCTAAGACTAAATTTGGAAATCAGTACTTACTGACAATAGTGGATTTGTCTACAAGGTTTCCTTAAGTGATACCTTTGAGAACTGTTACAACAAAGAGAATTGTGGAAGAATTGACTAAACATTTTACAACATATGGTTTACCAAAAGAAATACAATCAGATCAGGGTTCAAATTTCATGTCACAGCTGTTTAAGGAAGTAATGAACAATTTGGGGATAAAACAGTTGAAGTCAACAGCTTATCATCCTGAATTACTAGGAGCTTTGGAAATATGGCATCAAACTTTAAAAACTATGATGAAGGCATATATTCAGGACAATCCATAGGGTCAGGATAGGGGAGTTCCATTGTGTTATTTGCTATTAGGGATGTTCCTAATGCATTGATTGGATTTAGTCCTTTTGAACTAGCTTATGGTCATTAGGTAAGAGAACCACTGAAATTGATTCACGAAAAATTGTTGGGTCAAAATTCAAAAACTACTCTCTTGGGTTTTGTATCAAACTTCAGAGAAAGATTGGACAGATCATTTTAGTTGGCTGGGGAACATTTAAAGATATCACAGCAATTGATAAAAGTGAAGGCAGGCAGGAAAGCTACAGCTTGTAGTTTTGTTGCTGGGGATAAAGTGCTAGTACTGTTACCAGTACTAGGTGACACATTACAGGCAAGGTTTAGTGGGCCTTATAGGATTGAAAAGAAGCTGGGTGAAGTAAATTATTTAATAAATACTCCAGGCAGAAGAAAGAAACAGAGGCTGTGTCATGTAATTATGCTTAAAAGTAGTTTGACAGGAAGAGGACCAAAAGGAAATATTAGTGGTGGTAGATAAGGAGAAAGAGGTAGAAATGAAGGATTCTGAAGTTGATTTTCCTCTAATCAAACTGAGGGTGTACTTGAAAATTTAAATGTAATAATGAGTTACCTTCTGGACAAGTGTCAAAGTGATTTGGAGAAGCTATGCAGTCACACAAAGCTATTTGTGGGAATAAACTGGGGAGGACAAATTTGGCTATACATGATGTGTGTGCAGAAGTTTTGTCTTAGATAAGGCAACATGCTTTTAAATTAAATCCGGAAAGAAATTGAATTCATGCTTCAAAATGACAACATTGAGCCTGATTGCAGTAACTGAAATTTGGTTATTTTACCGGTACCAAAACCGGATGGAACACAAAGACTATGTGTAGATTATCGAAAGGTAGATGCAGTGACAAAAGCAGATTTATATCCTATACCACAGTTGGAAGATTGCACTGAGAAAGTTGACAATCAAAATTTATTATGAAGATTGACTTGATAAAAGGATATTGGCAAATACCTTTATTGGAGAGAGCAAAGGAGATATCAGCTTTTGAGATGCCAGGTGGACTATATCAGTTTAAAGTCAGCATGACTTGGTATGAAAAATGCACCTGTAACATTTCAAAGACTGACAATCAAAGTAATTGCAGGACTGAGCAATCGGTGCTGTTTATATTGATAGTTTCAAGTCAAACATGGGAGTAGCATTTTTGTCGATTACAAGAAGCTAATTTAGTAATGAACTTGGCCAAAATTGAATTTGCAAAGGCACAAGCTACATATCTAGGACATACCATTGTACATGGTAAGATGGCTCTGAGAGATGTGAAAGTCAAAGCTATCGTCAATTTCCCAGTGCCTACAACAAAACAAGAAGTTTTGAAATTTCTGGGCATGAGTGGGTTTTACCGGAAATTTGCACCACATTTTAGCAGCGTGGTTGCTCCACTGACTGAGCTAATAAAAAAAACAGAAGTTTCAATGGACATTCAATGGACATTCAAAGAGTCATTTGACAGTTTGAAAACTGTATTGACTACGACACCAGTTTTGGCAGTACTTAATTATGCCAAACAATTTAAACTGGCCATTGACACAAGCAATATAGACATTGGGGCCCTATTGTTACAAGAAGATGACACTAGAATTGAGAAACTAATAGGGTATTTTCATGGAAGTTGAATGTGCAACAGAGAAGATATTCAATGATTGAAAAGGAGATTTTGGGCCTGGTGTTAGTATTGCAACATTTTGAGATTTATGTGGCAAACAATTCATCAGAAACAATTATTTATACAGGCCACAATCCTTCAAATTTTCTGGAAAAATTTCGAGACACATTACAAGGCTATTCAGAAGGAATGTATTGCTGCAACCATTTAATCTTCAAATTATGCATGTGGCTACAAGAAAATCTAATTACAGATGCATTGTAAAGAGTTTGAAGCATAAAGGGAAATTTGGACATTTAAAAACCTGGACATAGGACTGGAATGATTTTTATTGATATGAAAGATTTGTATATATATATTATGTTATTGCATGCATCTGGTAATGTAATACTGTGAGTATATAAATAAGTATAGGAGGTAATGTAAGATGCGTTAAGAAAATGAAGTCTTCTTTTTAAATTATGATGGTTCATTTTCCAGTAAGGAGAGGGGGTATCATGAAAATATTATAATTTTTATAATATTATTTTAATTTATTGGTAAAGGTAGGTTAATAGTGGGGTTTGGATTAGTTTCTCTGTATGGGGGTGTGTGTAGGGATGACTTAATTGAATTGGAGACAGCTGGTCTGGAGCTTTTGAGTTGTCAAAAGGGAAGTTAGGTTTGAAATGCTGAATACGTAAACATGGCTGAAGCTTTAAAATTTGAAGTGTGAGGAAAATTTGCATTTATAGATAAATTAGAGTAGTTTGAATTTTAAAGAAATGGTAGGGTGTTACATCTAGCTAAAAGAAGCTAAGCCAAACAGTGTTTATTTTTCCCAAAGGTTACTGATAATATGAGTACTATGACAGATTTATATTATGAGAAAAGCAAAGTTGCAAAGACATATTGGAACAATGGAATTTACATTAAAAAGGGAGAAAAATGTATAAAGAAGATGAGATTATTTGTAAGAGAGAAGGCATTCTAAGTGTGAAAAGCCTCCAGCTCCTGTGCATCAAGTTGCTGTCCACAGGAACCAAAGCTAAGAACACTCACTTTGAATATCACTGTCCAGCGTATTGTGTGCTTTGCCTCAGTCTATTGAAATTTACTTGTTTTTAGCATTGCCTTAATGGAGATGTAACTGGGAGCCAGATTAATTAGGGGATTTAGGAGTTATTATTGTAGTAATTTGTAGGTCTATGTATGTGCTTGAAATCTTTTCTTTTATTAATAAATGTTTGATTTAGTTTGTAAAAAATCTAAGTTTCGGTGGATATATTACTACTGAATTCAAAGTGTGCATTTTGAAATAAAATACAAATTGCAAAACAGTCATGGCAACTGTTTCAATTTTCCCTCTGGGATTTGAGCAGCTCGGGAATTTACCATCCACTGTGCCGTAACACATGTCAGATAAGAACATAAGAACATAAGAAATAGGAACTGGAGTAGATCATTTGTTCTCTTGAGCTTGCTCCGCCATTCAATAAGATCATAGCTGATCTTCTTGTGTTTCGATTTCCACATTCCCATCTAATCGCGATAACCTTTGATTCCCTTGCCTAACAACAACTACCTCTGCCTTAAAACTATTCAATGACTCTGCCTCCACCACCTACTGAGGCAGTAAGTTCCAAAGTAACACAATCCTCTGAGAGAAAAAAATTCTTCTCATCTCTGACCCTAATTTTAAAACAGTGCCCCCTATTTCTGGACTCACCCAGATGAGGAAACATCCTTTCGACACCTATCTTATCAAGGCTGTTCAGGATCTTGTATACTTCAATCAAATCACCCCTCACTCTTCTAAAAAACAGAGAAACAAACCCAGTCTGTCCAACCTTTCCTCATAAGACAACCCACTCATTCCAGGCAGCAATCTAGTAAACCTCCTTTGAACTGCCTCCAATGCATTTACATCCACAGAATAGTCACAGAAAAGGCATTATAATAATTTCTTCTTGTAATATCAGCTCTAAAAAATTAATCCAGAACAAAACTTCATGGTTTTCACTTGCAGCAAGTAAATATATTATTCTTGTGAATTGAAATTGCCCATGTTACACGTTTTTGTATTTAATACAGTTAACCTCTCACATTATCACCATGGGCAGAATTTTCTGGGTGGCGGGGGGGCGGAGTGGGAGTGGACGGGCGCGGAGCTGACCGCCGCTCACGGTCGGGTCCGCACTGCCGCCTTATGCGGCTGGCCCAGCGTACTTCACGACTCCCGTGCATAGTGGGAGTGGGTGGGCGACAGTGGGTGCGCTCAGCCCATTGGGTCCAATGGCGACCCAGCGGCCTGTATAAAGGAAGGCCTGACAGCCTTGGAAAGGCTGCTCACAATGACTGGGCAAAGGGCTCTGCAGAGGGGCAATGGGGGTTATGCAAGTCCGGAGGTAGGCCATTGGAGCTGGCCAGGCTAGAGGGTAGAGCGGGGGAGCCAGTGTGCCCCTCGTTTTTCTGATGATTGCCTTGCAGCCCTCCACGAGGAGGTGGCAGCATGGCGGGAGGTGCTGGTTCCCCAGGACGGGAGGAGGAAGTCCACCACATTACGAAATGTACCTGGGAGGTGGTGAGCTTCTGCGACATGGTGTGGCGCACCTGGATCTAGTATCACAAGCACTTCACCGCTGTGTATTGGGACATTAGCTGTTGTTGTGCTCTGGAAGGGTGAGGACAATGTTGGCATTGGTCACTTAACCCAGCAGGTCAGCTTTCCCCCCTGCTGGCCTCCACCACCACCGCCCCCAGGTCTGAGTGTAGTGACTGTATTGAATCATTGACGGCATTTGTCCTTTGCTGGGTGGGCCAGCAGAGATTGCCCATGCCGAGGTCAGCTGGAGAGGATGATGAAGAGATGTGTTTTGCCCTCGCAGCATGTATTACACTGAGTCACACATGACTGTTTTGGGGGCAACCTGGAGGAACTGTACTTAGGCGCAGTGCTTGAACTGCAGCACATGTCCAAGTCAGGGTGATGACATGCTGGGAGGGGAGCTTCAAGGTGACGTGGCAAAAAACCATCTGCTGCCCTCTGCACTCCATGTGCTTGTGCCTCCTTGCTATGGATGGATATAATGTGTGGTTCCTAATGTGATGTAGTCAGCATGAGGCCAAGGGTGGGGTAGGGGGGATGGGGAACAGGCCTAGCTGCTTTGTGTGAGTGTTCAGCAGCAGTGAGGTGAGGAGGCACTGGAGTCCTGATATGTCCCACTCTGGTTGGGATGGGCTGTGCGTGAAGAGAGTCCATGTACAATTTGCACAAATCAATGCTCTTCTCTCATTTTCAGGAGAAGAATGCTCGTAATGCTGCAGAGCATGTGAGGACTGGCGGCGGCCAGGCGCAGTTAGCCATTCTCAGCCGCTTTGAGAAGGAGGTCCTAGATTTGGAGAGACGCTATGCACCCAGGTCCACTGGTGTTGGTGAAGCTGGGGTGCCAGAGCCAGGTATAAATGGCCAGCAGTGAGGTCAGCATTGTCCTCCCAATAGCCATAGCAGTGCTGAATGTTCAGTGATTTAATTTTGCAATATGGCTTGACCATTGCTTATGGAAGGATGAGCACATAATGATCCGGGGGACACAGATAAACGTTGCCATTGTCTCCATATTAACTGATCGAATGTCCTTGTTCTTCCTTTCAGCATCAGTGGAGCAGGGCCGGGAGGAGGAACAGCAGAGGTCCCCTCTCACACCTGAGGACCCTGAAGTCTCGCCAGCATCACACATGTCTGTCAGGCAGGCACCGGTGCGGATACTAGCACCTCGGTGTGAGTTAGAACACCAGCTAATGTCCCAATACACAGCGGTGAGGGCGCTTCACAGCCATTGGAGGAGCTGACAGAGACAGAAAGTGCCGATGGCGCCTGCAGTTGGAGGATTGCAGGGGACCAGGCACAGGCTCAGTCAGTGCCTGATGATGTGCCTCTGCAGTCATCCGCGATGCAGCAGGGGCATGAAATGCGGCCGGGTGTGTGGGAACATCTGGGAGAGATACATGAGGCTATGCTTGGCTTGGTCTTCATGGTGGAGGAGTTTACGCAGATGATTGCTGAAACAAGGAACCATATGTCCGAGTGCCACGTGTCCTCCATGGAGAGAATAGCTCCTCCAGGAGACCCGTCAGGGCTTCCTGAGGATGCGCTTTGACCAGCAATCCCTCACATTGGCATTGACCTCAGCTGCTCAGTGCCAGTGTGGGAGATAGTCTGGGCACCAAGTTTCCCAGCTCGGTGCCCAACATCCACAGCGAGCAGTGAGATCCGAAGCAACCTCATGTCGATGCAGCATCTGCCTATCATCGCTGTGAGCTCCTTTCACGACGCTCCGGATGAGGGCGGCAGCTCCTCCGCCCATCTCCCAGTGGGGCTGCAACAATTGGGGAGGTGCCAGCTGTGGAACAGGCAGATCCCTCCCAGGCGGGGCCAGCACAGGCTCCACGGGCCAAAGGATGGCCGCCAATGTCATCGAGGCCAACAGGACAGCAGAGTCAGCAGGCCGTCTCAGATGCCAGTCCCAGCAATGGGGCGGCACGAAGATGTAGCACCTGGAAATGCAAACATAAAGCACCTTAGGTACACCATGGATTTATCACTGGTGCTTTTGTTTTGGCCCGAGATGAGGTCTTTACGATTTGCTTTGAATTGGAACACCCTTGTCATTTTTTTGGCTTGAATTTCTTTGCCTGTGATATTAAATTCAGACATGTGACCATGGCTGAGGGTGCCTCTTTTTTTCTGCATGTATATGGTTTCTAAAAATATTGTGGGTGCTTTGTAGGACATTCAGCTTTATTAACAAGGCCCTTAGTTACTGTTCCTAACCTGGCAGATTTGGCACTTAGGTATCGAGTATGGAGCCTACAGCCCAGGTTTCCTGGAGGTCCATCTGTGGTGTGTTAGCTGAAGGTTCATTGGATTAAAGCCTCCCAGGTGTCCCTGCCTCCCTGGAATATACCCGGGTCAGCGTCTACCCCCTCAGCATTTCCCCATGCATGCTCATCCTCAGACTCACTGCTAGACTCATTGTGTGCAGACGCAGCCACTGTGTCGATGTCTTCATCGTCCACTGCGTCCCCCCTTTCCATTGTGGAGAGCACAACATGTAACCACTATCGCCGACATACGATCTGGGAGGTACTGGAGTGCAGCCCCTGAGCGGTCCACGCATCAGAAACGCATCTTGAGAAGACCAATGGTTCTCTCCACCACATCCCTTCTGGAGGCGTGGCTGCTATTGTACCGCTGCTCAGCTTCTGTTCTTGGATGGTGGAGAGGCGTCATGAGCTGACTTCTAAGGGGATAGCCCTTATCACCCGGCAGCCATTCATCAAGCCGGGCTGGAGCACGGAAGAGTCCTGGCACCTGGGAGTGTCTGAGGATGTAGGCGTCAAGGGAGCTGCCTGGGTACCTTGCACAGACTTGTAGAATCTGCATCCTGTGATCACACACTATCTGCATGTTCATGGAGTGGAAGCCCTTCCTGTTGACGAAGGCACCCGGCTCACCTGCTGGCGCCTTGATGGCCACATGTGTACAGTCTATAGCATCCTGGACGCAGGGGAAGCCAACAATGGCCGCAAAGCCTCTGGCTCACTGTGTCTGGCTTGCCTGGTCCCAACAGATGTGGATGAAGGTCAATGCATGCCTGAACAGAGCGTCTGTAACTTGCTTGCCACAAGTGTGTACAGCTGATTGGGAGACATCGCAAAGATCACCCACCGACCACTGGAAGCAGCCAGAGGCATGGAAGTTGAGGGCAGCTGTGACCGTCAGAGCCACTGGCATGGGATGTCCACCCACACAGTTAGGGGAGATCTCAGGGCCAATCATCTGACAGATATAGTTGACTGTCCCCCTTGAGAGACGAAGCCTCCTTCGGCACTGCACCCCAGGTATACTGAGGTAACTGCTTCTGTGCTTGTATACCCTGGCAGCAGGATAGTGGCGTCTTCTGCGACCCCTTGCATCTTGGTCCACCCCTTGGCCCTGCGCCCCTTGTGCCTGCACCTGTACTACCAAAGGTGGCTCCCCTGGAGGCTGAATGTGCACTCCTAGCCTCTTCCCTATTCTAGCCCTCCCTTCCTCCTCAGAGGAGCTGCCTCCAGTGGACAGTTCAGCTCCCATTCCCAGGCTAAGGGAAGGCTTCCTGAAACCTGCAGGCCCAGAAAAGATTCCTCACTGCAGAGTGCTGACCTGAAGGTTAAGAGTCCAGACAAAGCAGCTGGTATGTGTGTTGAAGTATTGCAGATCACACAGGCAAGTTTCAAAAACTTTGAAAAATCAATATTTGACAGAGCACACTTACAATCCCAATGAGCTCTCTTATCCCGCCTGTGGATGAGATTTATACAAATGTGTCCTACCCGCCTGCCTGTTGCTCCTTTCTGCTGACCCGAAGATTGCATAGGCGCCAAAAAATTGGCCTTAAGTGGCCCGTTAATTAATGGCGGGTGCGCAGTGGATATCATTGTGTGCCCGCCCAACAAGATATCACGATGGTGCACAGTGACATAGGGACACTCGCCTTACGTCAGTGTGTGTCATTTTACAGTCAGTTTGCAGGGCCTGCCCCTGCACGCCAACGGGAAAATTCTGCCCATGGTTCCAAGTCAGGATGGTGTGTGGCTTGGAGGGAACTTGCAGGCTGTGGTTTTCCCATGCATCTGATAGAGGTTGGGTGTTTGGAGGGTGCTGTCAAAGAAGATTTGACGAGTTGTTGCAGTGCATCTTATAGGTTGCACAGAGTGCTGCTGCTGATGGTGGAGAGTGTAAATATTTAATGTGGTGGATGTGGTGCTGATCAAGCGGGCCGCTTTGTCCTGGATAGTGGTGAGCTTGTTGAGCGTTGTTGAAGCTGTAGTCATCCAGGCAAGTGGAAAGTATTCCATCACACTCCTGACTTGTGCCATGGATGATGGGCAGGCTTTGGGCAGCCAGGTAGTGAGGTATTCAGTGAAAAAACCCCCAGCCTCTGACCTGCTCTTGTGGCCACAGTATTTATATGGCTGGTCCAGTAAAGTTTGTAGTCAATGGCAAACCCTAGGATGTTGATAGTAAGGGATTCAGTAATAGTAATGCCATTGAACATCAAGGGCAGATGGTTAGATTCTCTCTTGTTTAAGATGGTCATTGCCAGGCATTGTGTGCCGTGAATATTACTTGCCAAATATCAGCCCAGGTCTGATTGTCGTCCAAGTTGTCAGGAAGGTATAATAGTTTTCATAATGTTATTGGAATTTATTGTAGAGTAATAGCGGGGTCTGTGTTTGTGTGTGTATTGGGGGTGGGGTGGGATGGGACAGGGGGGACTTAACTGAATTAAAGGCAGCTGGTCTGAGGGCTTTGGTGTAACAGAAGGTCAGGTAGGTTTGAAATGTTAAGTAGGTATACATAGGGTGTCTTAGAATGTAAGCTGTAAAGGGAACATTTACATTTTTAAATAAACCAGTCTAGCTTGAATTCAAAAGAGGGGGTGAAATGTTTCACCTAGCCAGAAGTTAAGAAACAATGTGTTTATTCTTCCCAAAGATTACTGGTAAAATTGGTACTCTGATAGATTTTTATTATTAGAGATATTAAGTCTAAAGACACAGTGAAACAATCGGAATTTGCATTCAAAGGGGGAAATATGTATAATGGGGAGAAGGCTGTGTGCCAGGGAAAGAATTCTAAGATCTAACAAGTGTGAAAAGCCTCCAGCCTCTAAACCTCAAGCTGCTGTCTGCAACAACTGAAGTTAAGGAAACTCACTTTGAATTCGACTGTTCAGGGTATTGTGTTACTTTGCCTGGGTCTTATAAAATCTTTGCATTTTACTGTTGCCTTTACAGAGGTGTAACTGGGAGTTAGATTAACCAGGAGAGCTATGAGTTATCATAATAGTAATTTGTAACTTATGTATGTGCTTAAAATCATTTTTTAATTAATTAAAGGTTTAATTTAGTTTTGTAAGAAACCTATAAAACTCGGTGGTCTTATTACTATTAAATTTATGCCCACATCTCGAAATATACACAAATTGCAAAACAGTTGTAGCAGTTGTTTCAAGTTTCCCTTTGGGATTTGAGCAGCTTGGCATTTATCATCTGCCTGCTATAACAAGGTCTTGCTGCATGTGGGCACGATTGCTTTAGTATTTGAAGAATCGCAAATGGTGCAAGCATCAGTGAACACCCCCACTTCTGACCTTGTTATGGAGAGAAGGTCTTTGAAGAAGCAGCTGAAAATAGTTGGACCTAGTACACTACCATGAGGAACTCCTGTAGCTACGCCCTGAGGCTGAGATGATTGACCTCGAGCAACCACTATCATCTTCTTTTGTGCTAAGTATGATTCCAATCAGTTGAGAGTTTCTCCCAATTCCCATTGACTGCAATTTTGCTAGAGCTCCTTGCTGTAACATTGGGTTAAATGCTGCCTTGTTGACAAGGGCAGTCACTCTCACATCCTTCTTTTGAATTCAGCTCTTTTCTCCATGATTGGACCAAGGCTGAATTGGAGGTCAGGAACTGAGTGGCCCTGGCAGAACTCAAACTGAGCATCAGTGAGCAGGTTATTACCTAGTAAATGTCACTTGATAGTACTGTCAATGACACATTCTGTCATTTTGCTGATGACTGAGAATATACGGATGGGTTGTTATTTTGCTGGATTGGATTTGTCCTGCTTTTTTGTGGATAGGATGTTTCTGGGCACATTGTTGGGTGGTAGTGTTGGAGCTGCACTGGAACAGCTTGGCTAGAGGCATGGCTGGTTCTGGAGCATAACTCTTCAGTACTACAGCTGGGACATTATCAGGGCCAATAGCCTTTGCTCTATCTGGTACCTTCAGCTATTCCTTTATATCACATGGAGTCAATTGAATTGGCTGAAAACTGGCAGCTGAAATTCTGGGAACCTCAGGAGGAGGCTGAGATGGATCATTCACTTAGGAT
The DNA here is from genome assembly GCF_017639515.1 of Carcharodon carcharias. Taxonomy (NCBI): domain Eukaryota; kingdom Metazoa; phylum Chordata; class Chondrichthyes; order Lamniformes; family Lamnidae; genus Carcharodon; species Carcharodon carcharias. The sequence goes on from NC_054475.1 coordinate 95,010,310, forward strand.
TCCTGTCTGAACTCTGAGGTAATCAAGTAAAACTATAAAATTTTAATCCAACTTCATAATCAATTCATACAGCACTAACCAGCTCCATTCATTCCTCAGAAGACATACTAATGGTTCCAGCAATATATCGTTTTCCTGGAGAATCCAATTTACCTATCCTCAATCCTGTATTTTTGCAGATATTTGATTTTTGGTAGGATTCTGACCCATATATCAGAGGAAAGTGGGGGCAGGGTGGAGGTGATGGTTGTGGGTATGTTTATTTTTGGCTTCTTATAGTTTATTAATTTTGTGCTGTGTCCTCTTTTTCCCTTTAATCAATATTAACTATACCTCTGAATTTTTGAAGACATTTCAATTTTTTTTCTCCAATGGTGAGGCAGGGGCATTGTGGCATTGTCAGTGGACTAGTCATCCAGAGACGCAGGGTAATGCTCTGGGAACCAGGCACAAATCCCACCGCAGCAGATGATGAAATTTGAATTCAATTAAAGTCTGGAATTGAAAGTCTGATGATGACCACGAAACCATTGCCAATTGTCGTAAAAATCCATCTAGTTCACTAATGTCCCTTTAGGGAATGAAATCTGCTGTCCTTACCTGACCTGGCCTACATGTGGCTCCAGTTCTGGGTGCCACACTATAGGAAGGATGTGAACACATTGGAAAGAGTGCAGAAGAGGTTTACAAGAATGGTTCAAGGGATGAGAAACTTCAGCTATGAGGATAGATTGGAAAGGTTGGGACTGTTCTCCTTGGAGAGAGGAAGGCCAAGAAGATATTTGATAGAGATGTTCAAAATCATGAGAAGCTGGACAGAGTAGATAGGGAGAAGTTGTTCCCACTTGTAAAAGGATCAAGAACAAGAGGGCACAGATTTAAAGTGATTTGCTAAAGAAGCAAATGTAATGTGAGAAAAAACCTTTTCACACAATGGGCAGAATTTTCTGCCTGTCGGACGGGTGGGCTAGACCCAATCTCTGGTAGGCGGGGAGCCGATCCATGCCGGAGAAGTGGGCCCCGTCACCATTTTACATGGGCGGGCCAATTAAGGCCCACCCACTGCGACATCCAGCGGGAAGCGGTATGCGCTTCCTGTATGGGTGGGGGGGGATTCCCCAAAAACGAGAGCGTGCACTTTCACACGTGCACACAGAAGAGCGCGTATCTCCCTAAGGCTAAGTGCTGCCACAGGGAAATCGCTGACACTTCTAAAAATATGAAAATTAGAAAAAAAGAATTTCCTAACATGTCCCCCTCATGTGACAATGTCACATGAGATGGGACATGTTCATAATTTACATTATACATTTATTAAACTTTTTAAATCCCTACATGAAACCTCATCCAGATGGTGGATGAGGTTTCATGTTTTTCTATTGCCCGCTGGGGCTCCTGGCCTGCCCGCTAACCTTAAGGTTGGATGGGTAGGCCCTTTAATTGTATAATTGATCCTGTCAATGGCCTCAATTGGTCATTGACAGGTCGGCAGGCCCGCAGCTGATTTTGCTCTGGGCCCGCCTTCCTGAAAATTTAAATGGACCGGGATGACGTCGGAGGTTCCGACGGCAAAATTCTGCCCAATGAATGGTTCAGGTCTGGAATGCACTGCCTGGAAGTGTGATGGAGGCAGGTTCAATTGAGGCATTCAAAAGGGCATTAGATGATTATTTGAATAGAAACAATGTGCATGGGTACGGGGAAAAGGCAGGGCAATGGCACTAGGTCATAATGCTCATTTGGAGAGCCGATGCACACATGATGGACCGTTAAAATTTTGTGATTCTGTGAATGTGGTTGACTCTTAAATGCCTTCTGAACAAGGGCAATTAGGGATGGGTAATAAATGCTGGCCTAGCCAGCGGTAGCCCACAACCCATGAACGAATTAAAAAAAAGTATGTTTAGCTGTCTGTCTTTATTAATTAGAATGCTATGTTCATAATTGTTCTTGTTGCTTTTCTCTGAACCCTTTCCAACACAACAATAGCCTTCTGAAGTTGGAATGGTCTAAGTATTTTAAATGGTGCCTTACTAATTACATAATAACTTCACATTGATCACATATTTTCAACAAATTGTCAGTAATCACACCTAACTTAGTTTTCTTTCTACTCTGTTCAAATGTATGCCCATTAATTTGACCAAACCTTTGACATCTGCCCTAATATTGCTTTGACTTTAACATTTCTGTGAAGCACTTTGCGACCTTTTATTACATTAATAGCGTTGTATAGATATAAGTTGCTGTTGTTGTTCTTGTAGTGGTGATGTTCTCTTTCCTATTCCAATGTGCAATGTCATATATTTATCCTCAGTAAACCAACTGGCCATTTCTTATCCCATGTCGCTAATTTTCTGTTGTCATTAGATTGCGTACTGGGCTGTCTTCAGGAAATTTGCTAATACTTTCTCCATATTATCCCTGAACAATATGCAACACTCCTGGACAGGCTGCAGATTATTGTCTGAATGAATTAATTTCTCATCTGAGCGTCCCATTATTCCTTCCTTTATTTCCTGATAATATTCTAATACAATCTGAAAATGATCTTGCCCAATTATCATTATCTTTTGGTTTCGATTGTCAAGCCAGGTTCTAACTGACTAGCTAAATTGCTATTAATTTCATCCATTCATATTTTCTTTGAAGCCATTCCAAGCACGCATTTCTAAAATAACTTCTGGAATTGCTTCCATGTATATCAACTAATTTAGTTACTTCAACAAAGGATTCCGGTAGTGTTATGATGCATAGTCAATCCTTTTGAAGCCATGCTAACTACTTCTAATGACCTGTGCACCCTTTAGATCAGAACTGATAGGGGAGAATCTTATGCCCTTTAAAAATTAATCATTGGTCAGCACTATTTCCAGATCCCAAGCCCGCATTTGCCTGCAATTCCCTTACCGGCATGATCACCTGGAAGGCAAACAACTAATTGGCCATCTTCATGACTGCTGTCCAATTAAGGTTGTCAAGTAGGTTCCTGAGGCTGTAGGCCCAATTAGAGGCCCTGTAGGCTTGGAAGCTGAACAGACCCACTGGGAGAAGTGGATGCTGCCGCTGCATGATGGGAACTAAAAAGCTCCTCTATTTTGAGGCTACTTTTGAAGAGGCATTAATTCTTTAAATTGAAACGTGGTCACAGCTGCCAGGCCACCCTTTGTGGGGGGGGCATGGTCTGCAGCTGCAGCCTGCTGATCCCTGTATCTCTGGTGGGAGGGTGGGGCAGAGAACAGGAACTGAAAGAGGCCTCACAGGTGACCTAGCTAGCCTCTGGCAGGACGTCTCTAGGCACCTGCTGGGCTTTGGCCTCAGAGGTGGGGTCTGTCCTGGCAGCATCTCTAATCTGCCACAATTTGGCACCCAATTGTGTAGGTTAGCTAACCGCTGCTGCTGGGCAAGTAGCCCTTGCTGGTTTCGCTCCTCTTTTGGAAAACCTGGCCAGAGGTGGGAGTGGCTCAGACTGCTGACATGATGTGTTCATTTCAAAATTTCCTCTGCTTCTGTTTTACTGGGAAGACCTGACTCATTTTCTGCATAATCTTCTCCTGCATTTTTGCACTGGAGATACTATTATCTTTTTAATAATCCTCAATTTAATCTCTCCCTGGATTACATTGACTAACGTTCTGTTCTCAGGTTTGGCTCCTTTGTGTATTAATGTACTGGAAATATCAACTAAACACTCACTGATGCTTTTACTCATCCTCAAGAAGATTTTTAAAAACTAATTTGATGGGATGTGGGCTTTGCTGGCTAGGCCAGCATTTATTGCCCATCCCTAAATGCCCTTGAGAAGGTGGTGGTGAGCTGCCTTCTTGAACTGCTGCAGTCCATGTGGTGCAGGTACACCCACAGTGCTGTTAGGGAGTTCCAGGATTTTGACCCAGCGACAGTGAAGGAACAGCGATAAATTTCCAAGTCATGATGCTGAGTGGCTTGGAGGGTGGTGGTGTTCCCATGCATCTGCTGCCCTCGTCCTTCTAGATTGTAACAGTCGCGGGTTTAGAAGGATCTAAGGAGCCTTGGTGAATTCCTGCAGTGCATCTTTTAGATGATACACGCTGCTGCTACTGTACGTTGGTGGTGGAGGGAGTGAATGTTTGTGGATGGGGTGCCAAACAAGCAGCCTGCTTTAACCCAGTTATCCTTTGGGCATTTACTTCCCTGACTTTCCTTATGGAACATCGCTATTCACCTCTACATGTGTCATTGATTCTTTAACCCAAATGTTAATATCTTGTATTTTCCCAAAATTTTCAGCTGTGCAAACAGATATGGAGAATTAGTCTAGTACATCTATCATCTCTTAATCTTCCATACTATTTCCACCCAATCTTTTATAACCTATCTGGACTTCAATGCTCTGCCTACGACATAGGTTAGCTGAAAAAAATCTTTAATCTTGTTACCTGCATTAGGGTTGATGCAATGTCTTTTGTTTGCTCTCTTGCTCCTTCTAATCTACTTCTGAACTATTCTCAGCTGACTTTTCTTCAAGTCATAGTTAAAATCACATTTTATTTACATATGTCTTTTCAATTTATACTTAATATTTGAGCTGATTTTAACCTCCTAAATCTTTGAGATGTTTTTGACCTCTTCACTGAGCCGTTGCTATGTCTTCTCAAAAGAATGTTTTCCCTTTTATCCCCCATCCCTTGAAGGAACTTTAAATAAAACCAAATTCCATTTTTCTTCCATTTTCTTTCCTACCCTCAATTTCTCTCAGTGTAACATTGTTGCAAAGAATAACCATTAGCAGCTATTTGCTTGTAATAACTGCAATTAGAAGGTTTAGTCTTTTTCTCATTTTGGTGCTAACTCTTGTATTGTCAACTGCCCAAGTTAAGTTTCCATTGCAACGCAATTCTTTTTTGGCTGTCAATAATTCATCTTACTGACAGAAACCTCTGATGGCTTTCACACAGGCTGCAAGAGAAAAGGTAATTGATAGACAGTTCTTTTCTCACTTTTAGCCTTCAAATTCTATCTAATAGTCTTTCCTGTCTTTTTCTAGCCGATCAATTTTATGTATCCTGCACTTTCTCATACTATATTTGAAATATACCATCTTCCTCCTTCTTTCTCCTTTCTGCACCCTCACTTTATTTAAATCAATGCTCATCTTCTATTTGAACTTGATTCCTCAGGATCCCAAAACCTCCATTAGTCTGTTCTTGTTCCTACATTCTCTTTCTAAAACCTGAACCTTCTTCCCTTCTAGCCATCTTAACTGTAGTGCTGCACTATTGATTTGTAGGTCATTGTCTCTCAAATTTAAAATAAATCATACAGCGCACTTTTGTCCTAAGCACATAATCAGTTCAGAGCAAATAACTATAGTTGTAGACCTCAAAAATATGGAATTTCCTTTACCTTGTTGATTTTAAAATTTCTATTTTTTCCTCTATAATGATTTCATAGAACTAAATAGAATTTACACCAGGCCATTCAGCTCAACTGGTCGCTGCTGGTGTTAATGTGCCACTAGGATCTACATGCACTATTAGAGACAAATGGCCGCAGTCTATTCAATTTAATGTAAAACAATATGCCAAAGTAATGGTTTTTAATGTGCCCCAGAACTAGCCGAAAATGAGACAGATCAATTTCCTTGTAAACAAATTAAGTCATAAGGTTGTTAATTCTTGAATTCTTACACAGGGTGATTACTGTGATATTTTCCAGTTTCTGATACTTCCATCATTAAAATAATAAGCATGCTTAACACTGGAAAGTCCTGCAGATATGCTGAGACTGGCATCAAACATTGGGAACAATGTGTCCTTTGATGGAGCTGTCCAAATGTTATATTCCATTCTAATTCTGGTGCAGAATATGTTTGCATCATTGTCTGAGCCACAAAGCATTTTATGCTCAGTGTAAGTACCAACAATTCACTGCTAATGCTAAGGACTTTGGCTTAGATTTTGTGGTCAGTGGTGAAGTGACAGAGCTCATCGCTGACCGCAACTCTGAAACTCCCTAGATTTGAGGAAGGTCCCATTAGATTGGAAGTTAGCAAATGTAACTGCATTATTCAAGAAGAGAGGGCGACAGAAAGCTGGGGCAGGATTTTTCAAATGGCGGCCGGGCTCGGTGGGAGCAGGCAGGGGCGGGGGTGGGCATGGAGCCGACCGCTGCCAGTGATCGGCTCCACTCTGCCATTTTACGTGGGCGGGCCAGTTAAGGACTGCCCAGCATAATACGTGACCAGTAGCGTTCAGCACTACCTGTGTGGGCGGGGGGAGGAGGGACAGTTGGGGCCAGTGCTCTTTTGTGCATGCGTGCTAAAGAGTGCTTCAATCTCTCTGAGGCACGGAGCTGCCTCAAAGAGATTGAATCGATATTAAAATTATTAAATAAAAGGTTTGAAAATTCATTTAAACATGTCTTCTCATGTGACTGTGTCACATGAGTTGGGACATGTTTTTATATTTATGAAAATTTATTTATTTATTTAATAAAAGCTTTAGCAAACCTCATCCTGCTCGTGGATGAGGTTTCCTAAAAACACAAAGGCTGCTTGGGCTTTTCACCTGCCCGCCAACCTTAAGGTTGGTTGGGCAGCATTCCTAAGTGCTTCAATTAATTTCTTAATGGCCTTAATAGGCTGTTTACATTTCAGTGGGCACGCAGTTGACTCTGGCACGCACCCACCGAACACAATATCATGATGTTTCATGGTGACATTGAGACACATGCCCGACATCATCGCGCGTTATTTTATGTGTTGGCATGTCTGGCCCACCCCCGCACACCGACAGAAAAACCCTGCCCCTGGAATCTACAGACCAGCTGGCTTGACACCTATCGTAGGGATAATGTTAGAAGCTATTATTAAAGAAGCTCTTCTTCTTCTTCTTCTTCTTAGGCAGACCCTTGGAATTGAGGAATGCCTTGCTTCCACACTACAAATGAGTTCTCAGGTGACTGAAGAGTCCAATGCGTGTGTTGTAGGGTGGCCGATTTATACTATTAATGATAGAGATAATGATCTGCAGACACTTCTGGGGGGAAGAGTGTCCTGCAGTCAGCCTCGCAGTGAAGCAGTTTGGGAAGAGCGTCCTGCAGTCAGCATCGGAGTGAAGCAGTCTGAGAAGAGTATTCTGCAGTCAGCATTATAGTGAAGCAGTCTGGGAAGAGTATCCTGCAGTCAGTATCGTGGTGAAGCAGTCTGGGAAGAGTATCCTGCAGTCAGTTCTTGTTGAAAATAACAAGATTGACATCACAAGAACCAGCGCGAGCGTGGGGAAGCTTCAAAAAGTGATGTCAGTACAAAGTTGAGAACTGATTGGTGAGTAGTGGGTAAGTGTTTTTCTCTAGTATTTTCCCTGGAGCAGAGGAGATTGAGGGGGGACATGATTGAGGTGTATAAAATTATGAGGGGCATGGATATGGTAGACAGGAAGGAACTTTTCCCCTTGGTGGAGAGATCAATAACCAGAGGGCATAGTTTTAAGTTAAGGGGCAGGATGTTTAGAGGGGATGTGAGGAAGAATTCTTTCACCCAGAGGGTGGTGGGAATCTGGAACTCACAGCCTGAAAGCGTTGTAGAGGCAGGAATCCTCATAACATTTATGAAGTATTTGGATGTGCACTTGCGATGCCATGGCATACAAGGCTATGGGCCTAGTGCTGGAAAATGGGATTAGAATAGTTAGGTACTTGTTTGACCGTCGCAGACACGATGGGCTGAAGCGCCTTTTTCTGTGCTGTAGACCTCTATGACTCTTCTTGGGAGGAAACTTTTAGGACAGAATTTTCTGTTCGGCGTGTGGGGGTGGGCCCCGCATGGCGACGCTTAAAATGATGCACGGTGCGTCCCAATGTTACTACACGTCATTCTTAACTTCCGTTCGGCGGGCATGCACCAGAGTCAGCTGCATGCCTGCCAAACTGTCAAAGATCTGTTAAGGCCATTAATGAACTTAAGGTTGGTGGGCAAGCGAAGAGCTCAGGCGGCCTTCGCGTTTTTCAGGAAACCTCATCCACGGGTGGGATGAGGTTTCATGAAGCGTTTGTTAATTGAATAAGAATTTTAACGAAAATTCATAAACATGTCCTAGCTCATGTGACACTGTCACATGAAGGAACATGTCTGAATAATTTTACTTTTTTATTTTTACCTTCTTTGACACTGAATTTAATCTCTTGAGGCTTGGAGCTGCCTCAGGGAGATTTCTGCGCTCTTTCATGAAAGAGCGCAGGCCCCGACTCTCCCTCCTCCCCCCACCCAGACAGGTAGAGTTGAGTGCTTTCGGACGCACATCACGCTGGGCGGGCCTTATTTGGCCCGCCTACATAAAATGGTAGCATGCTGCTGATCATGCGCAGCGATTGGCTCCACGCCTGCTCCCAACCAGCCTGCCTGACAGGGAGAAAATTCTCCCCTAAGTTTATTTACACTATATTCAGCAACAACTACACATATGCTTTTGTGATAAAGTGGAGTGCTATGTACCTTTAAGAGAATGTAGTTAGTTGACCAAGTGACTGTATTGACCAATCGCTACACAGCACGGGTTTCTTGGGTAACTGTAAATCTAGAGCTGGAGGTGATTGAAGAAGCACCTATTATTAGTGTTATTATTAGTGCTCTGTTCTTAGTTCCAATAAACCACTAGTGTTTGTTCAGTTAATTGGCCTCTCTGCCTATATTGTTTCAAGCACTAACTAATGTGTTAATATAAAGCGCACAGCTAGCATTCGCTAGACAAAGCAAGCCTGATAACAAAAAACATAAAACTGGTGATGAGGTTAAACCGGATCAATTAACAACAATCAAGAAAGTTACGGTTTAATTGGTCACAACTGGCTCAAAAAATTAAATTGCAATGGGCTGAGATTTTTCAAATCAGAACGAGAAACTTACAGGAATTGTTACAAAAGTATGCTTCCATTTTCATAATGGTATTCATAAAGAGTAGTGGTGGCATTGTGATCTTGCTGCTGGCCATTGCTGTGCCACTCTGGGCAGAAACTACCAGGTGGTGATTCCTGCCTCCAGGTCCTCGCCCCCTCTTGGGGTGGTGATTGCTGTCTCTGGGCCCTCATCTGCTCTGGCTCTCCACTGCCGACTGCTTCTCTAATCATTCTGTTTTCACGCTCCCGAATGCTTCTCCTCTTGGGCTGTTTTCAGATTCCCGAGTGCCTCTCCACGTGCTCTCCTCACTGATGTCTCGCTCTTTACACCAGTTGAAACTGGCCTGAGATTGAGCAGAGGAGGAGCTCGGGCCTAGTAACAGGGCCTAGCCTGCATATTAATTCCCTCTTTTGGCACATTCCTGGCTGAATTTATCTCTAATTGCCTTTATCTGAGGCCAAGGGTGTTCACTTGTGGCTTTGCATCTTTACCCACGGCCCCGGCGGGGATTTAAACTCAGTTTAAATTCAAAAGGGCTGGAGTGGGTGGACAGGAGGGGACTGCTGTTCCACCATGTTAGGAGCAGAAGTGCAGCTGTAGCAAGTGCAGCTAAAGAAGCTATAGCAGGGCAATTGGATAACTTCAAGGTAAAATCAGGCAGAGTCAACATGATTTTGTGAAAGGGAAATCATGTTTAACCAACTTACTGGAGTTCTTTGAGGAAGTAACATCTGCTGTGGATAAAGGGGAGCCGGTGGATGTACTGTACTTAGATTTCTAGAGGACATTTGACAAAGTGCCACGTCAAAAGTTATAGCAGAAAATAAAAGCTCCTGGTATAGGGAGTGACATATTGATATAGATAGAAGATTGGCTGGCTAACAGGAAGCAGAGAGTAGGCATAAATGGGTCTTTTTCATGTTGGCAAGTTGCAACAGGTGATGTGTCACATGGATCAGTGCTAGGACCTCAAATGTTTACAATTTATATAAATGACTTGGATGAAGGGATGGAAGAGGTGGTTGCCAAATTTGCTGATGACACAGAGATAGGTAGGAAAGTTAGTTGTGAAGAGGACATAAGGAGCCTACAAATAGATATAGATAGGTTAAATGAATGGGCAAAGATCTGGCAAATAGAGTATAATGTGGGCAAATGTGAAATTATCCATTTGGCAGGAAGAATAAAAGAAAGCATATTATCTAAATAATGAGAGATTGTAGAGTTCTGAGATTCAGAGGGACCTGAGTGTCTTAATGCATGAATCACAAAAGGCTAGCATGCAGATACAGCAAGTAATTAAGAAAGATAATAGAATGTTATCATTTATTGCAAGGGGATTTGAATACAAAAGCGGGGAGGTTATGCTTCAGTTACACAAAGCACAAAGTGAGACCACATCTGGAGTACCGTGTACAGTATTGGTCACCTTATTTAAGGAAGGATGTAAATGCGTTGGAAGCAGTTCAGAGAAGGTTTACCAGACTAATACCTGGAATGGGCGGGTTGTCTTATGAGGAAAGGTTGGACAGGCTAGGCTTGTATCCACTAGAGTTTAGAACAGTAGAAATTGATTTGATTGAAACATTTAAGATCCTGAGGGGTTTTGACAAGGTGGATGCGGGGAGGATGTTTCCTCTTGTGGGAGAATCTAGAACTAGGGGTCATTGTTTAAAAATAAGGGGTCTCCCATTTAAAACAGAGATGAGGTGAAATTTTTACTCTCAGAGGGTTGTGAGCCTTTGGAACTCTCTTCCTGAAAAGGCGGTGGAAGCAGAGTCTTTGAATATTTTTAAGGCAGAGGTGGATAGATTCTAGGTAAGCAAGGGGGTGATAGGTTATCGAGGGTAGGTGGGATTCAGCCATGATCTTATTAAATGGTAGTCCAGGCTTGAGGGGCCAAATGGCCTACTCCTGCTCCTTGTTCGTATGTTCGTATGAAAGCTGCTCACAAGAATCTAACAATCTTTGTAGCCTCAATGTCATGTTTCCTGATGAAATTTGAATCTGGCATCAATTCAAAGGGTCTCTAACAGCCAGCAATAGTGATATTAGCAAGCAGGGTAAGCAGACAATTACAATGAATAATTCTCTCAGACAGCAAACCAGGAAGTTTAAAGCACAGATTATCCTTCACATCCAATATCAATTTACAGAAAGCAATATAAAGATTGCACCTTTTACATGTGATTATGGAAGAAGCTGAACTATCATTAGTAAACTTTTTAAAAAGATTAAAAACTATGTGGAATTTTCTTCTAATATCATAATGGAGATATTTGGCATTCCACAAGTATAAAATAAGCGCATCAGGGCCCGAGAGCGTGTGAAGCAGTAAGTATGAAGTTGGTGTCTAAATGCTAAAAAAAATACATTTACACCTCCTTCAACGAGGTACAATTTTATCAAGGGTTTTTATTGTAAGGCTAATAGAATAAAAGTGCAAGTTCTCATCAATTCAATGAATTCTAGTTCATTGCAGTCTGTGGCAACTTCAACAATGCAGCCGATGGAGAAGTGTAGAATTGCTGACAGCAACTTCTGAATTTCTGCTTTTAACTGTGCACGTGCAGATTCCAGAAGTTGCAATCAGTTTTAAAGGAGTAGTGGTGGCGAACGGTGACAGGTTTGCCATCATTACTACTGCAAAATCTAGGCAAATAAATGTAAGTTTCTCCTGCTCCAAATAATACCATAACCATATGCAACTGTTCAGATTCCCTCAGCAAACTAACAGTTCCTCATTATAGGAAGAGATTTTGATGAACATAATAGCTGCTGGCCAGGGGAGAAGACAAAAGAAGGTCATATCCTTGTTTTATTGGTCCCACTGGAATATTCTGGCTCTTTGCAAAGGACAAGTCAAACATTGCGTACAGCGATTGACACAAATAATACTTGATCTATGTGCTAGCTTGCAGGATTTAGTATCACTGGCTGTAACATGACCTTACCTTGAACTGTGAAGTTGTTGTTCTATTTGGTGCATTTTCCAGCATTTGGTAGTAAACCTTTTATATGCACTTAAATGTTTTCTCGTATGTATTCTGCTTCATGTGAAAGAATATACCCTACTAAGCTGGATGGGTAAATTATGTAAATTGCAGTCATCTGTTATTAAGCAAATAATATGCTTTTCAACCTTAAAATTATTGATATCAGCACAATGTTCCTCTATCCAATATTTTAAATACAGACATTAATCCATTCTTTAATGGGTAAAATACCTCAATTAAAATAATGAACCAAGGAATACCATGGGAGCGCATTAAGCCAATATCAGCCACGGTAATCACTAGGTTTGGGGGCTGAATTTTCCCCCCATTGGTGGGGGGGGTTGTGTGGGGGCGGGCAGGAATGAGCATGAACCCGATCGGTGCCCCCCGATCAGATGCACGCCGCCATTTTATGCTGAGCACTCCCTGTGCGGGCTGCGGGGGATTCCCTGAGTCGGAGCCTGTGCACTTTCATCCATGTGCGTGAAAGAGCACAGAATTCTCCCTGAGGCATGGAGCTGCCTCGGGGAGATTAGCTTAAGTTGTGAAAAATGTAATAAAGATGAAAAGAAATTGTAAGGACATGTCCCCTCATGTGAAAGTGTCACATGAGCTGGGACATGTCCATTAATTTTTTGAAAAAAATTTATTTAATTAATGAACCCTTCATGAAACCTCATCCCACCTGTGGATGAGGTTTCATGAAAAACGTGAAAGCTGCCTGGGCTCTTCCTTGAGGTTAGACAGGCAGCATTCTTAACAGCTTCAATTATTTTGTTAATGGCCTTAATAGGCCTTTGACAGTTCGGCGGGTGCGCAGCTGATGTGGCTGTGCATCTGCCGAACTGACAATCTAAATGAGGTGCGGGTGACGTTGGGACGCCCGCCCGATGTCACCGCGCGTCATTTTACATCTCAGCGAGCGGGCCCCATCCCCGTTCACCGACGGGAAAAATCTTCCCAGGGTTTCAAAAAGAAGCAATGAAATAATAAAAAGAAACAATATAAAAAGAATTCTGATGAAGGGTCATCGACTTGAAATATTAACTTTATTTCTCTCCACAGATGCCGCCTGACCTGCTGAGAATTTCCAGCATTTTCTGTTTCTATTTAATGAAAATAAAGACTTGCATTTATATTGTGCCTTATATAACCTTGGGATGTATCAAAGTCCCTTATGGTCAATGGCATACTTTTGAAGTGTAATAACTATTGTAATGTAGTAAACATGACAACCAATTTCCGTACAGCAAGCTTCCATATATAGCAGTGTGACAATGGCCTAATAATCTGTTTTGGGGATAAATATTGACTAGAGCACATGGAGAAATCTTCCAAAGGTGTCAAGGTTGTTTTAATTCCACCTGAAAGAGCATTTCGGGTCTTGTGTACACAACAACTTGTCTTTTCATTAACTGCCACATGGTCACAACATATCTGCATGAGGAAGGCTGCCTTGTCTTGACTTTGGATCAAGGGCCAAGACCTCCAGAATTAAAAAGTAGGGATACACAGTTACCCTAGTTACACAATACCATACTACCTGAAGAAATAGAGAAGGAGGGAATATTGGGTGGCCTTATTAACTAAAAACATGATTACAGCCATGAATAGGAAGCTTTACCGACAGTGGTGCTAAGAGCTAATCCTTCTCATTTGAGTTAAGAAATAATAAAGGGTGTGTTATGGTATCGGATTACATTATAGAGAATTGAATAGTGGAAAAAGAACTGAAGATGGGATTTGTGTGCCATTTAGCAGAGTTTGCAATAGCAAGATAGTTATAATAAAGGACAATTAGAGATGGGCAATAAATGCTGGGCTAGCGAGCTACACCACATCCCATGAACAAATGAAAAAAAAGTGGTAATAATTCTTTTTATGTTGAATGGGATGAGACAAAGGCTGGTGATCAGAAGGAGTTTTTATAACATACTCAGCTCCAAGTATGTAGTGCTGCCTGATCACCGCTCTGGCACGTATATGCCCCACTTGATTTTTCCTTCCACTGATCTCAGTGGAATCATTCCATTAATTACCTGAATGGATTTTAATCCTCACAGCCTCCAATACTGAAGTTATTTGTTTCCAGGAGTAATATATGCAAAGGGATTTGGCTCATTGATGGCAACAATTGGAACTGGAGGGAAATCCTCTCACAAGCACGTGGGTTTGCGTGACTTGTGCTGCAGCGGTGGCTGGCGTGGTGACCATGTAGAGTGAATTTTACCTGTGGCATTGTGTGGGGCACAAGGGAAAGTTCAGCCACAAACTCCTGGGGCAGAATTTTGCCCTTGATGGGTGGGCAGGCCCCACCAGCTCGGCGGCGGGCGGACAGCCGATCGTCACCGCCGAAATGGGCCCTGTCATCATTTTGAGTGGGTGGGCCAATTAAGGCCCACCCTGCGGGATGCGCTATGTCCTTCCTGTGTGATGGGGGGGGTCCGATTTCCCCAACTATCAGAGTGCGCTCTTTCGCGCATGCATGCGAAAGAGCGCACATCTCCCTGAGATTAAGTGCTGCCTCAGGGAGAGTGCTGACAGTTTTTGAAAGTTGAAAAATAGAAAAATAAAAAAATGATTAACATGTCCCCCTCATGTGACAATGTTAATAAATATCACATAGACTTTATTAAAGTTTTTTTAAAACAGACATGAAACCTCACCCCGCCAGTGAATGAGGTTTCATGTTTTTTCAGAAGCCCACTGGGTCTCCTGGCCTGCCTGCCAGCCTTAAGGTTGGACGGGCAGGGCCTTTAATTGTCTTAATTATTCTGTCAATGGCCTCAATTGGCATTTTCCCGTGTCATTTTTGCGTCGGCGAGTGGGCCCCGCCCCCAGCTCACCGGCAGAAAAATTCTGCCCTTAGAGTTTGAGTTCAGGCCAGACGGTAAGAGTTGACTCGAATGTCAGGAGCTCATAGTGTGGATGTGAAACCAGAACCTGGGGAAGTTAAGAGGAGGCAGAGGGAAGGCTGGGCCCAGGCCCACAGACCTCATGGTGCTGAATGTCTCTGGGTCAATGTGCAGCAGCAGCAACAGCAGTAACACCCCTGTACTGCTCCCTGACTGTAAAAAAAAACAGCCCTTACAACTCTCTGCGCACAGCTTTCTCATAAACAGGCATTTCAGGGTCTTTGAAGCTCAATGTTCCCGGGATCTAAAACAGTATCAATATCCCCAAACACTCTGCTATGTTTGCCTGCTGAACATTAATTCCTTGGTTGTGATGGCCTGAGGATGTGAAATGCAGTATAATGTTTGTATTCCCTACTGGATGCCTTACATGGAATTTCCAGCATGGAAACCAACTATCTGGCCCACCTCATCTATGTTGGTGTTTATATTCCACACAGGCCTCCTCCCACCCTTCTTGATCACACGATCAGGGTAACCTTCAGCTTCTTTCTCCCTCGTGTTTATCAAGTTCCTTGAATGTATCTATGCTAGAATCATAGAATGGTTGCAACATAGGAGGCCATTCAGCACATTGTCACTGTGTCAGTTCTCTACAACAACAACGCAGCTACTCCCACTCCTCAACATTTTCCCTGTAGCCCTGTAAAATGTTTTATTTTCAGATAATTATCCAGTTCCTCTTTTGAAAACTGCAATTGAATCTGTCTCCACCAAACACCCAAGCTGTGCATTCCAGATCCAAACCACTTCTTGCATAAAGAAGTTTTTTCTCATGTCACTTCTGGTTCTTTTGTTAACCTAAGTCACTTTGGAGTTCTCGAGCTTCTACCGATGGGAACAGTTTCTCCTCATTTACTCTAACCAGACTCCTCATGATTTTGAACATGTCTAACAAATCTCCTCTCAACTTTCTCTTCCCCAAAGACAACAGCCCCAACTTTGCCAATCTATCCAAATAACTGAAGTTGCTCATCTTGGGAACCATTCTCGTAAATCTTTTCTGCATTCTTTTTAAAACTTTCACATTCTTCTGGTTGAGGCTGAACCAGTGTTTTATGAAGCTTCATTAGTCACTTGTTTTACATGCTGTGTCCCTATTTATAAAACCCAGGATTCGGTAAAATTATTAATTGCATTCTCACTCTGACCTGCCATCTTCAATGATTTATGCACATATACACCCAGGCCCCCCATACTCCTGCAATTCCTTTAGAATTATACCCTTCATTTTATGTCTCCTCTGCTCACTCTTCTAACCAAAATGTATCACTTCACACTTCCCTACATTAAATTTCATCTTCCACGTACCTGTCCATTTCACCTACTTGTCTATATCCTCTTGAAGTCTATTACTAACCTCCTCACAGTTCACAATGCTTCCAAGTCTTACATAATCTTCAAATTTTGAAATTGTGCCTGTACACACAGGCCTAGGTTATTAATATAAATCAAGAAATGCAGTGGTCCCTTTATATACCATCCCCTAGTCAGAAGTAAAGTTCTCTCTAATCATGTTTTCAATAGGTTTGAATTAAATAATTAAACTATTGCATAATGAAATTCTAGCTATGCTAAAGACTAATGATTCAAAATACCACATGATTTGAAATAAAATGCCAAGCAGCACTCATATTTTTCACTTAACAAGAATAGTAATGATTAATACATAGGAAAACAAAGTAATAGTCAATTTAGAAATGATATGGCCAATACATTTCCTGAGAGTTCTGGCACCTCAAAATTTGGCACTACACACCCTTGCTCAGGACTGTTTTCTGAATTAGTATGTTACTTGACAAACAAGGAGAGACATGGTGCCAGATCTGATTCTGGCTAATGAAGCTTGACAATTGAGATAGGAAAACACTTAGGAAATAATCACTATCGACTGATTAGACTCATTCAAAATAGATAAAGAAAAAGAGGAGTCCAAATATGTTGAACTGGAAATCAGCATTGAGTGGATTTTAATTCAGAATTGATTTCAGGAAGGCTCAAAACACACTGGCTGTCAGAAATTTTAGACTCACCCTGCTCAGCCACTTCCTTATACCCACCTTTGATATCCTTCTCCTTAGCCATGCCTTTACTTTATCTTATCTCAGTGGATCGCACTGATGTGATCCCTATATTCACTCCCTCGAGTCCATGGAGCGCAGCCTTAAGCATTCCCGCTGCACATCTGGTTTAGCCATCTATCACCACATCAGGTCTTTTAGGCCTCATAACCTCTGCTTCCTTGACCCCATTCCCACAAAACTGCTGACAACCTAACTTCCTTTCCTGATCCACATGCTAGCTGATATTGTGAATAGTTCCGTTCCGTAGGATTTATTTTTTGAAATATCTGTCTTTTTGACCGAAGAAAAATATATTTCCTTGGAAGTTTCAAACATTGTAATATCCCTCTGAGAATTCCTTAATACTTAAAAGTATTGTTTTTAGTTTCTTTCAGGAATGTTCTTTTATTGACAGGATCTAGTGTTTCCCTATTTGCTGTTTATTGTGATTTAATCTGTTTAGTTTGCTCACGAGAGAAAAAAAACAAGAGAGCTAACTCAAAATAATTGTTGAACTGTGACACTTGAACTCTGCTCTTGACATTTGGATTGGTCACAATTCTTGAATGGAGCCAAAGATTCAGAGATGTTTGTTAGTATTTCTCAATGATCCTTTTAAAATAGTCGTCTCTAAGTTTCGAGTGACAAGCGCATTTTAACACAAATTGTGATAACAAACTTTAGCTGTGCCTCAAGCAAATGTACCATTTATCAACTCTCTCAGCAATGGATTTTCTGCAGCATCATGTTACCCAAGTCATTCACATACAGCATGTTGTGCTGAAGCACGTCTTCAGTGCAGTCTCTGTAATAGAATACTCCTTTTGCAGTACGTGGTGGCTGCAGCAGAGTGATGCCAGGAGAGACTCAGCCTCCTGCGTTTACGTTCTTCTTCACCTCTTGGGTAGGTTAGAAGCTCGCAAACCTTTTTTGTGTATGTAATTTTCCCTGGTAAAGTTACAGGAGAGAAGTGAAGAACAATGTAACAAATTTTTATTGCCAAATTCTTTATTAAAAAATTGCGTTTTCAACCTAGGAACAGACAGTGAGCTATCACTGTACATTGTGCATGCTAACATTATAGTACAATTTTACAGCACGACACAAACACGGTTCACTGTATTTACTAGCATATTTGCTAATGATCAGAAAATCATGGGTAGAGGGTGTGGAATTTCACGATATGAACTTGCAGCATCTGCCACTTAAAAATACTCACCGGTGGCTCTTTAAACCAGTGCTTCCCAAACCTTTTCCTGATGTTACACAATTTCAGGCTTTGTGTGACCCCAGTGTGAAAATTTGGCAGTGGTGGCAGTTAGAGAGTTGTTGAGCAGGATTAAGGACAGTGGTGATGGTGGGTGGTTTAGCCAGTGTTTGGGGAGGATGGGGATGTGGGTTGGGAGGGGGGGTATATTTGTTTCATGGGGGTGGAGGGTTAAAACTTGGTTGGCCTGAAAAGGCAAAGACTCACCTTTCTATAGGCTGTGGCTGTCGCAACAACTGGGCCTCAGAGTGCAGACAATTAATAACTCCTACCAACAGAAATAAACACAAACATTTCAAGGAGCCTCACGGTTGCCAAAACTCAGCCTGAGCTCTATGGCCATCATTGATGATCTGTAGGGCACGATACCAAAATATAGTCCCACGGCTCCACAGTTTGGGTACCCTTGTTTTAAGCCTCAAACAAAGACGGCCCTGAATCAGAAATCAATGGGTAGAATTTTGCCCTAGATTGACGGGTGGGCCCCACTGGCTTGGCGGTGGGTGGGCAGCTGAACTCTGCCGCCGAAGCGGGCCCCACCGCCATTTTAAGTGGGCGGGCCAATTAAGGCCCGCCCAGCGGGATGCGCTTCCTGTGCGGGGGTGGGGGGAGGGATTCCCCAACTGTCAAAGTGCACTCTTTTGTGCATGCACGCAAAAGAGCACACATCTCCCTGAGACTAAGTGCTGTCTCAGGGACATCACTGACAGTGCTTCAAAGTGTCAAAATAGAAAAATAAAAAAATATTAACATGTACCCCTCATGTGACAATGTCATACAAGATGGGACATGTTAATAAATCTCACATAAAGTTTATTTAAGATTTTTAAAACGGACATGAAACATCATCCCGCCAGTGTGCTCAACAATGTGCTGATCTATTAGAGCAACTGGGATAATTACTTGAGTGTGAGTGCATGCAGTCAATTTGATGTCAATGATAAAAAAAATGAACAAACAAAAAGGGACAAAACAACACCAAGCTTACTGTCCCTTTATTCCTTCTTCTGTTCTAGTCTTTGTTTTCAATTCAATTGTAAATACAGAACGTGTGACATTTCCCACGTAAGCAAGACTTTTCAGCATTATGAATGCTATTACCCCTTTCCCAGTTGATGTACTCCGTCAGTTTACAGAAGGGCTCATGTTTGGATCATCTGGTATGATGCAGTGAGCCAAGTCAGAACTTCGTCACACATTTAAACCTCCTGACCTAGGTTTGGTTTTCCACATGTGTTTGTGCATCAACCAAATGTAATTTTATGCTGCTTGTGTGGTAATGGAAACGGGCACCAGAACCTTTTTTGCCTCCTCATTTTTGACTGCATTAGCAACTTTATTCACAGGATTCCTGGGAAATCATTAGGTTCTGAATTCTGTCAGTAGTGAATGTAGGATTTCAAAGCTGCAATAAGCTGTGATTTACCATGGGATTATTTGTGCTTGGCTATCTAAACTGTTCCAAATATGAGGATAAATAGTTGATGCAGGAGGAAGACAGAGTCATTGGGAAAGACTTCAGCTATGAGATTAGGTATGGATTGCTCCAGCAATGAACTGGCACAGGCAAGATAAGATGAAATGGCTTCCTCCTCAATTTAAATTTTTATGTTCGTATCATTCTAATTAGTTAACTATAAATTTCAGTTTTGTAGGATTGTATTTGAAACAATTTTACTTAATGTTATAAATGTGGTTTTTAATCAGACTTTTAGACTGCAAGACTCCATAAGACCCAATTTCTGGCTGTTGTGATGGAAGTTTACAAGCTCAACTTGACAAAAACAGCCTGCCTGATTAGCATTCCCTCCACAGTGGTGATCACAGTGGTAACAGTGTGCATCATCTACAAGATGCACTGCAGCAACTCGACCGGTTTCCATCAACAGCACCTCACAAACCCACAAACTCTACCACCTAGAGAGACAAGGGCAGCAGATATATGGGAACATCACCACCTGCAAGTTCTCCTCCCAGCCTCACACCATCCCGACTTGGAACTATATTGCCATTCCTTCACTGTCACTGGGTCAAAATCCTGGAACTCCCTTTTTAACAGCACTATGGGTGTACCTACACCACATGGACTGCAATGGTTCAAGAAGGTGGCTGACCTTCACCTTCTCAGGGGCAATTAGGGATGAGCGCTAAATGCTGGCGTAGCCAGTGATGTCCTGTAAAGGAATTTTAAAAAACTTGCTGCCGTGAAAATTTCAACTGCTGTCATCATAACTGCAAAGATGAGTGTAAAGGGGTTTTCAGGGTTCCACGACAATCTAGCAATTTGCTGAATCAGGAAAAGATAGTATGCAGGTACAGCATGTGAATAGGAAGGCAGATGGAATGTTGGGGCTGGATTTTGCCGATGACGAGCAGGGGGTAGGGCCTGCTCGCCGACGGCAAAATGACTCAGGATGACATCAGGGGGAACTCCCGATGCCATCCCACCCCATTTAAATTTTCAGGAAGGCGGGGGCACAGCAAGATCAGCTATCCCCCCGCTGACCTGTCAATGGCCAATTGAGGCTATTGACAGGATAATTGAAACAATTAAAGGACCTGCCCGTCCAACCTTAAGGCTAGCGGGTAGGCCAGGAGACCCAGTAGACTTCTGAAAAAACAGGAAAACTCATCCCCTGGCAGATAAAGTTTCATGTAGGGTTTAAAAAAGTTTATTAAAGTTTCAGTGAAATTTATTAACCTGTCCCATCTCGTCTGACATTGTCACATGAGGGGGACATGTTAAGGATTTTATTATTTTTCCATTTTTAAAGTTTATACAACTGTCAGCGATCTCCCTGAGGCAGCAGTTAGCCTCAGGGAGATGTGCGCTCTTCCGTGTGCATGCATGAAAGAGCACACACTCGCATTTGGGGAATCCCCCCACCACCCGCACAAGCAGTACATAGCGCTTCCCAGCAGATGTCACGCTGGGCGGGCCTTAATTGGCCTGCCCACTTAAAATGGTGGCAGGGTCTGCTTCTCCAGCGGGGATCGGCTCCCCGCCTACCAGACAGGCAGAAAATTCTTGCAATAAACATAATGGGCAGAGGAATATAATGTAAAAGTAGAGAGGTTTTATTGTAACTGTACAGAGCATTGGTGAGATTACATCTGGAATACTCTGTACAGTTTTAGTCTTCTTATTTGACAAAAGATATAATTCTGGTAGAAGCAGTTCAGAGAAGGTTCACTGGACTCATACCTGGGATGAAGGGCTTATCCTATGAAGAAAGGTTGAACAGGTTGGGCCTATACCCATTGGAGTTTAGAAGAACAAGAGGTGATCTTATTGAACCGTATAAGATTCTTGGAGGGTAGATACTGGGAGGGTGGTTCCATTTATGAAGGAGACTAGAACTAGAGTACACGGTTTAAGTGTAAGAGGTCTCCCTTTTAAAACTGAGATGAGGAGAAATTTTCTCTCTTAGAGAGTCATTAGCACATGGACTTCTCTTCCCCAGAGAGCAGTGATGGCTGGGTCATTGAGTTTATTTAAGGTAGAGTTAGACAGACCCTTGATAGACAAGGGAGTCAAGGGTTATGGGAGGCAGACAGGAAAGTGGAGTTGTGACCACAACCAAATCAGTCATGATCTTATTGAATAGCGGAGCAGCTCGAGGGGCTGAATGGCCTACTCCTGCTCCTAAATCCTATGTACTCTAACACATTTCTAAGACTGACAAAGCCCTGCCTTATAGGAATGACAGTAACACCATGGAGCACAAATCTGCTAATTCTCCCAGGATGACAGCATTCATTCTCCCACCATTGCTACTCCAGCACTGCCCTTGTTGTTGCTTCTCAGTCAGTCCAAACTGCCACTTCTCATGCTAAGGTGCTGCAGTAAACTGGACTTTCATAAGCCAGAGATGCTTCAGGTCCTGCAAGGCGATCTGCAGATTTCCTCACTGAAAATCAGCAGTCTTCCACCAGCCATGCTGCAGCCACTGGGGTAGCACAGTAGGAGAGCTAGGTCATGGGAGAGAAGCACAGAGGGTGTACACAAGGGTGATTAGTTGACTTTTTATGGAATATTGAATGCTTTGATTGATAAAGCTGGTTTGGATTTTTTGTTTTATGGTGGCCTTTATTTCAGCTTTGTGGCAGAGGGAGGGTAAGGTGTGGGACTGTTGGTGAATGGGGAATTGGGGTTGTGTTCACTGGTACTACAGACAGATGAGCCGATCACACACAGCCTGGCTGGAAAGAAAATGTGTTGTTCGCCTCCTCTCTTTTCTCTTCCTCTTGCTCCTCCTCCTCTTCAGCTGCCCTTCATATACCTGGTGGCAAAGGCTGTGCCCTCATAATGAGATTGTGTTGCATGCAGCAGACTGCACTCACTCTGGCCAGTGCTGGAGGGCACCTCCAGAGTGGTCCAGACTGGGGAAGCACTGTTTAAGCACCCTAATGGTCTGCTTGATGACATATCATGTGGCATCATGGCTTTTGTTATATGAAAAATGCCCACATGTGCATGGGTTGCACAGAGTCATGAGCCAGGTGGTCAGCCAAGAGCCTTTGCTGCCCAGTAGCCACACACTGGTTTGTCATGGTGACTCAAGTGCAGATATTATGGCGGACTGGCATAGAATGAACACATCGCGACTGCTGTCAGGATACTGGGCATTGACTGCATGCTGCATTGACAGTGATTGCACACCAGCAGGGAATTGAGAGAGTGGAACCTGGTTGCAGAATATCTATCAACATCCTGAGGGATTACCATTGACCAGAAAATGAACTGGACAAGCCATATAAACACTGCAGCTATAGGAGCAGGTCAGAGGCTGGGAATTCTGCAGAGAGTAACTCACCTCCTGACTCCTCAAAGCCTGTCCACCATCTGCAAGGCACAAGTCAGGAGTGTGATAGAATACCCTCCACTTGCCTGAAAGAGTAGAGCTCCAACAACACTCAACAAGCTCGACACCATCCAGGACAAAGCAGCCCACTTGATCGGCACCCCATCCATCACTTTCAATGTTCATTCCCTCCACCACCAGCACACAGTGGCAGCAGTATGTACCATCTACAAGAGGCATTGCAGCAACTCACCTAACACCTTCCAAACCCATGGCCTCTGACACCTAAAAGAACAAGGGCAGCAGATGCCAGGGAACACCACAACCTGGAAGTTCCCCTCCAAGCCACACATCATCCTGACTTGGAACTATATCACAATTCTTTCACTGTTGCTGGGTCAAAAGCCTGGATCACTAATTCTAAAATGTGTTACTGGGATTCTGTGCTTCTGGGATCAGTAGCTTTCCATTATCTTCAAAATACAAAAATAAGTTATGATCAGTAAGACAAGTTTCCCTCTGGGATTTGGCTTGCTCAGCAAATAACATCGACTGTGGTCATAACTGAGAGGAAGGTGCAATATGTTTACACTTGGAGTCAATGGCAACAGCCAGTGTGCTAACATTGGATCTCCTAAAGTCCCAAAGAAGTGGTGCAAATGTCAGGTTTTAAACAGTTGTGCTTTATACTGTCCTTTTAGTTCAAAGATGAAAGAGAGTTGGGTTCTCAAGGATCTCTAGTCAGCATTTCTACCTGAATACAAGGCCCATGTGATTCACACTGCTATGATGATGGGCTTTTAGATGGGAAACATGCAGAGGAAACCATTGTTATATCAGGTTACAGGCTTACCTATGTTATGAAAGCATAATAATTTTCATAATATTTTTCTGGTTTATTGTAAAGTAGGTTTATGGGTGTGAGTGTAGGTGGTTCTGTGTGATTTAATTACTTTTGGAGTCAGGTAGACTGCAAGCTTGAAATTATCAAAAGACGCTAGGTGTAGAAGTGTACTTGAGATGCTAATGGGGAAACATGGATGCAGTCTTAGCAAGAAAGGTGAAGGGAATTTGCATTTTTAGATAAGTGAAGGGGTTGTTTGGATTTCAAAGGGATTTTAGTCTGTTTACAACTAGCCACATAAGCAAGACTCAGCAGTGTGTTTATTTTTCCGAAAGCTTACTAACAATATTGGCAACATGACAGTTTTTATATTATGGGAAAGGTATAGTTCCAAAGACATATGCAACAATGGAATTTACATATTAAAGGGAGAGAAACTTATATAAAGGAGATTGAAAGGCTATGTTGGGGGCCATGTAAGGTCTAATAGGAGTGTGTGAAACAGCCTTGAAGAAGCCTCCATCCATTTATGGATAAGTCTGTTGTGTCCAGTAACTGAAGTTGGAGAAAACCATTTGGAATTCCATTGTCAAGTCGGTACTGTGTTAACTTGCTGTTTTTCAAAAAATCTAAAATCTATTTTGGAATGTTGCCTTAAGGGGAATGTATAACTGAGAGTCAGGTTAATTAGGAACTTTAGGATTTGCTATAGTAGTGTGTGATTGTAGTCTTATGTATGTGCTTGAAATCTTTTCTTTTATTAGTAAATAGTTTGATTTAATTTTTAAAATCTCTGAAGATCTTGGTGGACTCATTAATTCTGCTTGCAGTGCATACATCTTCTCATAATATATACAATTTGCAAAACTATTGTGATAGTGTGGCCAAGTTTCCTTTGTGGATTTGGCCTGCCTGGCAAACATCATCTGCCACGTCATAAAATCTATAATATCACTGTATATCACAGGTTAGTCTACTGTCATGAAACTAATGTATTTTCTCATAATACGTTTCTGGTTTATTGTGAAGTAGGTTTATGGGAGTAAGTATATTTGGGACTGTGTGTAATTTAATTATATTTTGTAGTCAAGTTGACTACAAGTTTAAATCATCAAAAGATGCTCGGAGCTTGACATGCCAATGAGTAAACATAGATGCTGGCTTAGCATGTAAGGGAATTTGCATTTTTAAATAATGAAGGGAGATTTGGATTTCAAAGGGATTATAGTCTGTTTACAACTAGCCAGGTAGGCAAGGCTAAGGGATATATTTATTTTTCCCAAAGTTTACTGGCAATATTGGCACCATGAAAGATCTTATGTTACGAGGAAGATACAATTTCAAAGACATATGGAACAATAGAATTTACATATTTCACATGAGACAGGACATGTTTTTATTTTGAAAATAACAGTTTTATTTAAGTAGTATTAGCTTTAGGAAACCTCATCTTGCTTGTGGATTGATTTCCTAAAAAACATAATGTTGGACTGGCAGCACAAAACACAACTTAATTACCTAGTTAATGGCCTTAATAGGCCTTTCAATTATTGGCGGGTGTGCAGCCGATTCCAGCGCATGCCCTCTGAACAAAATATTGCACAGGTTCGCAATGACATTAGGACACACACACGATGTCATCACGCATCATTTAACGTTTCGGTATGTCGGGCGCACGCCCGCACGTCGAATGTAAAATTCTGCCCTATGTCAGAAGGCCATGTAAGATCTAACAGGAGTGTGTGAAATAGCCTTAATGAAGCCTCCAGCATTTGTGCATAAGTCTGTTGTCTAACTAAATGGAAGCTGGAGAAAAACCATTTGGAATGCCGTTGTCCAAGGTATTGTGTTAATTTGCTGAGTTAGTTTTAAACCTAAACTTTATTGTGGACAGTTGCCTTAAATGGAGTGTAATGGGAGTCAGGTTAATTAGGAATTTTAGGAGTCAGTATAGTGGTAATTGTAGTCTTATGCATGTTCTTGAAATCTTTTATATTTTGTTGATAAATATTTTAATTTATTTTTTTTAAATCTCTAGAGGTCTTGGTGGACTTATTACTTCTGAATTCAGTGCACACATCTTGTAATAAATACAAATTGCAAAACCGTGTGTTGGTAGGACCAAGTTTCCCTCATGGATCTGGTCCACCTGGCACAAATCATCTGCCACGTCATAACATTACCAAGGTGCGAGTGCAAGAGTGCGTGAGAGAGTGCATGAAAGAGTGAGGTTTAAAGTACAAGTTGCCTATGTGAGAGAGTGAGAGAGTGGGGGAGTGAGGGAGAGAGGGTGAGAGAGAGGGAGAGAGGGGGAGAGGGTGAGAATGATAGAGTGAGTGTGTGTGTGTGAGTGAGTGTGTGAGAGCGAGAGTGTGTGTGTAAGTGTGGGAGAGTGAGAGAGTGTGAGTGTGAGGGTGTGAGAGTGTGAGTGTGAGTGTAAGAATGTGAGAATGAGAGTGAGAATGTGAAAATGAGGGAGTGTGAGGTGAGAGTGTGAGTGAGAGAGAGCGAGAAAGTGTGTGAGAGTGAGTGTGAGTGTGAATGTGTGTGAGATCAAGAGTGTGTGAGAGGGAGACAGTGAGAGAGTGAGAGAGCAAGTGAGTGTGAGAGTGAGGTTTAAAATATAAGTTGCCTATGAAGATAGTGTTCAGTCAATAGTGCTGTTACTCTTTTGATACAATAAATGTCTTAAAACTTGACATTGGACAGGATTTCCCCATCGGTGAGCGGGGGCAGGACCCACTCGCTGACGCGTAAAATGACTCATGGTAACGTCGGGCGGAACTCCTGACCTCACCGCGCCCCATTTAAATTTTCCGATAGGCTGAGGCGCAGCTAAATGAGGCTATTGACAGAGTCATTTAAGTAATTAATGGACCTGCCCATCCAACCTTGAGGTTGGCTGACAGGCCAGGAGCCCTGGCGGGAATTAGAAAAAGCATGAAACCTCATCCACAGGCAGGATGAGGTTTAATATAGGCTTTAAAAAACTTTATTAAAGTTTTTGTAAAAATTATGGACACGTCCCAACTCATGTGACAGTGTCACATGAGGGGACATGTCAGGGAATTTTTTTTTTCTATTCTTAATATTTTTGAGAATAGAGCCGATCTCCCTGAGGCAGCGCTTAGCCTCAGGGAGATGAATGCGCTCTTTTGTGCACATGCGCGAAAGAGCGCACTTCGGGTTTAGGGTGTCCCCCCCCCACCACCTGCAAAGGGAGCGCATAGCACTTCTGTGCAGACATTGCGCTGGGCGGGCCAATTATGGTTGTCCAATCAGAGGCTCACCTGTGTGCACCCATCATTCAACTTCGCCCCCGACGCAGGGAAAATCCTGCCCATTGTGTCATTCTTTCAGCTATTAGCTTGAAGTTTGAATTTCTTTTTAATATGTTATTAGTCTCTAAGGCATCTTAACAGCAGTATTGTGAAAATCGGTTTTCATAATTCCTATATTTAGTTAGAGGGATTAATTAAATGCCTAATAAATGGAAACATTTGATTGACAAGTGGGTAAACAACCCTGAAGTAAGTGCAATTCAAACAAACTTAGGGTAATTATAGTGCAAAGGATAACCTATATTTAGCTCACAAGGTCAGGGCTAGAAGTGAGAACACTTAAACAATAGATGACCCATTTTTGATCTTTTGGTAGGGGCAGGAGGTCTATAGTTATTCCAATAAAGGATTTGGATCATTTATGTTGTTCATAGATCAAATAAGCTAAAAGCATATTTGTAAAGAAGGGGGCTTTCTAGGTTGAACAAGCAAGCCTGGAAAGAGGGAAATTATATTCATTAAAGATATAAGTTATTCATATGGTCATAGAATCAAAGGATAAAAGATTGAAGGTAAAAGATTATTAATTTGCATTTCTGTTTGAAACATCCAAAAGTTTGCCTCCTTGCCTTGGGAATGAGCCATGCAGGGAGGTACTTTTGTTTTGGGATTTATTTGTGTGTGCTTGCACACAGAAACAAATCGTCAGCTTGGAGGAGGCAGAGAGAGAGGATCTTCAAAGAACTGCGGTACAAGGAGCAACGGGCTATCAGAAATCTTAGGGCGGGGATGGAGAGGGAGCAGGGTGGGGCTGTTCTGATTTTAAAAGTCACCAAGCAACAATGCAGTGAGGCCTGAAGCTTGAACTGAGGATTCCACAGCCCTGGGATATGGAAGAAGAGGTGAAGGGTTGCTTAGCCAAAAGGTAATGGAAGAATTCCCATAACATCTTGTATCTGGGAGAAAACTGTAACACTGAGGAGAAATCCAAGTGAATCCTGAAGAGCTGAGCATATGGAGAAGTGGATTAATCCTCAAGGTTCCACAATGTATAAGGGAACGTTTGGGCAGAATTAGAAGGTAAAAGGGAAACTGAATTTATACTCTTATGTCTTGACAAACTGAAGTTACAGGTGCTTGCATTTTTAGTAAAGTTTGCTTTTGTTTAAAAATGTGAAATCTTATAGCGTAATTTCTTTCCATTGATCACTGGATGTTTGAATTTTCTTTAAATATTCACGGTCTCTACGGAGATCGTAACAGCAGTAAATGGGATCCTGCACTGGGGAGAATCCTGAAATCCTGGTGAAGCCATATGCTTGCTCCACCTGTTTTTAAGCAGGCCCAGATTTTAGATTTTACTTTAGTAGATTTAAGATGCCTGCCTAACTTGACCATTTTTAAGGTTTTTAAAACAAATAGGCTAACAAGGTCAAGCTGTCATTTTGTACTACACCTTATCTAAAAGAAGCCATTTTGTGATCTGAACACCTGAAGCATAACAATGCAACATTTTAGTACTTGAACCACTACTATTGGAAAGTTGCAACCAACCAGCAACAGGTGATTATTCGGATTATCACCTCACGTATTCCATAATTGAAGAATAGGTAATTAATCAGGCAATTAACAATGGATTCTATTTATTTCTGTTTTCTACTAACATTCCTATCTGTATTTTAAACATGCTGTGAGAGTGAGTATCTGTGGGAAGCAACTGCATTATTCCAGCAAGGCTTCTATCAAAACAAACTGTCCTTGACTAGTCTGGTAAGTGCCCCTAATGAATAAGGAGCTTGTCCAGATTAAGATAAAAAAAGTCTTAAAATAATCCATTGTCTTATATTTAAGGCATTCTGTGAAAGTGGCCAAATCCAATTAAATTACCCTTACAACCTTATTGACCAATTATTAACAACAACTGTGGGCTAAGGTGGGGTGATGCCTGAATTAAGTATAAATGAGGGTTTCAAGAACAACCTTGTTTGTGTAAACTAAGTAAAGTGACACTATTGTGTTCTCTCCAATGCAGAGGTAGAATTCCTGTCAGCAAGAGAATGGGTAGTATAGCACTGGGGCCAGGGACAGAGGTAGAATTCCTATTGACATAGACCCCGGATAGTACATCTTCCTCTGAAGCAGAGGCAGAATTCCTGTCAGCAGAAAAGGTTGAGCTCGTTTTTCACCCCTTCTGAACTGGCCATCCATTTGGAGTCATGAAGTCTATAGTGTATTATTGTTAAGTATACATTTTTGTTCTTTTGCTCCTTCTACTATTTGTATGCTAACTCAGCAACAACCAATATAAACCAATCAGTAACTAACCTGAAAGTAGCTGATGATCCTTTTATTAGCGCTGGGAGGAGGATCCTTCCTGCTGCAGGTTCAACTGTGAGATATTAACAGGGTGTTATCTGGAGCACCAAAATTGAAATTGCTAACAATACAGGAAAATCAGCATTTCGATAATGACTGAGCAACCTGCCTACTCTGCACGCTACCAATACATGCTCACTGTGTCCATGCTAATGCCCTCCCCAAAACGGTCTGGCAAGCCAGCAGCACCAGAAGTGTCCATGAGTACTGTGGTTGCATTTTGGAGCTGTTGAACCCTCGTCGCCAATTTATTGGGTCTTGGGAATCCCAGTTGCACGTTTGTTGTGGGATGGCTGAGTTAATGTGATGGAGTTGATCCACAGATACCTCTTAGGTGGTACGCATTCTGTTTATTTACAAAGTACTCAGCAGCTACACTTGTGTGCTTTCACATCAAACCCTATCTCCGTACCTCTGATTATAGACCACGGACTACAGAGGTAGCCCCTGCTACTCCTCTCTTGGTTAAGCAAGATCACGTGATCTTCCTTTATGAAATCCTTCTTAAAGGTATACTATATATTCGATAAAACCATAATTAATATATGAGCCAAAACAGAATCCATTGTGCCAAAAATGCAGGGCTATGCAGCTGAATTTTGTGGCTATAATTTGTCAATTTTTTTCTAATGTGTATAAATTTCAGCATCTGCAGGAGAACAGGCAAAAGAATTGATAAAAGCAAACCCAGTAGATAGTAGCTAAATACCCAATGTTATGCTCTATTGAACAGAATGCAGTTATCACATTCTGTATACTACAATGGGAAACTTTCCTTATACATTGGAAACACTTCCAGACTATACTGAAATCATTTATAATTTCATGAATTAAAGTTTTTTTAAATCCAATATTTTAAGTGCACCGAAATGGCAGTTACTTATTTAATGAAATCAATAAGTTGGAAATATTTTATCTTTGAAACTGAATCATGAGTGATTGTTTCTTCATTTTTTGCCTAGGTAGCAAACATTTTTGAGTCCGACCAAGTGCCTAGAAAAGCATTTCAGATCATTTCAAATGTCAGGGAGCATCTTGAGACAGACTAATAGACCTAAAGTATCAGCTCTTTTGAGTACAAACCCATTTCCATCTGTTTCAGATGAAGTTACATTGTTTCATAGTTTGCCATTGTGAGAGTTGAACTCTTGATCTTGGGGTTACAAACCCACTACCATAACCACTTGGCTATTTAGGCCAAGCACCTAAAGTATCAGGAGCAATGCCATCATCAAAATTCTCACTCACATCACCAATTTCATTAATTAATTCAATTTAAGTGGGCTCAAGGTTTCCATGGATGCTGAGGAACATTGGCAGTGATTAGTTCTGCTTGCTGAAGGTGCTCCCTATGTCTCTACAGTTCAAGGGCATCTTCATTTTTTTCACGCTTTTTTTTTACCAGCCATACCAGTGAGGCAAATGCAGTTTGCAATGTTGCTCTGATTCATAACTTCTGGTGAAGAAATTCAATAAAATCCAGCAAACAGATCAAGATTTCAGACGAGACTTCGTAAATGGCTAATTTCTTTCCAGGCAGAATCTATTGATTGTGATCCTCAGAAAGTTGGAGAACTCCAGCATGCATGAACTGAAGCTTAGCAGTGATAGTCTTTGGAAAATCGACAAGCTCTAGATTCATTAGGCCAGAAATCTCAAGAGGTTCTGGGCAGTTATCTGTAATGATTAAAATTATTCTATGCTGAGCTCAAAACTTTCTTTCCATAGATTAAATATACCCTCAAAAATTGCAGAAGCCATCCATGGTTACTGATTAAAATGGTAAATGATGTCTCCTGGGAAGTGTTGAACATTTTAAAACATCAGAAGTGAAATTGCTCAGATTCATCCATATTGACGCCCAGTCGAAGAGTTATACCTTTGCTCATTTTCCCACTTATGCATTTCCTGTTTTCCCCCCATCCCTGGAAGAGGTTTCCAGGAAAGTCCAGCTTCATTGAGCTTGATCGTAGCACAAGGCTGGCAATTTTGAAGCAGTGAGAAGGCAGGTCTTTTAAAAACAGATTTAATTATTATAGTAGAGAGCAAGGAGATGGGAAAACTGCAAAATGGATATTTGAGTTTGGTCTTCACAGTGTCAGAGGAGGATATTAAATGAGGTGCAGGAAGAATAGAGATAAGTTTAAGTGGTTGAATTTTCATGCATTAATATAAATGGAAAACATGTTACCGAATAAACTGATAGGACTGAAATTGGACAAGTTTCTGTCTTCCTTTTCTGAAGCTGTTGAATTCCTCACTCAAGTGTGAGCCTTGACAGTGAGTGTCAGGAGCCAAACTCAATCCTACTCTCCCTTGATATTCACACACATTTCCAGCAGGGGCATATTCAGTAATTCAGAGAGATTTTTGGTAGGGATCATTGTAAGGTTTTTATTTCTGTCTCCCATTACTGTTGCCCAAGGAGAATTATTTAACTCAGCATAGACAATGTCTATCTAGAAATCTTTCTAGTCTATATGGCTAGGAGCTTACAGTGGAGGACTTTTCCCCTCCCTTCAAGACTTCTGGGTCATGATTGAAGCAATGGCCTGAATTTTTCCTGGGTTGGGTGGGCTCGATGGGAATGGGCAGGGGTGGTTGTGGAGCTGACCGCTACCCACGATTGGCTCCGCACCACCATTTTACGCGAGTGGGCCAATTAAGGCCTGCCCAGTGTAATACGCGAGAAGTAGCAAACAGCATTATCTGCGTGGGCGGGTGAAGGAGGGGGTTGTCAGGACCAGTGCTCTTTCATGCATGCTCCGTGCCTCAGGGAGCTTGAAGCGGTCTGTAAAAACATTTTTACAGGCATTAAAAATTTAATGAGACACGTCCCCTCATGTGACTTTGTCAAATGAGATGGGACATGTTCTTATTTTTCAAATAAAATTTTTACTTAAGTTGTGAAAGCTTTAGGAAACCCCATCCCACTTGTGGATGAGGTTTCCTAAAAGTCATGAAGGCCACTTGGCCTTTTTGCCTGCCCTCCAACCTTATGGTTCCAGGTAGCGTAAACAATTACATAAATTAATTTGTTAATGGCCTTGATAGGCCTATCAACAAGTGCGCAGCTCACTCCGGCATGTGCCCGCTGAATGAAACATCGCGCTGGTGTTGGGATGCACTTCCGATGTCATAGCATGTCAGTTTACACGCCAGTGTGTTGGGCCCGCCCCCGCATGCTGGCTGAAAAATCTTGGCCAATGAAATGAGACAGTTCCATTTAATAACTTTATCAATTTTTGATAATGGTACCTTCTTTTCAAATCTGCTAATTCCAACACCAAAAGCTTCGCTGAGTTCCACAACTCTTAAAATGATCAACAATATTTCAGTGCATCCAGAACTCTCTAACTGTAATAGATTTATTGAAATGTCATTGGCTTTTATTACACTTAGAAAGTCAGGCTAAATTTTTATTCTAAAGTAGCTCTTGTTTCATATTAGATCTGCATAGTGCTTTTCTCCAATCCCACAGGATGGCCTGTAATCAAATTCACTTCCTGACATGTTAGAGCAAATGAACATTTCTCAAAAAGTTTAGTCAAATTAACAGAAACCAGCTATACAAACATGTATGCCAGTCACAGTACTTAATAGGAATGGGGTGGTCAGATCAAATTCATTTTGCAAAATATCAAGCCATATCTTTAGATCAAGAAAATGTTGAACAATCTTATGAAACATTAAGGTTTATTTGAACTTTGCATCATCCTGGATACTTAGTTTGACATGGGGCACTGTATTATTTCCAACTAAAATAATATTTAACATTGTTATTGATAAAAGATTAACATTTTTTGTTTGTGGAAAATGGTTATTGTTGCAAGCATGTCATCACAAATAAGTCTGAAGATTAGAGATAGAATAAATTAAGCAGAAGATTGAAATTAATGGAACAATAGGCCATGTTCCCTTATTACTGTATCACTCATACGAGCTCCATTCCCAGCAGAGGACGCTGCACAGACTGTGCTGGAAGCGGCTTGAGGCCAGCAACGCTATGGATCCACAGTTCACACCCTTTAAATCTTAGGTAAGTATTTCATGTTTGCATGTACTTTCCTAGAATTAGGTTTAAGAATTCTTAGTGAGAGCATCATTTCCCCTAACAACTGTGATCATAAGCTCAATATCAGTCCAAAAGCCTGTAAGGTTAAATATTTTGTGACAGTTGTTAGATTTGTGGCTGGGTATATGCCTGTTTAAACAGGTAGTAATGGGCACCCTGGAGCGATTATTAGGCAGTAACCACATTGTGGAGGTCAGGGGACCATGGAGGCTGTAAGATCTAATTCTGAGCCAAGTACAACTGTCACATGAACCCCAAGGTAAGATCATTGCCCTAAAATCATTCTGTGCCCATTTAAAAAAATACATGCTTGGGAGATGGTGGGGAGCAGTTTAATTTGATTTCTGTTTTGTTTGGTAGTGAGGTTGAAATATGATGAATACCAGTCTGCGGAATGAATGACCGTGATACAATCATGCTAAGTTTATTTGGTAAATAATGAGCACCACCTGATTAAATAAGTTATTGAGTGTGACACCCACCAAGTGATGGACCCAAACATAACACAGAGCAGAAAACATCCAGGTCCATCATCACTCAAAAGATTCACAGGAAGCAGATGGTATCTGGCAGCTTTGCGACTTTAATATAATTCCTCCCTCTGCTTCTTGGTCATAATCTTCCACCATTTTATTAATGCTCCCTGTCACCACCACCCCACCCCCAGCCCCAGCAATGCCATCAGCTGAGACTTCTTTAGCCTATTGTTACATGTCCATACTGTGCAGCTGCACAATTGGATTTCCAGCCTTCTAAAATGGCAAGCTGCTATCAATAGCATGCAGCCAAATAGGATGCAAATGTAGTGTGACCATCAAAATGGTTCGAGTCTCTCACTGGTGACATTGGATGAGCATTCCAATTGCTCTGCCCCATGTCCATCAAATGAACTTTGAAAATGAAAACTGAGCTGAATATATTGTACACTTTGAATAAATGCAATCATTGTTACCAAGATGATACAAAGTTAATTTATAGTGAGTGTTAGCCTTCTATTAGATGGATGAAGTGGGGGCTAGGGTGTGGACATGATGGAGGGGAGAGTCATTGGAGATAGTAGCAACCAGAAATTACCTCTCTATTCAAACTTAGTCTGTGGAAAATTGTACCTTTACTGCCAGAACTGTGCAGTTATGAATAACCATCATATGTGACAGTGGACCTGACCAAGGCAGACCTAATGAAGCAAAGGGGATGTGAAAGCAAGTGATAATTAACTGTCTCAGGGCACTCAATTAAGGTTTTAAAAATAATTTTTAAAAAGTCTGACTAGAACTTTAACAACAGAGACCAAAATAATCTTTGGTGAAAACAACAATCAAAGTACTGTTAATTGTTAAAGCTCTCTTAAAGTGAATCTCACCAATGCATAGCCACTCCATGGCAAACAAGTTAATAAACCAAGTAAAAATGAACTCACTCACTTTCCCAGAACTGCTTCATCCAATTTAGGGTCGTGGAGAGTCAGAGCCTATCCGGCAATGAGCGCTAGGTTGGGTACGCTCAGGACTAGATGCAAGTCCATCACAGGGCACACACTCACGCAGACACATACATTGGGGGACAATTTACTGCAGCCAATCCACCAGCACATCTTTGGATAGTGGGAGGAATCTAGAGCACCCAGAGGAAACCCAAGCAGATATAGGGAGAACGTGCAAACTGCACACAGACAGACACCCAAGGTCAGGATCAATCCCGGCTTTCCTTGGAGCTGTGAGGCAGCAGCGCTAACCACTGTGCCATCCCGAGTAAAAATGAACCATATTATGAAAGTAATGTTTAAATCCAAGCAATCTAATTCTATTTGCTGCATATGTAATTGGGATAAATTATGAAATATTTGCATATTATGTACAGAGACAGGTCTCTGTGTCTGAGTTTGCTGCTTTTATAATCAGATAGATTTGAAATTATAAATATACGTATGTAAATTTCCAACCACGTGCAGAGACCTAATCTTTCAAAGGCTTGCATATGTGCAAAAGAAATACCATAACATGGACTGAGACTGGTGAGAAGTAGTCTGTTTTCAATTACGCTGATTCACTGTGAGATTGATGTACAAGATTTGCCAAGTGCCACAATCAATTGCGTGTTGGGTCACGTCCTCATAAAGCCAAATCAGTCTTTCCTGCAATGCATCTCCATTTGGCCTCATTCCCCCATGATTCATTTGGAATGGTGGAACTGTTTCTGACAATAGTTAAAACAATATT
Source organism: Carcharodon carcharias (assembly GCF_017639515.1). Lineage (NCBI taxonomy): Eukaryota > Metazoa > Chordata > Chondrichthyes > Lamniformes > Lamnidae > Carcharodon > Carcharodon carcharias. Next base: position 95,046,026 of record NC_054475.1, read on the forward strand.
TCCTTGATAAAATGTAATGTTTTCCCACTTAAAGATTTATTTTTCATATTCATGAAAACTAAGGTCTTGATTTTAACTCCACCCTCTCCCCCAGGCCTTCAACGGGTGGAAACCACATGGGGGCAGTTAAAGTGAAGCGGGGGATTTATCCATTCTTTTTCCAACCTGATCTGACTGACTACAATTTTACATTGCAGGCAGCAAGGACATCCACCCCAAGCTGGTCAGGTCCTCTTTAAATATGCAGGTTGGGTTCCCATTACATAATCAGGTCCCATCTGCTATTTTAACTTGAGGCCTGAGCAGGAGGCGAAGTGGAGGTTTCCTCGCCAGGCCAAAACTGCCAGGAACAGCAGGCAGGGCCAGTAAGATCTGCCAGCTGTCTTTGCCTATCAAAACAACGCATTGAAGAGAAATAATTTCAGATTTCTATCCAAAGAAGGAAATAAACAACTGTTAATGTATTTTTTGAGAGGATTCTCAATTTTTAGCCTTCTAACTGTGTTAATGTCTTGGGGGTGATTTTCACCTTACATCCAAAATAGGCACAAGGTGGGCATGGGATCCATATAGCCCGCTCGCTGACACAGGTGAGATGCCCGACCCAGTTTGAACTTTGTACTTCATTATAAGCTGTCAGTGCCAGTCATACTAGTTATTAGCAGCTTGCCCACTGAGAGGCACGTGGCAACTATTGTTCCCTGTGTGGCCCTGCGTCAACCTTGAAGAAACCGCGCAGGCTATTCACAAGTTAAGATACCAAAAGTGTGCACGACCACATAAAAAAAATGTAAAGGTGCTGCACATTCAAATGAACAGGCTGCACACAATGAAAATTGGGCTTGACAAGTGAGTGATGACAAGTGAGTGACCCACATTGTCAGTTTATAACCCAAGCTTTGAAGGTGAAAGTTACTCAGACCCAAACAAGGTATTGTGAGCCACTTTGTTAGCCCAAAAAGTCCTTGCAAAGACTAAAATATGCATTTAAGATATTCAACCAATCTGAAAATTTCAGTGTGCTAACATTGGGAGCTTATCAAAATTTTCACTATCACTCCATGTTTTTAGGTCCCTCAAAAGCCAACCATTTTACTTATATTTTTGCTAAAATCTTAAACAGACTTTCAAACATACCATTGAGATGTAGCAGCTGCTATTAATTAATCTCAATTGCAGAAAGAATGATACACAAACAGACAGACTGACACTGCAGCAGTAAGGCTTTTATAAAAACAATTGCTTCAGAATAATACTGTTTCCCTTGAAGGCCAACAGCTACTTCTCAAAGCAGATAACAATTTTTGAACTTTCTTTTCTACAGATAGTTGTTCATAGCAGATTTGAGAACAGACTGAGCAGCCTACGCTTGCAATTTGTTCTCATTAAGGGCTAAGCTTTAGCAGTTGTAAGCATAGGCCAGTATAAATAGCTAGAAATAACTTGCATAACACTATTACTTTGGAGGAGCGGGGGGTATCCTTTTTAAATTTGAAAAAGGTGCCCACGATTAATTAAATTTATTTTCACCTTCAATTTTCTTAATATTTTCTTCAAGGTACTCAACCTTGTGTTTCTCCCTGAATTTTGGAGGTAACAACAATTTTCATTTGTATAGCACCTTTACATAGTAAAATGTCACAAGGCACTTCATAGTAGTAATACATTGCTAAAATTGACACTCAGCCACATAAGGAGTTATTAGGAAAGGTGAAATAGGTTTTTAAGAAACATCATAAGGGAGTAAAAAGGTGTAGCAAGCTAGAGAGGTTTAGGGAGGGGGGAAATTCCAAAGTTTAGGGCTTTGGCAGCTGAAGGCATAGCTGCCAATGGTGGAGTGCTTAAAATTGGTAATATGCAAGATGCCAGAATTAACAGAGAGCAGGGATCTTGGAGGGTTGTAGGGCTGGAGATGGAGATAGGAAGCTTGCAGAGATAGGGAGAGATGAAGTTATGGATGAATTTAAAAACATGAATGATAATTTTAAAATCAAACTGCGAGCCAGTATAGATCAGTGACCACAGGAATCCAAAACTCAGTTTTATAGACAACTGTTATTATACCACACTGAGATAGCTTAGGGAGAACTTTCCTTTACTGGGACAAAAAGTAAAATGTTTGATATGTTAGTAAACAATAGTTAAGAAATTGCATGGTATGCAGAACTAAATCAGTCAGCCATTAGATTAAAGCAAAATACCGCAGATGCTGGAGATCTGAAACAAAAACAAAAATTGCTGGAAAAACTCAGCAGGTCTGACAGCATCTGTGGAGAGAAAGACAGAGTTAACATTTCAAGTATGTAAGACTCTTCTTCAGATGCTGTCAGACCTGCTGAGTTTTTCAAGCAATTTTTGTTTTTGAGCCATTAGATTCCAGTGCCTGCTTGCCACAGTTGATCCTGTAATTGTTAGAATTACAAACTGTAAAAACCTAAGATGTGTGAAGTGTAATGATGGCATCACTACAATACTCAGGCTTTTCACAACATCAGTGTTGATATGTAACTTGTAATCCTGAGGATTGGATTACTGATCTGGTGATAAGAGTTCATGTCATAGCAGATGGCAAATTTAAATTTAGTTACTTAAGTAAGTTTGGAATTAAATAAAACATTAGTGTGTTGACCACAAAATAACTGAATTGTTGTAAAAACATATCTGCTTCACTAATGTTCCTTCGGGAAGAACATTTTTTTTATTCTTTCACAGGTTGTGGGTTTCGCTGGCTGGGCCAGAATTTATTGCCCATCTCTAGTTGCCCTGGAGAAGGTGGTGGTGAGCTGCCTTCTTGAGCCACTGCAGTCCATCTGGTGTAGGTACACCCACAGTGCTGTGAGGAAGGGAGTTCCAGGACTTTGACCCAGTGACGGTGAAGGAACAGTGATATTTCCAAGTCAGGATGGTGAGTGCCTTGGAGGGGAACTTCCAGGTGGTGGTGTTCCCATCTGCCCATCTAACTGCTGCCCTTGTCCTTCTAGATGATAGCGAACTTGGGTTTGGAGGGTGCTGTCGAAGGATCCTTGGTGAATTTCTGCAGCACATCTTGTAGATGGTATACACTGCTGCTACTGTGAGTCGGTGGTGGAGGGAGTGAATGTTTGTGGATGGGGTGCCAATCAAGTGGGCTGCTTTGCCCTGGATGGTGTCAAGCTCCTTGAGTGTTGTGGGAGCCGCACTCATCCAGGCAAGTGGTGAGTACTCCATCACACTCCAGACTTTTGCATGGTAGAGGATGGACAGACTTTGGGGAGTCAGGTGGTGAGTTACTCTCCACAGGATTCCTAGCCTTTGACCTGCCCGTGTAGCCATAATATTTATATGGCTAGTCCAGTTCAGTTTCTGGTCAATGGTAACCACCCAGGATGTTGATAGTGGGGGATTCAGTGATGATAATGCCATTGGATGTCAAGGGGTGATGTTTAGATTCTTTCTTGTTGGAGATGGTCATTGCCTGGCACTTGTGTGTCATGAATGTTACTTGCCACTTGTCAGCCCAAGCCTGGATATTGTCCAGGTCTTGCTGCATTTGGACATGGACTGCTTCATTATCTGAATGGTGCTGAACATTGTGCAATCATCAGTGACCATCCTACTTCTGACCTTATGATGGAAGGAAGGTCAGCGATGAAACAGTTGAAGATGGTTGGGCCGAGGACATTACCCTGAGGAACTACTGCAGTGATGTTCTGGAGCTGAGATGACTGGCCTCCAACAACCATAACCATTTTCCTTTGTGCTAGGCATGACTTCAACCAGTGGAGAGTTTTCCCCCTGATTCCCATTGACTCCAGTTTTACCAGGGTTCCTTCATGCCACACTCTGTCAAGTGCTGCCTTGATCTCACTCTTACCTCACCTCAGGAGTTCAGCTCTTTTGTCCATGTTTGAACCAAGGCTATAATGAGGTCAGGAGCTGAGTGGCCCTGATGGAACCCAAACTAAGCATCATGAGCAGGTTATTGCTAAGCAAGTGTTGCTTGATAGCACTGTTGATGACCTCTTCCATTACTTTACTGATGATCGAGAGTAGACTGATGGGGCAGTAATTGGCCGGGATGGATTTGTCCTGCTTTTTGTATACAGGACATACCTGGGCAATTTTCCACATAGCCAGGTAGATGCCAGTGTTGTAGCTGTACTGGAACAGCCTGGCTAGGGGTGCGGCAAATTCTGGAGCACAAGTCTTCAGTTTAATTGCCAGAATATTGTCAGGCCCCAAAGCCTTTGCAGTATCCAGTGCCTTCAGCCGTTTCTTGATATCATGTGGAGTGAATCGAATCGGTTGAAGACTGGCATCTGTGATGCTGGGGACCTCTGGAAGAGGCCGAGATAGATCATCCAGTCAGTACTTCTGGCTGAAGATTGTAGCAAATGCTTTGGCCTTATCTTTTGCACTGATGTGCTGGGCTCCCCCATCATTGAGGTTGGGGTTATTTGTGGAGCCTCCTTTTCCAGTGAGTTGTTTAATTGTCCATCATCATTCATGACTGAATGTAGCAGGAATGCAGGGGCAGAATTTTTAGCTCAGCAGGTGGGCGCGTGCCTGACCCAGCCGCGTGTGAAATGACACGCGTTGAAGTCAGCTGAACGTGCTGACATCTATGCATAGTCGCGCAATAGTTCGGTTGGCGGGCGTGCACCGCAGCCAGCAGCCGACAATTGAAAGGCCTATTAAGGCCATTAAGTTATCATTTGTCCTGAGTTTCTCACTGCCCGTTCAATCTGATGGTTGACGTGCTGGCGCAAAAACCAATCAGCCTTTGCATTTTTTTGGAAACCTCATCCATGAGTGGGATGAGGTTTCTAAAATCAAATATAAATGAAATAAAAAGTTTAATTTTTAATTAAAAATATGTCCCTGCTCATGTGACAGAATCACATGAGGGGACATGTTTTATTAATTTTTTCTGCTGGTAAATAATTTTTTCATTATATTCATCATCCCCCTGAGGCAGCTCCATGCCTTGGAGATTTTTCAGCGCTCTTTTGCACGCATGTGCAATGTGCGCGCTAGGCCTGCTTGCCCTCCTCCCCCTGCCCGCACAGGCAGCACCCAATGCTGCCGCTCACTTATCATGCTGGGCGGGCCTTATTTTGTCCACCAGCATGAAATCACAGTGCGCTGTCGATCACAGGCGGCGATCGGCTTCAAAACCATCCCCGCCGGCCCCTGCTGATCATGCATGCCAAGGGCAAAATTCTGCCCTAGAGCTTATATCTGATCTGTTGGTTGTGGGATTGCTTAGCTCTGTCTATCACTTGCTGCTTATGATGTTTGGCACTCAAGCAGTCCTGCATTATAGCTTCACCAGGCTGACACCTCATTTTTAGCTATGCCTGTGCTGCTCCTGACATGCCCTCCTGCAATCTTCATTGAACCTGGCTTGATGGTAATGGTAGAGTCGGAGTAATGCCAGGCCATTAGGTTACAGATTGTATTCAAGTACAGTTCAGCTGCGGCTAATGGCCCACAGTGCCTCATCAATGTCCAGTCTTGAGTTGATAGATCTGTTTGAAATCTATCCTATTTAGCATGGTAGTAGTGCCACACATCAATGTAAAGGCTGGACTTAGTCTCCACAATGAATGTGCGGTGGTCACTCCTACCGATACCGTCGTGGACGGATGCATCTGCAGCAGGCAGGTTGATGAGGATAAGGTCAAGTATCTTTTTCCCTCTACTTGGTACCCTCACCACCTGCTGCAGCTATGTCCTTTAGGACTCAGCTAGCTCAGTCAGTAGCCACCAAGCCACTTTTGGTGATAGACATTGTAGTACATTCTGCACCCTTGCCACCCTCAATGCTCCCTCCAAGGAGTGTTCAACATGGAGGACCATTGAGAGGGAGGGTGGTACATGGTATTCAGCAGGATGCTTCCTTGCCCATGTTGGCCTGATGCCAAGAGGCTTCAGTTAGTAAGGAGGACTTTGCAGGGTCAACAGGGCTGAGTTTGCCATTGTCGTTTCTGGTGCCTAGGTTGATGCCAGGTAGTCCGTCTGGTTTCATTCCTTTTTTGAGGCTTTGTGCTGGTTTGATACAGCTGAGTGGCTTGCTGGGCCTTTTCAGAGTCAACCACATTGCTGTGGGTCTGGAGTCACAAAAAGTCCAGACTAGGTAGGTACAACAGATTTCCTTCTCTAAAGGAAATTAGTGAAGCAGATGGGTTTTGACAACAATTGATCAATTTCACAGTCATCACTAGACTTTTAATTCCAGATTCAAATTCCACCATCTACTGTGGGATTTGAACTCAGGTCCCCAGAGCATTACATTGGGTCTCTAGATTACTAGTTCATTGACAATACCACTACACTATCACATCCCCCAAAGCTAAGTTTGGACTCTGCTGTCCTTACCTTGTCTCTTTTAGGCCAGACTCCAGACCCACAGCAATATTGTTGACTTTTAATTGGCCTCTGAAAGATCATAGGCTTGCCAGACCATTTAAAAAAAAATTCATGGGCTTTCAGTGTTGCTGGCTAGGCCAGCATTTATTGCCCATCCCTAATTGCCCTTGAGAAGGTGGTGGTGAGCTGCCTTCTTGAACCACAGCAGTCCATGTGGTATAGATACACCCACATTGCTGTTAGGAAGGGAGTTCGAGAAACTCGAGCCTACAACAGTGAAGGCCTATTGGTTTATCTTCATCTACTCAAGGACAATTAGAGATGGAAAATAGATACTGACCTTGTCAATAATGCCTAGAACCATGAATGAATAAAAAAAATGGTTTCTACTATAAGCACAGCATTTGTATCAGCATTCAGAGACCGAACCAGCAATCTTTAAATGGATTACTGGAGGCTGCTGCTAAAAGCAGCTGAGGGTATTTTGTAACTTATATTTTTGTGAGCACTAGCATAATCCTGCTAGACTCTCAAAAATCCTTTGGGATAATGTTTGTCTTGTGTGCGCTTATACCCATTCCCACACTGCTCACCTCCCCAACATTTCCCCTCCTCAACCGGTGAGCTACCTCAGAGCACCAGTTTGATACCTGCAGTTTGCCAGCAGCATAAACATGAGGCATTGATCTCAACATGGCTTGGCTTCAAGGTGTTTACATTGGGTGGGCAACGGATATGCTAAGCTAGCCTGTTGTGTGTCTTAAATTAAAATCAGCTCCAAGGAGCTGGCTGGCCACCTTCTGTGCTGTAAATTTCTATAGTTCTGGTAAGTCTATTTGATATTATATGAAGAATTGCAATATTGGGTTTGAGTTCAACCTTTAAGAAAGAAGTAATGACAATTAAAAAACCAGAATGTTGTCATAACACACAATCTAACACACAATCTCCAGGGCATGTAGTTTCACAGAGCACTATATGTCATGAATTTCTACACTTCCAAAATTTGTTGTCCAAGTAATTCTATACCAAAGGTCCTCGAGGCACTGAAAATGCCACTTCCAGAGTGGATCTGAACAATAATGAATCACTTACAGCAATAATCACTTGCTCCAATGATACCATGCATTAATTTGTGCTTGAAAGGTCTACTCTGCAGTCAGACAGCACGACTAATCTATAAAGCTGGATGTGATTATCTTTTGATGAGTTGCTTATAATGAATCGCCAGACACAGGTGCACATTTAAAGTGAGTTATTCATGTTGAAACTGCAGCTCTAAATGCCAAAGGAGGAATTTAATGTTTATTGTGTGGTCAAGTTCATCTGATAAACAGGCAAAACTCAGGCAAACACAAGTGAAAAATTGGGCAGAGATATGTCAGATTAGACTTCGGTCTACTTTACTCATTATGTGCATTTCCAGCATCGAGAAAGAAATGGGCAGGTAGCTCCCACCTGAAACATTGATATAACTTAAATAAAGATTAAGCAGTGTCATGTCAATTTCTTAAAATTCTGAAATCTAAAGGTGCACCTAGAACTATGTATACTGATAACAATGAACTGACCATAGCAGATGCAATCAGCACATTACATATAAGTTGAACCTTTCACTCATTTCTAGCCACTCTGGCTGAAATGGACCCATATCAGAAATCCTGGGCATGTATGTCCTATGCAGAAGGAAAACGCCAACTTCTAATGACTGACCTTTGGCCCCAATAAAGTAATCTAACTTAACCTAGGACAACGTAAACATAGGCCGGACTAAAAATTGGACAATGCCTGGCTTCAGGCAATTACCTTGTGCCCAATCAAATTGATGCAGGCAGCAGCAAATTTCTTGCTCATCAACATGATTGTGATGTGCAGCCCAGTATCAAATGGACTGCTGACTGGATGCATTCTCAGCAAGGTGCACAGGAGCATGCGAAGCTAGCTCAGAAGTGCCCGTCCTGTTCTCAACTTGCTGTCTTCTAGAGTGCAGTGATCCTTGTGGACCATATTTGTCGCTTGAAGCAATTTTTATTTTGAGTGTCCACTTGTCTTTTGGCAGCTCGTAGCATGCAGTATAGTTCAGGTCAAATTCACTCACACAAACAAAATAGCCTTCATGGAAGAAACACTGAGGTGTGATTTTTTTCAGGTGACCAAACAGTATTCATTATTGAAAAGACTTGTTCAATAGGGGCTGTGATGCCCTGCAAATACAAAACAAACTTAACTGCCTTTGCCAGATCTGAGTATTCTACTGCCTTACTGTCCATCTCCTCCTGCCACGTTTCAGAAATGTGTGTTTTCTGAGTGTTCCAGTCAGACATGTGACAGGAGATGATTGGTTTGCCCATTCATCAAAAAGACGACTCTTGTTTATCTAACTTAAGGTGGGAATTCTTAAGTGGCAAGGCTACATTTTATATTATCCCACACTGGCATGTTTTTCAACAGGACCCACTCAAGCTGTTCAATGTGCTCAAGGGCAAGCTTCCGGTGTTCCAGGTCATTCAGAGAATTTGAGAAAAAAGTCTCAACTGCATTGTGAAATTCCTCTTCCTTAATTTCCCACTTTCATCCAAAGACTGCAACAGGGTTGTTGTGTCTGATGTGACAAATCTGCCTTTGAGCTTCTCCACTAAATTATCTTGAAGGGTACGAAAGTGCAGTGCAACTTCTGTCACCAATGAATCATGTTTCTCGATTGCTTCTACCATTTTCTGAAAGGTGGCTATTTGCTTAAAAGCAAAGGAAAGCCAGAGGGCAGAATCTTCTGGCTGACGTGTGGGTGGCAAGTCCGCATGCCAGTGCTTAAAATGTCGCGCACTGATGTCACGTGGGCGTCCCGACGTCAGCGTGCGGCATCGCGATATTTTGGTCGGAGGGGGCGCTATGCAGCAGCATGTGTGGCCCCCATTAATTAAAGGCCTCGTTAAGGCCCTTAACTTGCCAATCGTCGACGATTTTGAGGGGCCCGTGCGCACCTCGGCTCAACGCATGGGCCCAACAGGCAGGCGGGTAGGTGTTTTGTTTTACAAACCTCATCTAGTGGCGGGATGAGGTTTGATAGCAGTTTTAAAAAATTTTAATAAAGTTTTTGTTTATTTCATTAACATGTCCCATCTCATGTGACATTTTCACATGAGGGGGACATGTTAATGAATTTTTATTGTTCTATTTTTTTATATTTGTCAGCTTTTCAGCAATCTCCCCGAAACAGCACTTTGCCTCAGGGAGATGTGTGCTGTTTTGTGTGCATGTGCGAATGAGCGCAAACTGACAGTTGGAGAATCCCTCCCGCCACCATCCACACCCCAACAGCCCCCCACCCCCCCCCCCCCGACACAAGAAGTGCATAGCACTTCCTGCTGGGTGGGCCTTAATTGGCCCGCCCACCTAAAATGGCGGCAGGGCCATTTTGGCGGCAGTGATTGGCTGAGCCGTTGGGGCCCCTCCCACCCATCAAGGGCAAAATTCTGCCCATAGCTTCATGCAAGGGTTAATCATCGAAGATTTGCTTCAACAGTGTTGGACATTTGTTTTGAGAGAGAAATTATGCCTTGCACCCATCAAAAAAAACAAACAAATTGTGTCTAGCATTAGACCAAGAGAAAGGAATCATGTGCTGCTAAGCTCTAGTATTAGAACATGTAAGGCCGGCAAATCGGCAGAAGTCTTTTAGTCTCTCGACATGAACAGTGTAAATGTGAAAGTATTTATGAAGGTTCGTGGCAAAGAGTTCCAAGTCATTTGGAAGACAATCAGTTGCTGTTTGCAGGCTGTTGTGAACGGTGTGAATACCACAACATACGCCAAAGATTTCGTTCCCTATTTTGACTTTCTTTGCCATATATTGGTGGTGCTAAACACACTGGGAAAAACAAAGTTTGTATTCATATTGGCTACGCATAGCCCAACAAGTTTTTTCACCATGAGAATATTTCTCATTTCAATTGATGTAGAAATTTGCATTGCACAGCAGGGGTGGCATTTAATGCCCTGTCCCATGGTGAGTTTTCTTTGGGGGGCAGGAGTCATTAACTCAGGTGGGAGGATTGTGGGTGGGGATGATACAACTTTCCCACTTCCACCTTGATTAAATCCATGGCAGGAAGACCTGGGAATGTCCTTCATACCCCATCACTAATTGAGTCCCTTAAGTAGACAATTAATGTGCACTGAAGAGCCTTATCCCATTACTGCTGGTATCAACTCAGCAATGGGTCGGGTCTTACCAACAGGTACCATGTCAAGCAAACCTGTGTGGATTTTCTTGTAGGCCCTCGGGGGCAGGTTCCTTTTCAAAATCATTCAGTGCCTGAGCTAGGGACCTGCCATCGGGAAGATAGGAAGGCCTGCTGAGAGCCATGCCCCTGCCCTTGCTGCCAAAGCCCCTTCCACTCTCCCCTGTGAGTCTCCTTTCTCCCACTCCTAACATCACACACCTGTGGCCTGGAATCCAATGTCAATACTAGGCCTCTGGTGGTTGCTAAGCTGGCCGCAGCTCCTGCTGTTCAATAGAGCCGTCAGCCTTTGATTGGCCAGCAGCTCCCAATGGCTGGGATTACTGCCCCCGGGGTCCTTAATCCCAAGGGCAGAAGAGGCAACCTTAAGAGGCAATGTGGGGCTTTCTTCAGTTTTGCCTGGTAGAAAAGAAAATTCAACAATTTTTCTGTTTACACCACTGGTTGGAAGAAAATAGCCCACAAGAATAGAGACTAGCTTTTGGTTCTTTTTCTTTGATACATACACACTAAGTGCAATAAACGAGAATGTCTCTAAGTCACACTGCAGCTCTTGTATCGATATTGCTAATACATTGCAAATTGTTGCCTTAGATTTTGTGCATGCAAATGAAAACTTGGGTAGAATTTTTGGGTCGGCGAGCAGGGGTGGGGACCCCCCCCCCCCCCCCCCCCCCCCCCCCCCCCCCCCCCCCCCCCCCCCCCCCCCCCCCCCCCCCACCCCTCCACCAACACGTAAAATGAAACGTGGTGATATTGGGCGGGCGGCCTGATGTCACCGCGCATCATTTAGATTTTCAGTTTGGCAGGTGCACAGCTGAATTGGCTGTGCACCTGCCTCACTGTCAAAGGCCTATTAAGGCCTGTTAAAAACTAATTTAAATAATTAAATAAGCTGCCTGTCGAACCTTAGGGTTGACGGGCAGGCGAGGAGCCCAGTCGGCCTTGGCATTTTTCATGGAACCTAATCCACGGGCGGGATGAGATTTCATGAAGGGTCACATGAGTGGACATGTTTTAAAAGTTTTTAATTTCTTTATTTGGATGTTTAAAACTTAAGCAAATCTCCCTGAGGCACCTCTGTGCCTCAGGAAGATTTCTGCGCTCTTTCGTGTGCATGCGCGAAAGAACGCAGGCTCTGATTCAGGGAATCCACCTCCCTGCCTGCACAGGGAGCGCTCAGTGCTTCCAGGCAAGTGTCACGCTGGGGGGGCCTTAATTGGCCTGCCCACATAAAATGGCAAAGCGGCCCCGGTTGGGGGCACCGATAGGGTTTGCGCTTGCCCCCCCAGCACAATCCCCCCCCCCCCACGGCAGGGGGGTGGGTGGGGGAATTTCTGCTCCTTGTGCAGGTTAAGTTTTTTTAATCATTTGAAGGATACAATTATTAGATTTGAAAGTGTGTTATGGCACACTGCAAACAATCCCTCACTTGCATTCATTTGATCACCACATGTGTTTTGCTTCACAAAACATTCAAAACAATTGGGCCAGAATTTTACCTTTAGTGTGTGGGCGCGTGCCCAACACGCCTGAACATAATATGATGCGCGATGATATCGGTTGTGCGTCCCAACATCATCGCGCACTTGCGCGATACTTCATTCGGCTGGTGTGTGCTGGAGTCGGCTGCGCGCCTGCCAATAATTGAAAGGCCTATTAAGGCCATTAACTAGGTAATTAAGTTGAAGTTTACTCTGCCCATCCAACTTAATGGTTGGTGGGGCAGGTGAAAAGGCCAAGCGGCCTTTACATTTTGTAGGAAACCTCACCCATGAGTGGGATGAGGTTTCCTAAAGCTAATACACGTTAAATAAAAACTTTATTTTGAAATTAAAAACATGTCCCATCTCATGTGACACAGACACATGAGGAGACATGTTTCACTAAATTTTTATTGTATTTATTAATTTTTTTAAAAAGCGCTTCAATCTCTCTGAGGCAGTCCGCGCCTCTGAGATTAAAGCGCTCTTTCGTGTTCATGTGCGAACGGCGCGCCAGGCCTGCTCTCTCCCTCCCCCCACCCGCAAGGGCAGCACTCAACGCTGCCGCTCGCCATCCATGCAGGGCGGGCCTTAATTGGCCTGCCCGCCTGAAATTGCCGAGTGGAGCCGATCGCGGGTGGCGGGCGTCTTCCCAACTGCCCCCGCTCGAGCCGGCCGACGAGGGAAACATTCTGGCCTTGGAGTTGCATACAGTTCATTCAGCCTCCTTGTGTCTTTTTGCCTGCAGATGCTGAGTAATGTCACTATGCTGCTGTGAGCAATTGAAAAATAGGCTGCGACAGGTTTGACATATGACCTGAGTCACCTGAACTACTGAAGTGTCTTTTTTCCAAAAACTTGAATATTGTTTTTTAAAGGAACGTGCATGTTTTTGTGACGTTTCTGAAGTTAAATTTGAACTAACTGCACATGCTCACAGTCTTGCAATGTTTTGCACACAGCACTCTTTCAGGTTGCCCAGAACAAAAACTGCTCCCGCCGCCAAACATAAATTTGACCACTGTCAATATGTTATTGTGAGCACAATAAGATTTTTGTTGCGTATACGCATTACAAAACTTCTGCCTACGTGTTACATCTTGTGGTCCCCAGAATCTTGAAATAATCACACTTTTTAAACACAGATGCTGCAGCTTACATCAAGCATACTCTTCAGATATCTCCATGTGTGTTGTGGAATGATACAATGTGACTTTGGTACACTGACTGTAGTCCAGTAGTGAGTGATGTAGTATTATAGATATAAATGTATGCATACACATAGCAATATAGTTCCTAAATCATTTTGGAATGGTGTAACAATATAACACTACCCCATGTTTACCCTTAGTTTTGTTTCAGGAACTGTAGCCATTTGGTCAAAGTCAAGTGCTATAGAATGCATCAGTTGACAGGAAATACAGTACAATTTGCTACCTTTTAAGAACAAGTCAGAACACCTGTGATAGGGTTTAAATACAGGACAGTCTCTTTAAAATGTATGGTCGACCTTCCTTAAGAAGCAAAGTATATGAATAGACAGCACTCCTGCTCTTCTGAAACAAAGACAAAACTGCTGGAAAAACTCAGCAGGTCTAACAGCATCTGTAGAAAGAAAAACAGAATTAACTGGCAGAATTTTCTGCCTGTTGGGCAGGTGGGCCTGAACCAACCTCCGGCAGGCGGGGAGCCAATTGCCGCCGGAGAAGCGGGCCCTGTCGCAATTTTAAGTGGGCGGGCCAATTAAGGCACGACGCCCGGCAGGAAGCACTATGCACTTCCTGTGCGGGCAGGGGGGGATTCCCCAAATGTGAGAGTGTGCTCTTTCGCGCATGCGCACGAATGAGCGCATATCTCCCTGAGGCAAAGTGCTGCCACAGGAAGATTGTTGAAAGTTGTTCAAACACTAAAAATAGAAAAATAAAAAAATCCTTAACATGTCCCCTTCATGTGACAATGTCACACGAGATGGGACATGTTAATGAATTTCACTAAAAATTTATCAAAGTTTTTTAAACCCTACATGAAACCTCATCCCGCCAGTGGATAAGGTTTCATGTTTTTTCTATTTGCCACTGGGGCTCCTGGCCTGCCCGCCAGCCTTAAGATTGGATGGGTAGGTGTTTTAATTGTTTTAATTATTCTTAGTTGGCCATTGACAAGTCGGTGGGCGTGCAGCTGATTTTGCTGTGCCCCCGCCTTTCTGAAAATTTAAATGGGGCGCGGTGACGTTGGGAGCTCCCCCGACATCATCCCGCATCATTTTACGTGTCAGCGAGCAGGCCCCGCCCCCTGCTCGCCGGCAGCAAAATCCAGCCCAACGTTTTGAGTCCGTATGGCTGTTCTTCAGAGCTAAAGAGAAGTAAAAATGTGATCAAATTTCTACTGTTTAAGAGGATGGAGCAGGTGAAGCTGGATAGAAGGCCAGCAATAGATGGTGGCAAAGGAGAGATTGCCAAGATGTCATGAATAAAAGGTCAAAGGAGTAGTGATACTGGCTAAAGGAGATGCTGATGGTGGCATTAAGGTAAGAAAGCAGATTGTGATAATAGCAGGACAAGGGTAAGCACTCTGGAAAGAACAACATGAACAAGTGAAAGATGGCCCTTTTCAGGGTGGGGGGAGGGGGCGGTAGTGGGGAAAAAAGGTTGAAAATAGATTAAAAGGTGGGGGTAAAATTATGAATAAAAATGAAAATAAATAAAAATAAGTGGATAAAAATTAAAAAATTAAAATGAATATTGAAAAAAGGGGATAAGAAAGGGATGAGGATGGGGGACAGATCCATGGTCTGAAGTCGTTGAACTCAATGTTAAGTCCGGAAGGCTGTAAAATGCCTAATCGGAAGATGGTGAGATGCCTTGCCACTCCTGCTCTTCTACCCTACAAAGGAAAGTAAAGCAAAGTATTTTAAAACTTATCTCTTTGGGGCCTCCTCTGACCCCAACTTCCCACTAGGTAAAATAACAGTTGGCCTCCAATTATGTTATTGACCCACAATCAGCAACTTCATCAGTTTCAGATGGGTTTTCTTGCTGCCTGATCAGAAGATGCTAAAATCAAAGACCGCGGGACTAGAGTGAGATGTCATTGGCTAAGTGTCCCATGCCAAGTTTAACCCTGCCGATACACCAGATGTGTCATACCTTTACTTTTCACCAAATGAGCAAGGTTAAAATCACACCTTATACTTTTCTCAAAAACAGATAAAATTAAAATTGAGCAACTTTGAAAAATTGCATTTACTGCCGTCACCCAAAAGAGTGGCAAGGAAATGTACTTCCCTCCAGCTGTCTTGACTGAGCTTCATATTCACAAATATATTAGGGTATCATGCCTGGCAAAGCTCTGATAAAGTTTACTATATTAGCTTACCCAATTTAATCCATTCTGTTGTTCAGACTGAGAGGGAGTGGAGATTCCTCCATAGCATGACTCTAAAGCTACACCCCATTCCCATAGATAAGCAATTATAGCATCAATGTTGTGGTGAGCACGATTCTAGGACTAAAAATATGGGGCAGAATTTTATGTATGACGCGCGGGTGGCGGAGCCCACACGTCAGCGCTTAAAATGTCGCGCGCTGATGTTGGGTGAGCGTCCCGACATCAGTGTGCGACATCACGATATTTAGCTGGGTGGGCGCGCAATGAAGTGCGACACGTGCCCGCCATTAATCTCCCCTAACTGTGTGGGCGGACACCCCATGCTCATGGCTCTGAAGGTCACAGTTGACCTCCACTTCTATGCATCTGGCTCCTTCTAAGGCTCGGTGGGTGATCTTTGCGGTGTCTCCCAATCACCTGTCCACACTTGTGTCAAACAGGTTACAGACGCTCTGTTCAGATGTGCATTGACCTTCATCCACTTCCACTGCAACCAGGCAAGTCAGACACAGCAAGCCAGAGGCTTTGCGGCCATTGCTGGCTTCCCCCGTGTCCAGGCTGCTATAGACTGCACACATGTGGCCATCAAGGCACCAGCGGGTGAGCCCGGTGCCTTCGTCAACAGGAAGGGCTTCCACTCCATGAACGTGCAGATAGTGTGTGATCACAGGATGCTGATTCTACAAGTTTGCGCAAGGTACCAGGCAGCTCCTACGATGCCTACATCCTCAGACACTCCCAGGTGCTGGGGATCTTCAGTGCTCTGGCTCAGCTGGATGGTTGGCTGGTGGGTGACAAGGGCTATCCCCTCAGAAGGTGGCTCATGACGCCTCTCCACCATCCATGAACAGAAGCTGAGGAACGCTACAATAGGAGCCACGGCACTACAAGAGCTGTGGTGGAGAGAGTCATCGGTGTTCTCAAGATGTGCTCAGGGGGCGCATTCCAGTACCCCCCAGATCGCGTCTCTCTGATAGTCGTAGTCTGCTGCGCTCTGCACAACCTTGTGCTGGAAAAGGGGGATGCAGTTGACGATGAAGACCTTGACGCCCTGGATGAGGCTGCACATGATGAATCCAGCAATGGCTCAGAGGATGAGGAAGCACAGGGCAAAATGATGAGGGGCAGCACGCCGACCTGCTACAACACCAAGGAGGCAGGGACATCCAGGACACTTTAATCCAACGAACCATCAGCTAGCTCCACACACATCGATCAGCAGGACCAGCATTGCCTGGTGCTTCCACACGTGGCATTTAGGTGTTACATCTTCCACCTCATCAGCTGCAATTAAGGGCTTAGTACAGAAACATCAATGTCCAATCAAATACTTATGATATGTCTGTGAAACGTACAAATGCAGCACAAAGGAAACACCTTCAGCCATGGTCAGAAATGTGGACTCAATTGCCACCAAAATAAACAACAAATGTCGCTCTGACGCAGATAATGAAACATTCCCTAATCTGGGGCCAACACAAAATCACCAGTGACAAACCCGGGGAGTGCCTAACGTGCCTTATGCTTACGTATCCGGGTGCTATGTCTAGGTGCCGCCCCATCGCTTGGAGTGGCTTGTGAGACGGCCTGCTGACTCTGCTGTCCTATTGGCCTCAATGACATTGGCGGGCCTCCTCTGGCCAGTGGAGCCTGTGATGGCCCCGCCTGGGAGCGAGTGGCCAGTTCCAGAACTGGCACCTCCCCAGTTGTCGCAGCCTCAACGGATGCAACGGTCACTAGCAGAGGGATGGAGGAGCTGCTGCTCTCATCTGGAGCACCCTGAGAGGAGCTCACAGCGATGATAGGCAGCTCCTGCGCCGACCTGAGGTCACATTGGACCTCCCTGCTCACCGCAGTTGGATGGGCACCGAGCTGGGACACTTGTTGCCCAGAACATCTCCCACATTGCCAATGACCACCTGTGGCCATTACCGCTGGGAGGGCTTGCAGGTCAGAGGTAACCCAATCAGAAGATTCTCAATCTGCTGGAGTCCCCTCTCCATGAGAGTCACCAATCTCTCAATGGAGGAAGCCTGAAGCTCTGTCCTGAGGTTCATGCCATCACTGACACTCTGCCTGGATTCCTCCAACACAGAGATCAAGTGAAGCACACCCTCATGCAACCCTGCCAGATGCTCCCGCGCACCCTGCCGCTTGTCCTGCAGCTGCTGCATGGCTGACAGCTCCAGAGGCACATCATCACTGTCGGAGTCAGCATATGCCTGGTCCCCTGTAGTCCTCTGGCTGCTGGCGCCATTGGCACTCCCTGTCCGTGCCATCTCCTCCCGTGATTTGTGATGTGCCCTCTCCACTGTGCCCTGGGACACTAGCCAACTAGCCATAATCCCCACCGAATTGTTTGTCGCTGTGCTGGTGCCTGGCTTGCTGAAAGGATGTGACGCAAGTTGCAAGTGATGCCCCTCAGGTGTGGAGGGGGGGTGTCTGGACTTGTTCTTGGCGGCCATGCAGTGGTGATGCTGAAATTAACAACAAGATCAGTGCTTCAGTTAGCGTTCAGTCAATAACATCTTTCATCCCTTTTCCCCTCAGCCTCATAATGCGCTCAACCTTCAAGAACCTAAGGAGATGAACATTGGTGGGGTGGTAAATAGTCAAGAGGAGGCCAAAACATTACACGCACATACAGACAGGCTGGTCAGATGGCCTAAGGAATGCCAATTGGAATGTTATGTGGATAAGTGTTTGGTTAAGCACTTGGGCAAGACAAACAGGGTTCGGGAATACATGAGTACTGGTAGGACCGTGGAAAGTCACGACGATTACAGGGACCTTGCTGGGCAGACCCGTTAAGGTACAGAACAGGAACATAAGGCGTTTAACAAGGTCAAAGCCAAACTCCCCTTTATTAGCTGAGGAATAGAACGTAGGAAAAGGGAGGTCATGTTGTAAGTGCAGAAAATGCTGTTGAGGCCACATCTACACTTCTGTGTTCACTTGTGACCTGCACTTCATGGGAGGGATGGCATTGGAATGGGGAGAGTGCAGAGGTTCCTGACCTGGATGCATGCTGGCCTGGAGAGTTGGAGTTATGAGGAAACATTGCAAACACTTGCGACATTTGCTGTGGATCACAGGAGATTGACAGGTCACATTATTGACCTTCATACCATTATGAGGGGCATAGAACAGGTGGACAGAAGGCAACATTTCCCCATGGCGCAGGGATGACTAACGTGATGGCATTTATTTAAACTGAGTGCCATGGGGCTGACAGGTGAGGTGCTGAGGACCTTTTGGACAGAGTAATGTGGGCACAGTGGCTGAAAGGGTGGTGGAGGTACAAACCCTCCTAAGATGCAATAAATCTTTGGATGTGCAGCAGCGATGCCATGGCATGTTAGGCCATGGGGATAGTGGTCACAAATGGGATAAGGCGACTTTGGAAGGTGCTAGGGGCCGAGGGACCTTTGCGTATGACCCACATGTCTGACTGTATCAGTCTGTGAATGAGTAGTGTTGCTACATTAACGATTGCAGCAACCATCAGTGATTTGGTTGGAGGAGAGACAGAGTGGATGGGACTATGACCCTCAAATACCTGGCCGCTACATCCCATCCTCACCGACACCTGCTGATTTGGCCGCCTGCCTCCTCCCCAGCTCCATGGCCTGTTCCTCATACGTGGTGAGGTGCTGCAGCACGGCATGC
This sequence comes from Carcharodon carcharias, assembly GCF_017639515.1. Classification (NCBI taxonomy): domain Eukaryota; kingdom Metazoa; phylum Chordata; class Chondrichthyes; order Lamniformes; family Lamnidae; genus Carcharodon; species Carcharodon carcharias. The sequence continues at coordinate 95,065,158 of NC_054475.1, forward strand.
CCACTATCAGTCTGCAAACGCTCCCGGCTATTGTTCTCTGTTTTTGCCTGCAGAACAGAGAAGAGCATTTATTGGTGCTGATTGTTCATGTACTCTGCACGTACACGCCACACCCCAACCACAGTGGCCCATCTGAGGCCTCCAGTGGCTCCTGTCCACACTACTGGTGATCAGTCCCCAGAAGATAGTACGGCTGCTCCCAACTCCCTCCCCCAACGGCCACCTTGGACACATTCAGCATCCATCACTTGAATAACACATGGGTCTTAGCGCCATGGCAACTGGGTGCGGCGCCGAGGCCAACAGATGGCTCTTGGCCACGATACATTGAGGCTCCCCTTCCACCATCTCATCACCATCAATAAGACATGTGTTGGAGTTCTGAGTATATGTCTAGCTGCCTCCCCTTCAGATTCCCCCCAGACTACTCAAATGCGACAAACACCAACATATGCTGCAGGGAGAACCCATCTTCTTCTCAACCACTAAGGCTGATGTAAGCATGGTCACTATCTGCTCGACCACCCTGTGTGCACCAAATGCCCAGTACAGTAACGACACTAAGATGTGATGGGGGGGCACCTCAAAGGCTAAGGCTACCTGCTGGGTAAAATGGCCAAGGCCGACAAGGCTCACCCTTCCAGAGTGTAACAAATCATTGAAGCATTTGTGGCACTGGATTCCTGTGCCCCACACATCATCTTGAGAGCTTACTGCCTCTGCCACCTCTTGCCACGCCTGCCTGGTCACGTGGGGGGCCCTCCTCCGCCCATCCTCGGGAAACAACACCTCCAGACAATTTGACACCTCTTCCAGGAGGGCGGCGAGGCAGGCATCGGAGAACCGAGGGGCACATTGGCCCCCCCTGCTGGCCTACGTTGCAGCCTGGCCCCCTCCTCCTCCTCTGCCCTGATGTCCTCTGGAGCCCGGTCACTGGCCATGGTGAACAGCCTAAAGGAGGCTGCCAGGCCTTTCTTTATACAGACTGCTGGTTCCCCATTGGAACCGGTGTTCTGTACACGCCTGCTGCACATTTGAATTTCCCGCTGTACACGGGAGTCTGAAACGTGCTGGGCGGGCCTTAATTGGCCCGCCCGCGCAAAATGGCGGCATGGCCCGTTTCGCTGGCGGCGATCGGCTCCGTGCCCGCTGCCAATTGGTTGGGGCCCGACAAACAGAAAATTCAGCCCATGATGTTGACTAATGCACTAGTAATTCCTTGGCAAGTATTTCAACAAAAAAAAATGCATTCACCATTTTGTGCTGACGTATAGGATAATTGAGACACCCTAAGTATGGAAAGATATTTTTTGTTTCCTCAAGTACTGAGAACACCCAGATGTTTTGGTGCAGAACATGATCAATCGTGATTGAAAACAGCCTCAGTGTAACAAATTCTGACTAAGAACTTTGGAACTAGTTCGTACCAGCCTGGATACTGTACCATGGGTAGCATTTCCACCCCCCCCCATCGGGGGAGGTTTGCGGGTGCGGGAGTAGGTGGGCGGATTCCCGATCGGCAGCCCCAGTTGGAGGTGCAGCGCTATTTTACGTGGACGGGCCAATTCAGGCCCATCCACAGTGACATCCACCTGGAAGTGCTGTGGGCTCCCTGTGTGGGTGAGGGAGAGATACCCTGAGCTGGGAGTGTGATCTTTTGCACATGCGCACAGAAGAGCGCACAGATCTCCCCGAGACAAAGTGCTGCCTCAGGGAGCTCAGCTCAAGCTTGATAACTTTATTAAAGGGAGAAAAAACATTCCTGACGTCCCCTCATGCGACACTGTCACATGAGCAGGGACATGTCAATTACTCTTATTTAAAAATTGTAAATACATTTCAAATCCCTCATGAAACCTCATCCCGCCCACCAACCTTGGACGGGCAGGTCCATTAATTGGGTTAATTATTTTTTTAAAAGCCTTAAGTGGCCGTTGACAGTTTGGCAGGCGTGCAGCTGACTTGGCTGTGCACCTGCCGAACTGAAAACCTAAATGATGCGTGGTGATGTCAGGACACCCGCCCAACATCACCACGCATCATTTTACATGTCAATGAGCAGGCCCCGCCGCCCCCCCCCCCCCCCCCCCCCCCCCCCACCACCACCACCCCCTCCCAGCTCACTGACGGGAAAATGCTGCCCCACAGGTTCAGCATTTAATAGAAAGAAAGAAAGAAAAGGAGCAGTGATTATAATTTTGAAATTTACAAATATGCTTTTGCTAACCCTTTTAGTTCATTATAGACTCCATCATTTCACGCAGACCTTGGAATCTGCAGTAAGAATAATGTGGAACAATTTATAGGGCTTGTCACCCTATTGAAAACCATTCACTTCCACTTAGCCTGTCTTATTTATGTATGTAAGTTGAGGTAGATTGACTGCCCTTAACATCAAGGCAACATTTGAATAAGTGTGGCATCAAGGAGTCCTAGCAAGACTGAAGTCATTGCAAATCAGGGAGAAAATTCGCCACTGGTTGGAGTCATATCTAGCACAAAGGAAGATAGTTGAGGTCATTGGAGGTCAATCATCTCAGTCCCAGGACATCACTGCAGGAGTTCCTCAAGGTAGTGTCCTCAGCTCAACCATCTTCAACTGCTTCATCAATGACCTTCCTTCCATCTTAAGGTCAGAAGTGGGGATGTTCGCTGATGACTGCACAATATTCAGTGCCATTCGCAACTTCTCAGATACTGAAGCATTCCATGTTCAAACACAGTAAGACCTGGATAACATTAAGGCTTGGGCTGATAAGTGGCAAGTAACATTTGTGCCAGTCAAGTGCTAGGCAATGACCATCTCCAACAAAATAGAATCTATCCATGTCCCCTTGACATTCAATGGAATTACCCTCACTGAATTCCCCACTATCAACATCCTGAGTGTTACCATTGACCAAAAACTGAATTGGACCAGCCACATAAATACTGTAGATATAAGAGCTCGTCAGGGATGGGAATTCTGCAGTGAGTTTTCCTGTTTCCTTAATGAAAAGAATGCTAAGAGGAGAGTTGATGGAGGTATTCAAGGTCATGAGGGGTCTGGACAGAGTAGATGGGGAGAAACTTTTCCCACTCCTGCAATGATCGAGAGCAAGAGGGTGCAGATTTAAACTAATTGGCAAAAGAAGCAAAAGTGATATGAGAAGGAACCACGCAGAGTGGTTAAGGTCTGGGCCTGAGAGTGTAGCAGAGGCAGGTTCAACTGAAGTATTCAAAAGGGAATTAGAGTGTTATCTGAATAGGAAGAATGTGCAGGGGAGAAGGTGGAGAATGGCACAAGGTTAATTGCTCATTTGGAAAGTGCAGACATGATGAGCCAAACAGCCTCCTTCTGTGCTGTAACAATTCTGTGATTCTGAGTTACTTGCCTCCAGACTCCCCAGAGCTTATCACTCATCTACAAGGCACAAATCAGGAGTGTGGTGGAATACTCGCCACTTGTCTGAATCAGTGCAGCTCCATCAACATTCAGGAAACCCAACATCATCCAGGACGAAGCAGCCTTCTTGATCCCCATTCACTATCTTAAACATTGACTCCCTTCACCACCAACGCACAATAGTAGCAGTGTGTATGATAAACAAGATGTACTGTAGTAACTCACCAAGGCTCCTTTGACAGCACTTAGAAACATGCAACTTCTACCACCTAGAAGGACAAGGGCAGCAGACACATGAGGCAGAATTTTCTCGTCAGTGTGAGGGGGCGGGCCCCACACGCCGACAGGTAAAATGACGCACTGTGATGCCGGGAGTGCATCCTGATGTCAACGCGTGTCATTCTGATCATCCGTTCAGTGTGTGCATGCCAGAGGCAGCTGCGCGCCTGCTGAACTGTCAAAGGCCTGTTAAGGCCATTAATAAACTAGTTAAACTTATTCAATGCTGCCCATCCAACCTTAAGGTTGGCGGGCAGGCGAAGAGCCCAAGTGGCCTTCACGTTTTGCATGAAACCTCATCCACGGGTGGGATGAGGTTTCATGAAAGATTTATTAATTAAATAAAAATGTTTATGACAATTCATAAGCATGTCCCAGCTCATGTGACACTGTCATATGAGGGGACATGTCTGAATAATTTTACTTTTTCTATTTTCCCAACTTTAAAACTGAACTTAATCTCCCTGAGGCAACTATGTGCCTCAGGGAGATTTCTGCACTCTTTGCATGAAAGAGTGCGGGCCCTGCCCTCCTTCCCCTGCCCACACAGGTAGCACTGAGTGCTACTGGGTGCGCATTACGCTGGGCAGTCCTTAGTTGGCCTGCCCAAGTAAAATGGCAGTATGCAGCTGATCGCGGGCTCCTGACCGGCCTGCTCAACAGGCAGAAGATTCTGCCCATGGGAACATCACCACCTGCAAGTACCCCTCCAAAGCCACACGACCATCTTGACTTGGGACTATATTGCCATTCCTTCACTGTTGCTGGGCAAACTCCTGGAACACCCTTCCTAACAATGCCTACACCACATGGACTACAATGGTTCAAGAAGGCGGCTCCCCACCATCTTCTCAAGGGCAATTAGTGATAGTTAGTGATTGGCAACAAATGCTGGTCTAGTCAGCTATGCCCACACCCCCATCCCTTCATTTTCAGGTTTCTCAAACAACATTGGGTTATACTGTTTACCTCATGGTTTAAAAAGAATACAGCTGTTCACTATTTATCATCCATAAGAATTAACTGTGATATTTGTATTCTGAATGGAAGTGGAACAGAAACAGGCAAACTAGTGTTTTAGTTCATTTAGAGGTTTGTTAACATTTTAGCATAGAAATTACCATTGATGATATTATTAGACAAATGCTTAATGCAGTGCAGAACATTCCCATCCATTATTTTAACTGAGACATTAGCCTACTTTAAATAAACAGCTTAATGCCACGAACAAAATAGTGGAAAGAGGAATATCGTATAAATGCATTAAACATTTGTACAGTGGAGGTGGTGGCATGCTGGACTACTAATCCTGTAATGGTTCGAATCCCACCACAGCAGATGGTGGAATTTGAATTTAAATTCAGTAAAAATCTGGAGTTAAAAGTTTAATGGTGACCATGAAACCATTGTCGTTTGTCGTAAAAACTCATCTAATTCACTAATGTCCTTTAGGGCAGGGAATCTGTTGTCTTTACATGTGACTCCAGACCCACAGCAATGTGGTTGATTGATAAATGTCCTCTGAACGAGGGGAAATTAGGAACAAAACAAAAACAGAATTACCTGGAAAAACTCAGCAGGTCTGGCAGCATCGGCGGAGAAGAAAAGAATTGACGTTTCGAAAATTAGGGGAAATTAGGGATCGGCAATAAATGCTGGTCTAGCCAATGATGCCCATATCCCATGAACAAATTTTATAAAAGTAATTTCTAGGCTTTTAAAGGGGCTTCTTCATAAATAAGGTGTTTGTTTACAAAACACGAAGCAATTTTGTCGTTGCCACTGGGTCAAAATCCTGGAACTCCCTCCCTAAGAGCACTGTGGGTGTACCTACACCACAGCGGTTCAAGAAGGCAACTCACCGCCACCTTCTCAAGAGCAATTAGGCCTGGGCAATAAATGCTGGCCCAGCCAGTGATGTCCTCTTCCCATAAATGAATAAATCAAAATAAGATATTCCCACGATGAAATAATACCGAATTCCTCTGGCTTTTCTAAAATTTAAAATCTAATTTTCAAAAAATTGTCAAGTATTTCACTACAAAGATATACCCTGTTTTAATATTTAATTCCAAAACAGTTCAAAATAAGACATTTAAAGAGAGAGTCTTATAGAATATAATTAGGTCAGAAACACAATGGTGTTGTTCACTATACTATCATTCACAGCATGTAATACAATCTTTTATGTTGAATACCTTGAATTCAATTGAATAAATTGAAAAAAAATATCAGTTTAGTCCATTTTGCCAGATACTTGTGTTCACAGTGACAAAAATCTGAATTCTGTAATTTCACATCACATGTGAAGGCAGAATAGCTAACAACAATTATCTACCACCAATTCCTGATGTTTAGTTTAATCATCAGTTTCCATGAATTTCTGCTATCATGTAAACTAAGCAGCCATTTTCTTGCAATAAACCTGATAAAAGTCATGGACTAATTTTCACTACTTGTCAATACATGAGCTTGCACTAAATAGTAAATGACACTTGCTCTACCATTTTATCACAGCATCCATTGAGCTATTTATTAATGCATCCAAACTGATATGCTGGTTTTATTTTAGTCAGACCCATAAATATGCTGGATGTCACTTGAAGCTGACACTAGCAATTTAATCATCAGAGGTGGGAGAGTGCCCCAGAAGAACCAGTACCCACTAACTTGGCTACTGAAACGTTTGAACATTACCTTTAAACTTATATAGCCTGGATTTTATTTTCCTTATGCTTGATTTTTGGGTGAACAAGCCAGGAAAAAGGGTAGAGATGCATAATACTGGATACCTGCCCATTTGTTACCTGCCTGATTTTTTGATATTGCTTTCAGTTAACACCATGACAAGGATTTAGTGAAGGTGGTAGAAATCCCTGTACCCGGGCCAAAAATAAGTGGGGTCAGGGGGGGTAACTCCATTTCACTGGGCAGTGGGACCCAGGGCTGCATTTTACTGGTGGTAGACAAATATGTGGCTGACACCAGGCTTGCCATCTCTGTGAAGGAGAATGGCCCTCCCCCAAGAGCTACTGACCCAACTAGAGGACCAGTACCTTAGCAGCACCAGTGCTTGAGGTGGCCATTACTAGAATTGCACCTGGAGGATGAGGGCGTATTGATGGCTGGCACCTTCAAAGACAGAAAAGTGGTGTCTGAGGACACCAGGCCAGGCAAGTAGGCCCCAGTGATCAATGGAGCAGGTTACGGAGGGCAGCCAGTACCATTGCTATGAGACTGGGGGACATTGCCTCCAGGGGGGCCGCTCTGTGGGTCAAATAGTGTCCAAAAGAGGAAGCCCATCCTGCAGTCCACAGGCTTTAGCTGATGGTTTCCCCCATGCAGCAGTAGTCACCCAGGGAAGAAGCCCTTAGGGTAGAGACTATCTACCACATTCCCATTGCTGACAAAGTAGCATGGATTTGGTATGTATTATTTTTCACTGTTGATCACTGCTTGAGCATCAGCTTCCAGCTGTGGAACTCTTATCTTCCACCTCTCCAACTTATTCTAACAAGACAACAATGGGTTTTTCATTGGAGAATGATCAATTTTTTTTTGCTTTTGAAGTAAAAGGAGGAACTATGGTGGGAGGCCAGATGATTAGGTAACCCAAAATGCATATAGCACCCTCACTCCAGAGGCTATAGACCAAAGCACTTGCACTTCCAGCTTACTTTGCAACATTACTGCAGTGGTTTTGCTTTATAAAAGGGTGTCATCAAGAAGTTATGCCACTTAGTACAACCCAATCTACAGACACCTCAGACACTTCTACCATTGACATACCCTATCAGACTCTTGTCAATTGTCACCAACAGCCTGAAATTTTCATTTCAGTCTACCACTGGGAACATCAGCAATCAGTTGTGCAAAGCTGCATAAATAAACAGTTGCGTCATTTTCTAGGGCACACCATTTCATTCTCCCCAGGGCACAAGTGACTGCAGAAGGACAGGCATGGCAATTTTACCAAGTAGCAAGATTCCCCATGATCTGAGGAGTCATAGATAAAACCCATCTAATATGAAAGAATCATACCTTTTCTGTCAGGCTCATTTATGACCAGTGACACTTTATCACTCAAATGACTCCATGGTACCTTGGTGTTGAGGTAACTTACCATGCCTGCACTCTTTGGCCCCAAAAACTAATCAATGGTTGGATATTGGGAGACCAAGACTACCCTCTGTAGCCACAGCTAATGCCACCCATGTGCATTCTCAGAGTACTAGCTATGCTATTTCAAAATCCATTCTTCCTCCAGTGTTCACAAAGCATACTGCTAAATTTCTTTAGGAGCTTGGCTCTGTCAAGGGTTAAGGGGCTCCTCTGCACTACGCTTTTCAGCCAGGATCTTTACATCATGCTGCACGGCTTTCTCTTACAACAGGGCTCCTTATGCAACCACACATGAACAAGGCTATAGAAAATAACAACCACAGGAGAGGCAAAGGTTGAAAAGGATGCAAGGACATCTTTTTCTTACTGTAACAGACATTCATGTCAATCTAATACAGTAGAACTTCTCCTGACTATCACGTCTAGCCAATACATAAACAAGACAGTTCTATTCCAGAAAGTCAGTTGGTAAATTATGATACTGGAGCCAATCTTTACCTAATTCTTACATTTATTTACATGTGATATATTACAAGCATACACCTCCTAACTCAATGATACCACAGGTTCAGTGTGTATCTTTATATGTGCTCAAGGGAAACCCCTAATAATGCCCTCCACTTGCATATAACTAAACACAATTAATATACAAGTAACAATCCTGGCTATAACCTTCCTTTCTCTCACCACAGAAAAAGGCAGAAAGCTCTTTAACTTCTCCTTTGGCATTCTTTCATGCCATTTCATCATAGCCACTTCCTAACCTTGTCAAAAACATATCTACATCACTATCATTTTCAAAGCAATCATTATTTTACTAAAAACCCATATTTCCATGGTGCTCACATTTTTTTGCAAGTATGTGATGCCTGATCTCTTATTCCTAATCTAGTGTTTCTCCTTCTTGTTACCTTAGTAGGACTGCATGAGGTGGCTGGCTTCTGTTATAGTGCTTGACTTGGTAACTTATTCAGATCCCATCATAAACTCTGTACTGGTGGCAAAACTGTAAATCTACCTTACACCTTTTCTGTGGCTTTGACAACCTTTATGTCATGCTCTCCAGTGTGGCTGATGACACTGCTATCCTGGAAGATGACATTGCAGTCAGCTCTCACATTCTTAAGTTAATGTAATTTTAGCAATACTTTTAGCTGTGATGAGCATTATTTTCACTTTTTTGATTATTTTACAGGTAACAGGTGTCTATGTTAGTTGGCTAGATTAGCATACAAAAATGCTGTCATTGTTTCAATGTCATTTGAATTCTCTGATTAAATCAATATCTTTATAAGCAGTTCTAACATGTACAATGCTATGTATTATTGTCAAAGTTTTACAATAAAATTTCCTTTCTTCATTCCAAGTGCTTTTACTTTTGCCTTACACAATTCTATGGTAGCTTACATTGGCAGAAGAGGTTATAATAATAGTAGATGAAAAAAGAGTAAGATGCATTGTAAAAATTTTAAAATACAAAATCCTGTCCAAAATAATAGAGTATTTTTCACTAATGGATCAAATGCATAAAATTATTTCAATGTTTCCAATATAACAGAGGTAGGGTAAAAACTAAAAATATATTTTTTAAACTGGGAAATTTGTTTTACTCTTTCCTCTTATACCCACTTGCTTTTATATGCTGGTGGTATAACTGGTTAAAACACAGCATTTTACCCAAAAATGCATAGTTTAAAAATCTACTGAGAGGGAAAAGAAAAATACACAAACGTAATAGTTGAGGAATGGGATTAGTATAATGTCCTTGAAATGATAGGGTAAGAGCACACAGAATGAAAGGTGATCAGGTGTTCTGAATTAAAACCTGAGTTCATTGCCAAATGCAGTAAATGTATATTGAAACTATAATTATCATAACCTAGACCTTACCATGTGGCTCATCCTTTTAGTATGTGCTGGTAGAAATAGTCTACCATTGATGTCACCTTCTTGGCCTCTGTTTATAATGAGACCTGGAATTATGCTTGTAAATGTAGAAGGTTCAAAACAGTCCAAGATGAATTAAGTTCCAGCTTGTGACATTAATTAACCTTTGATCACCCAAAACAATCTCCCTTTCAGTCCTGGTGACCCGTATCTGAGGCTCTGCCTTAACTGATAGTAATTTCAATTTTAAATAACATCCAAGTCTTCAGAGGAGGATAAACTCTCTCAAATGAGAAAATGAATAACAATAATACTTTAAACACAAGTGCCAGGCAATGACCACCTCCAACAAAAGAGAACCTAACCTTTCCCCATTGCTTTCAATGGCATTACCATCACTGAATCCTCCACATTAACACCTGGGGGTTACCATTGACCAGAAATTGAACTGGATCAGCCACATAAATGCTGTGGCTGCAAAAGCAGGTCAGAGTTGTGAATTCTGAGGTGAATATATCACCTCTTGACTCCCCAAAGCCTGTCTACAATCTACAAGGCAAAAGTCAGGAGTGTAATGGGATACTCCCCATTTACCTGGATGAGTGTGGCTCCAATAACACTCAAGAAGCTTGACACCATCCAGAACAAAGCAGCCCCTTGATCAGTACCCCATCCACCAATGTAAATATTCATTCCCTCCACCACTGACAGTGGCAGCAGGGTGTACTATATTCATGATGCACTGTAGCAAGGCTCCTTCGATAGCACCTTCCAAATCAATGAACTCTACCATTTAGAAGGATATGGACAGCAGATGCATAAGAATATCACCACTTCAAGTTCCCCTCCAAGGCACACACAACCCTGAGTTGGAACCATAATTGCCATTCCTTCACTGTCATGAGGTCAAAATCCTGGAACGCCTGTCCTAACAGCACACTGCGTACACTTACACCAGATGGATTACAGTGTTTAAGAGAGCAATGCAACACATTCTTAAGGAAAATTAGGGATGGACAACAAATGCTGGCCTTGCCAGTGATGCTCACATTTCATGAAAGAATAAAAAAGAGTTAATGCTTCTTCTTGAAAAATACACAATACATTGATATAGTAAATTGTTTTCAGGTTGCAGTTGTTTTCTTCAGATTTATTGAATTAAGTATTTTAATATATATATATATATTAAGTAATTAGAGTAGGATAGTGATCTTACATGACTTGATTAAATAGCATGGTTTGATTTCTCAAAATTGGCCTAAACTGTGAACTATTCATTTTTGGTAAACTAAAGAATCTACTTGTAACTTTTTAATCTGAAGCAGAGTATCTACTCCTCCACCTCAGTTCTCATTCTTGGCATGCCCAGTAAGGCACGTCATATTCATAACTTTAAAGATGGACTGTACTCAATGGAAGCTTCTGCATCTGCCTTTATTTATTGAAAAATTGACAATGATGAACTGTTGAGATGGCTGCCGGTTTGGGGGGGTGGTAGTGGGGGAGGGGGGTGGGGCGGGGGGGGGGGGTGGGGTGCGCATGGTGGAGGAGGCCGTAGGTGACCTTTGCAACTTCAACGCAAACTATCAAACTTGAAAAAGTTCCTAATTGAAACCTAATGTGTGAGGGTCTTCCCTATGTGGAATTCACAGCTGCCACTGTTCGAAGCTTACTCCAAAACATGGGGCGGGTTTTCTGCACCCGCCCGTCACCGGGACCTTCCAGTCCCAATGCAAGTCAATGGACTTCTGGCTGGGGCACTGCCTCACCCTCAGCAGGCCCCGCCTGTGACAGGGCTGGAAAATCCCGGCCTTAGCATCAACGGAGTTTGTGGCCAGAATTTCCCAGGCTCCCCACGGTGGGGCTGGTGGGCCATTGATATCTCTGTTCAGATTAGCAGCACCGGGCAATCTTGCCGGTGTGAGGGGCTGGAAAATCCCGGCCCATGTCTCCAGGTTTGCAGTGTAACAAAGGAAAGCTGACAAGACCTGTTATCCGCAAGTTAAGGTGAAAGATCTTCATTTACCTTCCACTGAATATCAGTGGCTGTTGACCATGAGCCTGAAACTGGTTCTCTGACACCGAAATCCTTTAATTTCAAAACTCAGAAGAAACCTGGGGGCAGTCTGCAGAACAATATCAACAAGACAACAGCTGCAGAGAAAGGCTATGAACTTTGCCTTACAATAAATAAGAAACTTAAAAGTTTTTTAAAAAGCCTCCCAACCTGATTCCAAACCTCCGAGTTCCCCTGTAAAGAAATTGGACGTCCTGATGCAATAGCCACAAGTGCCTGACTTCATGACCTGAATGTTCTCCTCTTTGAAGTGATCCTGATATTGCCAAGCCCCAGCCTTCTGAACTTACCTGAACTGCAATTAAAAAGCGGGAAAATCGTTCCTTATTCACTGAACTTGTAAAGACAAGTGAACTGTTAACTATTATTTTGGTTTACACTTGTAGAAGTGTGTGGTGTGTGACTGATGCAGCATTTAGATCTTTTGGGATGAGCGTGAACAAATAATTCTCTTTGTTTATACTAATGAAATTCTGCTGCTGATGCTTTTAAATTGACCACACTCTAATCGGGGTTTAGAAACACACACCTTTACCTTTTCAAAAAATAAATCCCACACTGATTAGAGACAGTAAGGAAGGAACTGGGATTTCAGTTTATCTCTCCACACCTGTCCGAAACACTATGCCCTTCCACAACATAATGTATTGAAACAAAGATCAACTGACACCTCAGCCTGTGATATTAGTATGACAAAATCATAAAAAACCAGCCACATAATTGTCAGTGTTAATAAAAATTCTTTTAAACCACATTATCCAGAGTTCATTTTATTTATTAATTGGTGCTCACTGAGAGGGAACAGGTGCCAATTCTGCATGAGATAAAGTGGAGTGGATTTGGAGCAAGAGAACATTTAGGCAGTGTGCTAGCACCAACAGTACTTAACTGCACCATATGAGTACAAGAAGTTTGGCAACAGACCTTTTCTTGCTTGATTATACTCAGTGAAATTACACTGAATAACATTTCATAATTTTTTCAAGGTATTATAATAACAAAATTCTTTTGCATTTTTAATGAGGCCAATTTCCCTCTGCCATGCTCCCATATAGTGCCTGAAAAATGAGTATAATGCAAATAAATAATAATTTGCTCTAAGTTCACTTCTGAATAGCACTGCACACAAATTCACCTTATGGCTTTTCTAGTATCTGCTATTGACCACCCTTTAAAAGGCTGTGACAATCTTTGCATTCAGACTTCTTCTAAGAGTGAGGGTATAGTTCAGAGGCTAACTGCTGTTCCAGTGCAATAACTCTTAAGAGATAAGCTGGTATTAACAAGGTACTGCTTGAGCAGTCATAACTATTTTGACTTTTTGCTGCTTTAGGACTTGCTATAGAATCCTGAATCCTGTTAGTATTTTACATTTAGGGACAGTTTAATCTTGTGCTACTTCCCTCCATTTGAAACATATCTTATTTTGATGCAGACAAGTGAGACCCATGAAAGCTGATAAAACTATTTACCTGGGTCTTCTCTACACTACTAACATGTTTCCTTAATGCAGAATAGGATTGCCCCCTTCTCCCTGACTTCAAATTTGCTCCATAATACCTCATGGATAACTCGGCACCCTCCTCCTACTGCCACACCATCGTTCTTTGCTCCCACATCTGTTTTCTCTGTCCTTTAATCTATTGCATGCCACAGGGATGCTGCCAAATTAGCAGCAGACTGCAGAACTGCTGCTTGGGGGTTGCTTTCCCAGCTATTCCATGGCAGCGCAATTTCATTTACAGGGAAGTGTACTTTTAAATAAAAATATTTGCCCTGCGAAGGATGTACAGTAGCTTATCCTCCCTTAACCATGTTTCTTCTCAAGTTATGGAAGAACGATCTCTTCTTTATGCTCATACCTTGCACCCAACAAAACCCTTTCTCTGTCTTAAATTGTGGATGGGTCATAATACACCAGGAAGCTTTTACCATTGTGCACTATGAAAAATGTTGTCATATTCAATTAAAACTTAATCCACATATCACTTTGCGGACCATCAAATTTCTTCCTAGACTAAGTGGAGATGGTATGAGAGTTCATCCTATTTAACAAACCCTTGGAAAGAAAAGCTTATTACCAAGCTTGAATAGACATGCAATGAAAAAAGATGAAAGATTTATTGAAAAACAAATTTCCTTTATAAAAATGGAATAATATTGCTTCTCAGAATTGCTTCATTTTGTCAAGTGGTTGGGCCACAGTGTATGAGAGGGGGAACTGAATGTGAAATGAGCTAGTTAGTTATTATGTACAACAAGGTAATGATGAAGGAGACCTCTAATCAGTAGACAACTGGTAATGAATTGTATAATTTACCACTGGAATTTGACACTCAAAATAGGTGGGTCAGAGGGTCTCTTTGTGTGCCTGCATTTGTGTTTGGATGAAATTAACTTTTCACAATTTTAGAAATTGTGGGCAGTTGCCTTTGACTGCATAACCACTATTTGGGTTTTATTGTCTGTGCCTGGGTGACATGGGAATATAGGCACATGAGCAGGATTTTGGGCTGGGGCCGCTGTTGGGGCCAAATGGGGGTCCCCTCAACTCTGCGCGGGAAACAGTCACCCAGCAGTGATTTTCCCTGAATTGGCCAATTAGTGGCCTGAGGCAGGCTTGCTGTCCAATTGAGGATGGTGGGCAAGCTGTCGAAGCTGGAGGGCGGACAGGGGGCCTCCAACTCAGAAGGAAGTACAGCCAGGCATTGCAGGCAAAGGAGAGAGAGATGGCACCTCCATCTTTTTAAACTTTAAAATAAAAGAATGGATTCAGCACGGGCCCACCATTGTGGAGAGGAAGTTCCTCCAAAGGATGTCCTCTGGGAGCTATGGTCAGCAAGGCAAAGAGGACCTCAAAGCCTGGAGCACTGGTTTCCCTCCCACCTGCTGTGTCAGCCCCCCAAAAAGAGGCTGCCTCTAGGCAGCTGGCCTGGAATTTTCTTGTCAGCCTCTGACAATAGGCTTTGAGTGGCCATTTAATCCCCTTAGTTGGCTACCTGCTGATCTTTATCCCACCTCTAGGAATATGGCCTCGGGGCAGGATGTTGCTGAAAAACTGGCATGTCGGCTGACCATGTGAATTTTTGTGACTGTTCACCTCTGTACTTACCCCCATCTGGAGGCAAAATTCCTGCTCATGGTATCCAGCAGTTAGACAGGAATATTCCATGATCAATGACTAATACATGCAGCTGCTTTTTTTTCATTCATTCATGGGATGTGGGCATCACTGGCTGGCCCAATATTTATTGCCCATCCCTAATTGCCCTTGAGAAGGTGGTGGTGATCTGCCTTCTTGAACCGCTGCAGTCCATGTGGTGTAGGTACACCCATAGTGCTAATAGCAAGGGAGTTCCAGGATTTTGCCCCAGCAACAGCGAAGGAATGGCGATATATTTCCAAGTCAGGATGGTGTGTGACTTGGAGAGGAATGTGCAGGCAGTGATGTTCCCATGCATCTACTGCCCTTGTCCTAGGTAGTAGAGATCCTGGATTTGGAAGGTGCTGTTGAAGGAGCCTTGGTGAGTTGCTGCAGAGCATCTCGTAGATGGTACACACAGCTACTACTGTGCACCGATGGGAGAGGGAGTGAATATTTAAGGTGGTGCATGGGGTGTCGATCAAGCAGGCCGCTTTGACCTGAATGAGGTCAAGCTTCTTGAGTGCTGTTGGAGCTGCACCCATCCGGGTAAATGGAGAGTATTCCATCACACTCCTGTCTTGTACCTTGTAAGTTGGAGGACAGGCTTTGGGGAATCAGGAGGTGAGTTACTCTCCACAGAATTCCCAGCCTCTGACCTGCTCTTGTAGCCACAGTATTTATATGGCTAGTCCAGTTCAGTTTCTGAATAATGGTAATGCCCAGGATGTTGATAGTGAGGGATTCAGCGACAGTAATGCTATTAAATGTTCAGGAGACATAGTTAGATTCTCTTTTGTCGGAGATGGTAATTGCCTGGCACTTGTGTGGTGTGGATGTTACATGTCACTTATCATCCCAAGCCTGAATGTTGTCCTGGTCTTGCTGCATATGGACACGGCCTGCTTCAGTATCTGAAGAATTGCGAATAGTGCTAAACATTGTGCAATCGTCTGAAAGCATCCCCACTTCTGACTTTATGATGGAATGAAGGTCATTGATGAAGCAGCTGAAGATAGTTGGGTCTAGGACACTACCCTGAGGAACTCCTGCAGTCATATCCCAAGACTGAGATGATTGGCCTCCAACAACAACAACCACAACCATCTCCCTTTGTGCTATGTAAGACTCCAGCCAAAGGAAAGTTTTCTCCTGATTCCTATTAACTTCAGTTTTGCTAGGGCTCCTTGATGCCATACTTGGTCAAATGCTGCCTTGATGTCAAGAACAGTCACTCTCACCTCACCTCTTGAGTTCAGCTCTTTTGACCATGTTTGGACTAAGGCTGTAATGAGGTCTAAAGCTGAATGGCCCTGGCGGAACCCAAACTGAATGTCAGTAAGCAGGCTATTGTTGAGTTTGTTCTGCTTTTTGTGGGCAGAACATATCTGGGGCAATTATCCATATTGCCAGGTAGATGCCAGTGTTGTAGTATACTGGAACAACTTTACTTGAGGCTCGGCAATTATAGAACACAAGTCTCCAGTACTATTGCCAGAAAGTTGTTTGGGCCAATAGCCTTTGCATTATCCAGCACCTTCAGCCGTTTCTTGATATCACTTGGAGTGAGTCGAATTGGCTGAAGACTGGCACCTGTGATGCTGGGGACCTCAGGAGGAGGCCGAGATGGATCACCCAATCAGCATTTCTGGCTGAAGATTGTAGCAAATGCTTCAAGCCTTATCTTTTGTACTGATGTGTTGGGCTTCCCCATCATTGAGGATGGGGATATTTGTGGAGTCTTTTCCTCCATTTAGTTGTTTAATTTTCCACCACAATTCATGACTGGACATGGCATGACTGTAGAGCTTAGATCTGTTGGTGGTGGGATCACTTTGCTCTGTCTATCACATGTTGCTTCCACTGTTTGGTATGCTAGTAGTCCTGTATTGTAGTTTCACCCAGGCTAACACCACATTTTTAGGTATACCTGGTGCTGCTTCTGGCATGCCCTCCTGCACTCTTCATTGAACCAGGGTTGATCCCCTGGCTTGATGGTAATTGTAGAGTGATGGATATGCCAGGCCATGAAGTTATAGATTGTGTATGTATATAATTCTGCTGCTGCTGAGAGCCCACAATGTCTCCCTAACAGCACTGTGGGTGTACCTACACCACATGGACTTCAGCAGTTCAAGAAGACAGCTCACCACCACCTTCTCAAATGCAATTAGGGATGGGCAATAAATGCTGGCCTAGCCAACGACACCCACATCCCATGGAGAAATTTTTAAAAAATGGATGCCCAGTTTTGAGTTGCCAGATCTATTCAAAATCAATCCTATTTAGCATGGTGGAAATGCCACACAACATGATGGAGGGTACCCACAAAGTGAAGGACTGTGTGGTTGTCACTCCTACCAATGCTGTCATGGACAGATGCATCTGCGATAGGTAGAGTGGTGAAGATGAGGTCAAGTAGGTTTTTCCCTCTTGTTGGTTCCCTCACCACTTGCTGCAGACTCGGTCTAGTAGCTATGTCCTTTAGGACTCAGCCAGTGGTGGTGCTACAGAGCCTCCCTTGGTGATGGACATTGAAGTCCAGCACCCAGAGTAAATTCTGTGCCCTTGGCATCCTCAGTGCTTCCTCCAAGTGGTATTTAACATGGAGGAGTACTGATTAATCAGCTCGGGCGGGGTTGTTGGGGCCGGTGGTGTATGGTAGGTGGTAACGAGCAGGAGGTCTCCTTGTCCTTGTTTGACCTGATGCCATGATACTTCATGGGGTCCAGAGTCGATGTTGAGGACTCCCAGGGTAACTCCCTCCCCACCGTATGCCACAGTGCTGCTACCTTTTGTCAGGAGAGGATATATACAGGGATGGTGATGGTGGTATCTAGGTCATTGTCTATAAGGTATTATTGTCAGTCTGTTGCTTGATTAGTCTGTAGGACAGTTCTCCAATTTTGGTACAAGCCCCCAAATGTTAGTAAAGAGGATTTTACAGGGTCGCCATGGCTCGATGTGCTATTGTTTTTTCCAGTACATAGGTGAATACCGGGCAGTCTGTCCTGTTTCAT
Source organism: Carcharodon carcharias (assembly GCF_017639515.1). NCBI lineage: Eukaryota > Metazoa > Chordata > Chondrichthyes > Lamniformes > Lamnidae > Carcharodon > Carcharodon carcharias. The sequence continues at coordinate 95,083,070 of NC_054475.1, forward strand.
TCCTTTCAGACATCGTAGCAGTTTCATACAACTGAGTGGCTTATATTTCACCCCTTTCCTATTTTTACTTAGTTCTGTTGAAGGGTCATGAGGACTCAAAACGTCAGCTGTGCTCTTCTCCGCCGTTGCTGCCAGACTTGCTGAGTTTTTCCAAGTATTTCTGTTTCTGTTTTTGTTTTGGATTTCCAGCATCCGCAGTTTTTTGTTTTTATCCACTGCCTCCTACTTGCTTTGTTCAACCTGTTCTGATAATCATAAATTGAGTTTTTACTTTAACTTTTTCGGTTGGATAGATTCTTTTGTTTTTGTTATTGGCATCCTTCTGATTGAGAGGGAGGACACTTGAAAGTCATGGTTTCTTCAGACTTTTTACAATCATACCAATTACTTCTCTGTGCAGAATACTCTGATTGCCTTTATAGATTGGATGCAAGGAGGAAAGACTTCAGAGAGCCAATATTATAGCAGCAATTTACAAGATTGCCATATGAAAGGACAAGGAAGAGCCGAAGGCATGTTTCTGTGTGATAACAGACAGAGCAGCATGTTTGCAACGTAGGATAAGAATGTAGATAGTTGAAGAGGTAGTTTCTTATGGCCGAGCACTGACAAAACTTATGTCAAAAATGGATAATGTTAATAAAAACATTAAGAAAGTAAATCAGGAGATGGAATCTCAGGAAAATTGAGATTGAACAAATGAGAAATGATGGTAAATAAAGAGAACAAAGGGAGATTTACGACAAAGTAGCAAAGTTAAGCATGGATCACTGATCTGATAAGAATGTTCCTTTATGTTCATTTAAAGCTGGATATCATTTAGTAATAAGATTCTAAAGATGCTGACTTAGTTTGGGAGAAGTCTTTAATCTGCTACCAGAAAACTCTTGGATTTAGATGCAGGGTTTCTGAATAAAAATCAGATGACTATGAAGAGGTAAGTATATTCTGGTAATGCTCAATCATCTGAGTGTGGGAGATGGTTGATATTGTAACTGCTGGGGTTTTCAAATAACTCCAAATTATCCTTGAAATTATCCCAGAAGCAGTGGAACTGAACAAGTGGCATTTGTGGTCTGCATCATGGGAATTATTGCTGAATACAAGAACAATATATACTTGTACAATAAACTTGTACAATGTTCATTACATATGAGAAAGTCTGAGGGCAATTAACAAGGAGAGAAAAATAGGACATCAAGTGGAGATAGGAGAAATTAAAGTGGACCAAATAGGTTTTTAAGAGGCTTTTGCAGAAAAATGAAGATAACAATGGAGCAAGTGATTTTGGAAAATAGTTGCAAAAGTCTAGTGATTGAAGGAAAAGCACCAATAGTAAAACAGCAGGATTGAGGGGTAAATGAGCCAATTTAATAGAAGGTACATTGTGGAATGTTGGTTGAGGGGATCTCTAACTGAAGGAGGATGAGACTGAGCCCTGGAGGGATTTGAAAATAAAGACAAGGATCTTCAACTGATACAAAAACAGAAAATGCTGGAAAAACTCAGCAGGTCTGACAGCATCTGTGGAGAGAGAAACAGAGTTGATGTTTCAAGTCCGTATGACTCGTCTTCAGAAGAATTATACTGCTGAATAATCATACGGCTCTGAAGAAGAACCATACAGACTTGAAACATCAACTCTGTTTCTCTCTCCACAGATGCTGTCAGACCTGCTGAGTGTTTCCAGCATTTTCTGTTTTTGTTCCAGATTTCCAGCATTTGCAGTATTTCGCTTTTATCTTCAATTTGATATGCTGAGGAGTAGAGAGGCAGCAGAGCTGGCAAGGACAGGGGTAATAGTACTGCACTACCTTGTGCAGAAGAAGACATGAGCTGCAGAGCTTTGGGTTAACAAGGGTTTATGAGGGAAACCTGGGAGATAAGCATTGATCCTTATTGCGATAACGGTGGAGGGGCAGAGCATAGTTCATGATGTGAGAAAAATGCAGTCTTAACAAATATTTATGAAGCGTAGGCCTGATCTTGCCGTCCCAATAGTGGTGAATAGTTTGTCACCATTGAGGGTCGCAATGGCACCACTACTTCCAGGAAGCCCACTTGCACCCGAATCCTGAAAGGGTTCTGAGAGAGCCCACATTAATGGTCCCGCTGGGACCTGTTAGTGTGGAAACTTATCCTGATTGTCCTGTCGTTACACCAATATTTACACTGATTTATTCAGGGCTCCTCCTAGCCAGTGCAGAGTCTGGTGAGGAGTGCAGCCCTTTAAATCAGCAGGAGTGTCAAAATGCCCCTGCACCCCTGGTACCCCACCCAGCTCTCCTGACTCTGCTGCCACATCCCCACACCCTCTGCTCTTTAGTCCTACCGGTGTCAGAGAGGAGTGTGGGATTGCAGGGTGGGGAGGAGGAGCCATGGTGGTGGGGGTGAGGTAAGTGTAGTAGAAGGGTTTGGTATATACGTAGTGAACATGAGACTGAGTACAGTACTGCCCACATAGTGATGTAAGAAGGCATATGATCCAGAGACAGGGTCAATATAGTGTTGGCCAGAGACGTGATAAGACCTCCATACCTGTACCCTTTGCTGTATAGCTGTATATAGTTACATGTAGTTACTGAAGACTTGCTGCTAACATACAGAAGACTATCAAGACTTCTTTAAGTTCTGTAACAAACACCATGCTAACACTGAGGAGCTCCTGGGCAGCTTGGGGAAGGGCGATGAGCAACGCCAGGGGAGAAGGAGGGGGTGGGCGGCGGGACTCAGCTGAGGAGTGGCTGTTGTGTTAATGGGGGTGAGCAGAGTTGGGGGTCCCAGTGATCGGGGGACAGAGGTGAGAACGGGATGCTGGGATGGGGAACTAGGATTAAAAGGTTAAAGAAAAAGTTTAAAATTATTAAAAACACTTAACTGCCATTGAGCTGAAGGTAGGCCTCAAGGGGCATTCTCCTGCTCCTGATTTCAAAGTGGGTGTGGCTTTGCTAGAATTGTACCTTTCCACTAGACCTTTATCACTGTTCTATGCATTATAACCAAATAAATTATCTTTCACCATTTTGCTACTCCGAGTTTAGGACTATGACCTAACTTGTGAACACAATTCACATTTGATGAACGCTGACAGCGAGTTGATGTCAGGCAGCAGCACTGCTCTCGAGGTCAAGCAACAACTTGCAAATTTGGCAAAAGAATTAAATTTTTTCTTAATCTTTTTTGTTAATTTTCTTATTGGTCCCTGATAAACATTTGTTCATTCTTTATCATTTGATGCTAGATAATTAAGAACCCCAAGACAATATGAATGTCAATAAGATACAAAACTGATCATTAATGATATGTTTCTCAATGGTGAGTGTTGAGCAAACTTTGACTTTGGAAAAACGAAAGAGCGACTTTGATTCTTTTAAACTGCACCATGACACATTGATGCATTTTTAATTATATATATGTATATATATGTGCCATTGAATCATATATATGTTTACAAGTTGATAATATATTTGCTAAAACCATTTTCAATGAAGACAGTGCCTCAATAAGAAAATCCTTATTTCTCAATATTATTTTTTGCAAGGTCCAAAAAAACCTGGACATTATTTTCAAATATTAAAGATAGTAGTATAAAATCTACCATTATTTTTTTCTTCAGAACTCAGTTCACTTTGAAAACCTCGCTTGTAGCTGCCAGGAGTGCAGCGTGGAGGATTCCTGTGTGGGGTGGTTGCAATTTTGGGTGTGGACAATTGGAGGAGCACAACATCTCATTGCTCAGCAGCTGGAAGAAACCCATGGACACAGGTTCTTAAACCACTGTTTGCCTTTCTCACACAGTCCACCTATGGATCTCACATACCCAATCTCCCTACAACCGGAGCAGGAGGAGAGGATGTGACAAAGGAGAGCTCTCGCCTGCAACAGCTGAGGCCACAAGGCCAGCAGCAGGCAGGCAGCACCAGGGGAGGATGGTCAGGAGGCAGCCAACCAGGGAAGGCATGAGAAGGAGGTCACCAGTGTGGTAACGTATGTTCAGGACATGGACACACTACTGCTAGATATCTGAGAGGCAATGCCAGAGACACCCGAGGCTGCTGCAGGAAGTGGTGCCAGATAACGCATCAGGACTGCAGCCCGATGGATTTGGCAGCACCCCCAAGTCAGTGGCCCTCAAAGTGACTGTGGTGCTCAACTTTTTCACCACCGGTTGCTTCCAGGGCTCCATGGGTAATGTGTGGCATATCGTAGACTGCCACACACAGGGGCATCAAAGAGGTGACCAACGCCCTCTTCCATCACCAATGAGTTCATCAGATTCACCACAGATGATAACAGCCAGACGGCAAGGGCAATGGGCTTCACAGTCATTGCTCATTTTCTCAGAATGCAAGGGGTAATTGACTGCACTCATGTTACTATTAGAGCACCCTGGAAACAGCCAGTGGCATATGTGAACAGCAAGGGATTCCAATCTCTAAATGTTCAACTAGTTTGTGACCACAAGACAGGAATCATGCAGCTCTGTTCTCATTTCCCAGGGAGCTCCCATGACTTGTACCTCTTGTGGAATTTGCAGCTTCCTGAGCTTTTCAAGGTCCCTGCCCTGATGGACGGCTGGATCATGGTGACAAGCACTATCCTCTCTGGGCCTGGTAGATGACACCAGTGAGGCATCCCCACAGCGGAAGAATGCTACAATAATGCTCACACCTTGAGCCGAGCCATCATCAAACGGACCATTGGCATGTTAAAAAAGCACTTCTGCTGCCTGGATAGGTCTGGAAGGGCTCTGTAGGCCACACCACACCATGTTTCATGGAAAGTGGTGGTAGATTTTGCACTGCGCAATGTGGCCATGTAATGCGGTGGTCAGGACAACCAGGAGGAACAACACTCCTCTTCAGATGAGGATGAATGGGATAAGCCTGATAAGAATACATGAATATGCTTGAGACTCTGAAGAATGGCAGGGCCTGGAGAGACATACCATGAAGGCCAGGGGCAATCTTATACACACAAGGTTTGCCCATGATTGAGGAACATACATGACCATTTTCCCATCACTGGGACAGACAGATTTGCCTGCTCGGGATGTTTACCAACCCCTGCCAGCTTCCGCTCCTGGAGCTACCTTTGAACCTGCATCTTCTCTCACCTAGAATAGCAAAGGGAGTGGATGTCTGTCATACACACTTGCTATTGGAAGATTGTTACCCAGGAGAACTAATGAGCCAGTGGGCATACGTCAAGCAACCTATAATAACCAATATCTCTCAAACACGCTGCATCATTACAGGTCAGTGACTTCACATAAAGCAGTTTAATTGTCCCTGTGAAACACAGGGTGGAATTTTCCCAAATTTGCAATAAGTACAGTAGTGGGCGGGCAAAATGGAGTCCTACCTGCTGACGGCAATGGTGGGTTTTCACACCGTCTTGTCCCAAGCCTGCCTCATTATTTATGCATTCCCAGGAAACACACCATTTCCATGGTGGATGGGCTCTCATTCGTTCTCCCACCATCACCCTGCTGTTGCATCATACCAGCAGCCATGTTTAAAAGGCAGCTGCCAGCACACTGCTCATCACTACCAGCTTCCCACTGCTGCCCGGGAGACATGGCCAACAAAGGGAAAAAGACCACAGCCCCCGGGTTTAATGACGGGTCCCTTGAGTGACAGCTGGATGCCGTGAAGGCCGGTCGGGATGTCCTATATCCCTGCTCTGGCTACAGGATGGGCAATGAGGTGACCAATCCAGCATGGGAGGTGGTGACAGCAATGGTCAGCACCAATGCCCTTCAGAAGAGGACAGCCACCTAGTGCTGCAAGTGGATGAATGATCTCCTCTGTTCCACCAGGGTAAGTCACTCTTCTCATCACTCTCAGTTCACACACTCACAAACCCAGCACACATTCACAGGGCCCCCACTCACTGCCAGTTCCAGGGACATCACCATTCACTCTCTCACACTCACTGTCATTGTTCTCATCTCGTCCATGGGACCACTTACCACCTGCACAGGCCAGGCAGGCATCCTACTAACACTTTCTCCATCTCTATCCATGCAAGACAAGCTGGCACACAACAAGAGAGAAAGCTCACAGATGGGTGGTGGAATGCCCGAAATCAAGGTCCTCAGGGACTTTGAAAACAGCCAGCTAGCTGGCTGGCGATGACCAGGACCAGTCCTGTGCTGACAGTGAGGTCGGTGCTGCTCTACCATGTGAGGATCCAGCAGTGCAACATTCATGCTGTGAATGATGTGTCCTCTTTCACAGACCACTGCCATGCACTAATTATCTCTCCTTGCTTTCACAGTCACATCTGCCAAACAGCCGACAAAGTCCATGACCCAGGGCCTCCAATCAAGCCCTGAAAAAACCTTCAAAGAGGAACCTGAAGGCATCCTCCTCCAAGTCCCATCACAGCGCTCACCCACACCCTCCACCAGTGCAGAGACTCACACCTCAGTGGGACCTGGCTTTAGATTAGCCTCGGGATCACAGTCTGGTGATCACATCACACTGTCTGACCAATATCAGGAGGTGGCAGGGACTCCCCAGGTCCCCGGCATTCGGAGGACTGTTAGAGGCCAGAAATTTGCAAGTCTGAGTCAGATGATGAGCCTCTGGACTCAGCCATGTCGCAGTTGCTGGAGCTGCAAAGGCAAGCTCAGGAACATCAGGAAGAGATGTCCACTGCACTCCTCAGATTGCAAGGCACAATGGAGGAGTCTGTCCGCCTTCAGTCTGAGGTGATAGCGTCAGAATGCCAACATCAGAGGAGACGTGCAGCTTCTCCATCTCCTCCTCAGCCAGTTCATCTCCCCATTGCGGAGCCAGGTTGTAAAGGGCACAGCAGACAACGACGAAGCATGACACCCTCTGCGGACTGTATTGCAGGGCTCCACCAGACCAGTCTACCAAGCGAGCTGCAGCATGACCCTCATTATATCATTGCTCTGCTGCAGTCTGAGGCCACCGCACAGGTGTCATCAGCCATGGCCTTTGCAGGTAGGCCTTGTCCCAGAGGAGCCAACCTTGCAGCCTCTGTGGACCCTGGAAGACTCCAGGGATCTGTGGCTGATTGAGGATGTAGGCGTCGTTCACACTCCCTGGAAACCGTACACAGACCTGCAGGATGTGTTCCTGGTGGTCGCACACCAGCTGCACATTCAGTGAGTGGAATCCCTTGTGGTTGATGTAGTCCACCGTACGTAGCGATGGAGACTAGAGCGCCACATGAGTGCAGTCAATTGCACCCTGCACCTGTGGAAATTCCGAGATCAGGGTGAATCCAATGGTCCCTGCATCCTGGCTGTCCCAATCCTGGGTGAAATGCACAAAGTTGTGTGCCCTTGATGCATTTCTGGGTGGCGGCTTGTGAGATCCCCGGAGGTCACCTGTGGAGCCCTGAAAGGAGTCACTGGCATAGAAATTGAGTATCGCTGTCACTTTCACAGCCACAGGTAGTGAATGCCATCCATGTCCCCTTGGCGCCATGTCTTGCAGTAAGTGGCAGATGTGAGCCATCAGGTCCCTAGGCATGCAGTCATCGGTGACACTGGTTCTCGGTCATCTGCAGGATTGACAGGCGGCATCTATAGGTCCTGGGTATTGCTAGGCGCTGACCAGCCATGGCTCACTGTTGCTCCTGGGCAGTGTGTGGGAGCCCCAGCAGCCCCTGCTTCCTGAGGTTGCTACTCCTGCCTTTGCGCGGCCAGGAGCCTCAGTCGGTCTCTCCTCCGTCTTCTTCACTCTCTGTAGGCCATCAGGCATACAGTTAGGTCACTAGGCTTCATGCTGCTGATGTGGACCTCCTGTGGCATGAAAGAGAGAAACCTGATTAGCATGGGTGTACTTAGCACCTTTCCTGACCATGTGTGACTGCCCCTTAATGCTTCCTGGAGAGTTCTGGCCACCCCTCAGAACAGCAGCAGATGCCTCCGAGGCTGGGCAGCAATTGCCCCCGGACACCAACCCTGACAACAGCAACAGGCGCCTCCAAAACAGGGCGGCACTTCACCCTGGCCCCCCAGTGCTCCTGAAGCCTGCAAATAAACAGGCGACACTGGCAAGCTCCACAGAACGTTACTGTTCACTCACCTCAGTTCCCTCAAAGTGGAGGCCGCCAAGTACACGTCGCCTGTGTGCTGTTGTGAAACTTGTCGATGTGCTATCCCGCTGACAAAGACGGATGATCCAGCAGGGGTCCAAGAGCCTGGGGGGATGGGTGTTTTAATGATGTGCTGATGTATTATAATGAGGTCCCCGACAACTGTTGGCGGGAAATGTGGCCCGCCATCGTCGGGCTGAGCAGAAGATTGCAACCTGCCTTCCTGCTGTCGTGAAACCGATCGCGTCATATTGTCCCCACATGTCCCCTATCATGCCCACTGCCAGCGAGCACAGAAAATTCCACCCATAATCTCAGAAAATCCCCTTGACACTGCATATAATGAAGTGTCTGCAGAGTCCACATCTTCGTCTATATGTGACAGGCAGACGACCATCTACATGGACACACGCGTGAACATTAAATAAAGGCTGAGCACAAACATACAACACCAAAAGTCTCCTCCACAATGAAAGAAATGTCTAACATCCCCCTGCAGCCATCAATGAGTGCCAACCATGAGGTATGCCAGTATAGTTAGTTCTCTAATCAAGTCCCTAAAAGGGGTAATGATATAGACATGGATAAAGTGAAAACAATATATGCAATGTTTATTTGTGACAAAGTGAATTTTTTTAAAACACCCATGCCACCTTTGAGCTCTCATAAATTCTTAAGCTTTATTTTCCTACCATTATGTTTTGGTGTGAGCCTGGCATCAGCAGCTGAGGTGGGGGCAGGTTGCTGACTGTGATTCCCAATTGCGTGTGATGACTTTGGCTTACCTCCTTTGTAGATCAGGGGCCTTGAGAGCTCTGTCCTACTGGGGGTGTCCTGCACAGGACCTTGGCTCCTCTTGCTAGAGGAAATGGGGTCAATGGTAGAGGCGAAGATGAGAGGCCCCTTGCTTGGTCATGTCCTGACAGGAAGCCCCCGGGCAGCTGGCACACACTCCTCCTCCATCTGGGTATGCAATGACACCCTCCTTTCTCCCTGGTGAAGAGGAGAAGTTGGGGGGAGGGCAAGGTGCCTCGTCCACCCCTTGTCTAGCCACTGCTGTACAGAGCCAATTGCTAGGGTGCAAGAGCACAGGTCAGAGCATATATGGATTGATTGCTCAACATGGATCTCCATGGTGGTTGCAAACATATTCATGGAGGAAACCATGCATTCACATGCCTGAGACATGCCTCATGGTGTTCATGGACTCCTCCATACTCTGTGGAAAGCTACACATAACAACTGGCATCTCTGCCATATGTTCCCCTAACCACTACTGAATTTCCAGCAGGCCTCTTGTGGCCATGACCAGAAGCCTGTCACCAGTATGGGGCTCAGGGGGGGCCTCATCCCCAGCAGTCGTCCGATTGCTGGGACCTCGGCTGTCACAGCCTCCTTCAGCTGCTGGGGCATGTCTGGGCCATACTTGCAAGAATGTGGCCCTGATTTTAAACGTAATCTACCCATGACCTGGCTGGGTGTAGCTGAGCTGATGCCGGGTGTGGGACAGAAAGGTGATGGTGCATCATCTGGTTCACTAGTGTCATCATCCCAGAGGTGGAGTTCAATGGCTGAGGCTTGGGGTCTGGATTGCAGGTACCTGTAAAGAAGAACAAAATGAAGGTTTTGAGTTTCCACAGAATCTATGAATACAGCACAATCCCTCACATGGTCCTGAGCGCCATTATGGCGGCACCAGGTTGGATCCATTCTCACTCTGATGCTTTGCCACTCAAGCTTTGCTGTCAACAATGGTTGGGCCTCCCCATTCCCCAGCAATTTGGAGGGCTCCTTCCTCAGCAGGGGTGAGGACTTTGAGATCGGCAACCCTCCACCTGACCTTGTCCTTTCCTTTTGACTATGGGTCTGTTTGGCCTGCAGGGTAAGTGACTTGACAAATGCCAACTGACCCTCTTGTTTGCACGCATCCCTATCACACATATTGGCCCGTCGGTGTGTTACCTTGTATCCAATTGCTCACTCAAGCCAAACTGTCTCATGCTTTGGCTTCAAATGCCATGCAGTCTTGAGGTTGACAACACATTCACTCATCTAGCCGAGCTGCAAATTTGCACAAATACATAGTACATAGCCTGATGCCCATGTGAGGGATAATTCCATGCCACCATGCCACTGACACTTTCCAGCAGAGCACCCACAATCTTGGTTGGACCCCATGGATGTTAACCTCCTCTATAATCTCCATCCACCTAGGTCAGGCAGGAGGGTATCTTGTTGCCATCGCTTGAGAAGAACACACCCTGCTGTTTCCTGACAGCCTGGAGAAGAATATACAGGGAGGGATTGCTGAACTGTGGGGCCAGTCTATGTCTTTGTTCTGACATCTCAAATTGTACTTACAGAGGGCTTGGATGTGATTGGAGGGAGGGGTCCCAGAATAATGGATTTTAATGAGGTGGATGATGGGGGGAATAAGTTTGGGGGAGGCTGAGGGTAATGAAGAGTTGCAAATACAAATTAGCCAAATGACAGGACAAATGGAGGTGGATGTGGAACCTATGGCCTTGATGCAGAGCCTCCCTGTTTATTCAGGCAGCCCCTTTATTATACGCCTAGACCTGCTGACTGTCAAGTCCAATGGAAACGCACCCCGGCACATAATTGCATGTGTTTCACATGCCCGTCGCTGGCCCTTTAAATTTTCATATTAATCCTGTAGGCGTCAGCTTCCAACACAGAAATGTAAGTGGGGTCCACTTCTGGTTCCACCATCGGGAAAGGTGTGCATTGATTAAATTTCACCCATTGTTTTAAATGGGTTAGTATTGCCATTAAAGTAGCAAGGACGCAGTACTAGTTTTGTGCCAGATAACTCTTTTGAAATTGCCTCTTTATGTATCAAAGTTAGTTTCAATTAAAGTCAAATTTGTAAAATGCTGCTAAAGGTTTTCAAATCAAACAAATATAAAAGACACGCCACCATTATTAGTCCTTTTTAAATTTGTGCTAGAATCTGAATAGAAAGTCTAAACAGCCAGATCAAAGCATCAGAGATAAGACCTATTAGATACTATTTGAAAACAATGTCCTTTTATTTTTTTTTTGAACAAAACCTCTGTGTGCCCTTTGCTAATGGATTACTATAACAGTTAATTTTAAAATAAGTTGATTATGCAACAGGCAGGAAAGGCTGGCATTGTAGTACAAGAAAAGGATCATGTCTAGATTAAGGCAGCCGTATAAATTTCTGCAGGAAGCAGTGAAATATTTTGTTTGTTCAAGATCCTGTAGATTTCTATTTTGAGGCCTAACCTTTCAGTTTTCAACAAGTTACTTACTGGTAGCTCCTTCTATTCTCAGTAATTGTTGTAAAATCTTGCAAAGTTGCTCTCTTTTTGGAAGTGTTAGGTAAACAGATATCATACAGGTTACATAGAATTACATAGAATACAGTGCACAGAAACAAGCCATTCAGCCCATCAAGTCTGTGCTGTGTTTATAATCTACTTGAATCTCCTCTCATTCCCTCTGCCTCATCTGAACCTTTCTAGCATTTCTTCCTATTCCCCTTTCTCTCATGTAGCCATCAAGTTTCCTTCTGAAATCGCCTAAGCTATTTGCTTGAATCACTCCCTTTGCTAGAGTTTCACATTCTAACCACTCTCTGAGTATAGAAACTTCTTCTGATTCCCCTCTTAGATTTATTAGTATATATCTTGCATTTATGGCCCCAGTTTTGGATTCTCCCACAAGGTGGAAACATTTTCTCCATGTTTCCCTGCTCAACCCATTCATAATTTGAAAGGCATCTATAAGGTCACATTTAATTCTTCCTCTTTCTAAAGAAAGAAGGCACAACGTGTTCAATCTTTCCCAATGGCTGTAATGTCTCAGTTCTGGTGTTATCCTTCAAACTATTTTTTGCACATTCCCAGTGTTTCTATGTTTTTGTTATAATATAGGTTCCAGAAGTCTGCACAGCAGTCCAAGTATGGTCTGATCAGGGTTACACAAGTTTAACATAACTTCGCTATTTTTGCATTCTCTATGCCCCTAGAAATAAAGCCCTGTTGTTTGTTAGTATTTTTAATTGCTTTGCTGATTTACAGTGCTGCTTTTAACAATTTATTCACCAGTATCCCTAGGTAGTCTTGCTCTTCTACCCCATCCAGTTTCTTCTTTTCTAAGGCCTAGGTGATGTTTCTATTTTGGCTATCTAAGTGCATCAACTCATATTTATCTCTACTCATAAAGTTCAATTTCCATATCATTGCCCAATCTGCAAGTTTTCCAATGTGTTCTTATATTGTGTTGCATTCTTCCTCATTATTAACTGTACTTCTCCAGCTTGGTATCATGTGCAAATTTTGATATTGATTTACTTATTCCTAAGTTCAAATCATAAATGTGAAGTGTGAATACCAGCAGGACCTGCAGTGCTGATCCTTATGGAACACTGCTTTCTACTTTCCTTGAATGTGAACAAGTTGTTAAAAAATATTACACTGGTAAAAGGTTGTTTTTCTCAGGCAAGCATTGAGATCTATACGACTTGAAGCTAATTTGCACCATGCTAGTTTGAAATTTGTTTGCTATTTTAATAAAGAGAGAAAATTACAAATTAAGCTATTAAAACAGTATTTACAAGAAACCCTGCTAACGCAGTAGTGTGTTCATTATAATTATTGTGTGGCACAATTTTAAACTCATTGTTTACATGAGGCTGAACTATGAACTGAGACTACCTTTCCAATCTCTGTTCTTTTTATTTCTGAGTTGACCAAAAAATTCACTGTAGCTATCTATATGGTTAAACGTCTTGAGTTTAGCATGTATCCAGGGCTTCACACATGCTCATGTAAAATTATTAAATAATTACTTACCCATTAAGTCACCAAGTGTATGATTGACATTTAATGTAAATAATTTAAAAGAAACAAAGTTACTGATGCCAAATGTTTAACCCAGTGAAAGCAGTAATAAAATCTCTTCATTTTTCTGAAAGCTATCATTCAGGAGCCAGCACAGAACACAAAAATTACAAATCCAATCACTCAGAGTTTCATTTTGTTTATTCACTTGGGACAATTAGAAATATGGGCCAAGTATACCGGACTGGTAAAATAATGGTGAGACAGGGCATCTAATAGCATCCACCATTATTTACACATGGACTTGTATCCTTCAGCTCAAAGTATTTTGTCTACTACATCACTGAAGTTATGAGCTGGTAACAGCACTGTGAGGGAAACAGGGCATCTGGGACCAACTATGTATCTCCTAAGCAATGAAATTGATGGGCTCAGATATGAACTAAAGGGGGTGAACTCAATGTCATATCAGATGCAGAAAAATAATTAGAAAGAAAGATTAGATTAAGGGAGAGTAAAAAAAGACACAGGCCAGAATTTTGATGTTGGCATGCGGGGGGTGGGGGCTGGCCCGACATGCCGACATTCAAAATGACGTCACTGTGTGTCATTTAGATATTTCATTCAGCAGGTGCACGCTGGAGGTGGCTATGCACCCGCTGAACTGTCAATGGCCTATTAAGGCCATTAAAGAAACAATTAAAGTTGTTTGCAACACTGCCTGCCCAACCTTAAGTTGGCAGGCAGGCGAAGAGCCCAAGCGGCATTGACGTTTTTTGGAGGAGACATGTTTAAATAATTTTGTACTTTATTTTAAATAAATTTTTAAAATCAGCTGAATCTCCCTGAGGCAACTCGGGGCTCCGACCCCCTCCTCTCCCTCCTCTCCCCCCCCTCAACGCACACCGCCCCCCCCCCCCCACAAAGCCTGCACAGGTAGTGCTGAGCGCTACCAGCCGTTCATCACACTGGGCGGACCCTAATTAGCCCACCCAAGTAAAATGGTGGCACACAGCCAATCGCGGGCGGCGATCGGCTCCGCGCCTGCCCCCACCCACTCCCACCTAACCCGCCCGACATAGGTAAGTTTCTGGCCACAGAAATAGAAAGTAAAAAAAGATGCTTCAATTTAAAATTTAGACTGAAGCCTGGAACACAAACTCCCACCTGGCATGTCCTTCAACTTTCACATATACATTGTTTGCTGCCCTCATGAGAGCCCCTTTGCTGAAACGACACTCTGCCACTTAGCCTAGTGGAGCACAGTAGGTCACTGACGTTTTTCCAGACCCAGTTTTGCTTGTGGCCCCCAGAGCTGCTAACCTCTTCTGCGATCTCGGTCCAGGCTGCCTTGGTCAGGCTGGTGGGTCTCTTTTTGTCATTGCTGGGAAATAGGGCCTCCCACCATTCCCAGAAAGACTGGAGGAGAACCTATAGGATACATCGCTATACTGTGGGGTCACTCATCTGCACTGAGGCATTTGTATGAATTGTATGGGATCACAGCAGATGAGGGTCAAAAGGTGGGGAGGCGGGTGACAACAGATACAGGGATCCAATGGGGAGGGTTGGGCAGGGAGATGGCAGCAGTTCAAGTTGAAAAGCCTCCTTTCAGACAGCCAGATTGATGCTGCTGGCTTGCAGAGAGTGGTTGCACCTGAACCTACAATCCTGTAAGGTTTTGATTGGCAACTTCCTGCCCATCTCCACCAGATGATTGTCCAGGCCCCACGTCTCTGAATACCTAATGGGCTGGCCACCACAATGATTGCAAGTGGCCAGCCTTTATACCTGAGAGGAGGTCCCACGCACTCCCCATCCCACCATTGGGACACTTGCCACTGCAACAGAATCCCACCCTATATGTGAAAATATTGCGGACATCAAGGAGCTTGTAGTCAAAAGAATCCCACCACAAGGTGGACTTTCTTAAAAAAAATTAAAAATGTGATATTCCATTTTATGGAAAATCCCAAAACAGGGAGTTTGTAAGTTGTTTTGTCTTTTTACAGACAGGAAGAGTGTTATGTGGGGCATAATGAATTATGTTTTTTGGGTGAAATACTTTGTGTCATTGAGGAGAGTTGACATTCTCGAGAGGCAATATTAATGAGGGCTTAATGCTGAACGTAGGCATTGTAGCTAGTTACAGACCTTAGCAAGTAGTGCTGGTCATTGGAAACTCAACATGTGAGGAAAAATTACTTTAGGTAGTACTATTCCAATGACAGTTTCAACAGGAATCTCCATAGGGGATAATGGGGAGGAAATATATTTATAAAAAAGACTGGGAAAAAGTGGAAGCTTTATGAAAGGAATAATAATTAAACAAAGCACTTGTACCTTAAAAAAAATGCTGAAAATCCACCACAATTGATACAGCACTGGAATGCTGCTTTGGGCTGCATTAGAGTGCTTTAAGTTGTAGTTTGGTGAGTAAGGAACGTTTAAGGATGTGAAGTCCAGTCTTTCTTTAATTTAGCAATTAACTAAAAGTTGGGCTTTGCGTTGCGAGAAGGTGAGTTTTAGTCTAGCTTTAAAACAGGGTTAATACAGACTCCACTTGTAGCTGCAGCTAGTTAACTAGTTAATTAGACAATTGACTTAAACAGGTTTTCAGAAACTGGATTCAGAGAACATAAAAGCAGGCCACCTACAGTGCTGCCTTGCCTGCACTGCAGTACTTAAGTTGGAGGGAGGAGGGAGGAAAATAAATTAATTTTCTGTCTTTCCTCAGAATGAAGAGTGGCAGCCTTAGTAAATAGGACCTGGTGAGTATTTCTACTGTCTCTAATATTCTCTCAACTAGAGAAAGTAAAATTACAGGGAGTAATTTAAGGCTAAGCCATGGCGGAGCAGCTCAGCCACATGAATACTCCTCCTGTGTGGTGTGGGAAGTCAGGGACATTTCCAGTGTCCAGGGCGACCACATGTGCAGGTGGTGTCTCCAGTTGCAGCTACTCAATCCAAGTTTCAGAGCTGCAGCTGTGGCTGGAGCCAATGTGGAGCAACCGCAAGGATGAGATCTTCGTGAATAGCATATACAGTGAGGTGGTCACACCGCAGGTAAAGAGTGCACAAGCGGAAAGGAAATGGTGACCGCCAGACAGAGTAAAAGCACTAGGCACGTAGGCCAGGAGTCCCGTGAGTTCATCTCCCTCTCTAACAGATTTTCCATTTTGGATACTGCTGGGGTAGTTGGTTTCTCAGGGGAATGCAGCGAGAGCCAAGTCCATGGCATTATGAGTGACTCAGCTGCACGAGATGGGGGGGTGAGAAAAAAAGGTGGGAGAGCAATACTCGTAGGGGATTCTATCCTAAGAGGAGTTGATAGATGTTTCTGCAGCTGCAGACATGACAGCAGAATGGTATGTTGCCTCCTTGGTGCCAGTTTCAAGGATGTCACTGAGCGGCTGCAGGACATTCTGAAGGGGCAGGGTGAACAGCCAGAGGTTGTGATTCATATTGGTACCAACGACATAGATAAAAAGAGGAATGAGGTCCTGAAAGCAGAATATAGGGAGTTAGGAAATAAATTAAAAAGCAGGACCTCAAAGGTAGTGATCTCAGCTTTACTCCCAGTGCCACATGCTAGCGAAATCAGGAATAGGAGAATAGGCCGGATGAATGCTTGGCTGGAGAGATGGTGTAGGATAGTGGGATTTAGATTGCGGAGGCATTGGGACCAATTCTGGGAAAGATGGGACCTGTACAACCTAGACAGGTTGCACCCAAGCAGGATCGGGACCAATATCCTTGCAGGTGTATTCACTAGTACTGTGGGAGAGGGTTTAAACTAGAGTGGCAGGGGGATGGGAACCTGAGAAGGAAGATACAAGACAGGGAAACAAAGATAAGAATAAAAGACAGAAAAGTAGCAAGCAAAAATGGAAGGCAGAGGAAACAAGGACTAGCAGGAAATAGGACCATAATACAAAAAAATTGTAAAAATGTTAAAAAGACAAGTCCAAAGACACTGAATTTGAATGCATGGAGCAGTCACAAAAAGGTAAACAAATTGACAGCATAAATAGATGTAAACAGGTACACTATGATTGCAATTTCAGAGACATGGCTACCGGGTGACTAAGCCTGGCAACTGAATATTCAGGGGTACTCGATATTTAGGAAGGACAGGCAAAAAGGAAAAGGAGGTGGTGTGGCATTGTTAGTTAAGGATGAAATCAGTGCAATAGCGACAGAGGAAATTGGATCAGAAAATCTAGATGTAGAATCAGTCTGCGAGGAGCTAAGAAATAACAAGTGACAGAAAACATTAGTGGGAGTTGTCTACAGGCCTCCAAACAGTAGTGGTAAGGATGTCATTAAACAGGAAATTAGAGATGCGTTGAACAAGTGTGCTACAGTACTCATGGGTGACTTTAATCTACACATAGACTGAGTAAACCAAATTAGCAATAATACTGGGGCAGATGAATTCCTGGAGTGTATATGAGATGGTTTTTTAAGACTAGTACATCGAGGAACCGACTAGGGAACAGGCTACCCTAGATTGGGTTTTGTGCAATGAGAAGGAGTTAATTAATAATCTTGTTGTGTGGGATCCTTTAGAGAACAGTGACCAAAACATGATAGAACTCTTCATCAGGATGGAAAGTGCAGTAGTCCGGTCTGAAACTAGGGCCCTAAATCTGAACAATGAAAACTACAAAGGTATGAGGTGTGAGTTGGCTAAGATAGTTTGGGGAACTTCATTAAAAGGTATGATTGTGGATAGGCAATGGCTAAAATTTAAGGAATGAATGCATGCATTGCAACAGTTGTACATTCCTTTCTGGTGCAAAAACACAACAGGAAAGACTGCCCAACCATGGCTAACAAAAGAAATTAGGGATAGTATCAGATCCAAAGAGGAGTCATACAATGTTGCTAGAGAAAGCAACAAGCCTGAGGATTGGGAGCAGTTTGGAATTCAGCAAGGGAGGACCAAGAGATTGATTAAGAGGGGTAAAATAGAGAATGAGAGTAACCTTGCAAGGACCATAAAAGTGGACTCTAGAAGTTTCTACAAAATTGTAAAAGGTTAGTGAAAACAAATGCAAGTCCCTTACAGTCTGAAATAGGAGAATTTATAATAGAGAATAAGGAAATGGCAGATAAATTAAACAACTACTTAATTCTATCTTCACAGAGGAAGACACAAAGAACTTCCCAGAAATGCTAGGGAACCAAGGATCCAGTGCGTAGGAGGAATTGAAGGAAACTAGTATTACTCAAAAAAATAGTGCTTGAGAAATTAGTGGGACTGAAAGCCAATGAATCTCCAGGGCCTGATAATCTACATCCCAGGCTACTAAAGGAGGGGGCCATGGAAATAGTGGATTCGCTGGTTGTCATCTTTCAAAATTCTGTAGATTCTGGAACAGTCCCGACAAATTGAAAGATGGCAAATATAACCCCACTATTTAGAAAAGGCGGGAGGGAGAAATCAGAATTACATCCGTAGCAGGAAAAATATTGGAGTCTATTATAAAGGATGTGATAACAGAATATTTAGAAAATATCAGCATGATTAAACAAAGTCAACATGGATTTATTAAAGGGAAATCATGTTTGACAAACCTACTGGAGCTTTTTGAGGAAGTAACTAGCAGAATAGAAAACAGAGAACCAGTGGATGTGGTGCATTTGGATTTTCAGAAAGCTTTTGATAAAATTCCACTTAAGAAGTTAGTGTGCAAAATTAAAGCACATGGGATTGCAGGTAATATATTGGCATTGATTCAGAATTGGTTAGCAGACTGGAAACAGTAGGAATAAATGGGTCTTTTTCAGAATGGTAGGCGGTAAATAATGGGGTACCACAGAGATCAGTGCTTGGGCTCCAGCTATTCACAATATATACCAATCATTTGGATGAGGGAACCAAATGTAATATTTCCAAGTTTGCTTATGACACGAAAATTGGTGGCAATGTGAATGGTGAAGAGGATGTAAAGAGGCTTCAAGGTGATTTAGATAAGTTGAGTAAGTGGACAAATACATGGCAGATGCAGTGTAATGTGGATAAATGTGAAATTATCCACTTTGATAGGAAAAACAGAGTGGTATTATTTAAATGGCAGTAAGTTGGGAAATGTTGATGCACAAAGGATCCTTGTACACCAATCACTGATAGCGAACATTCCGGTGCAGCAGTTAAGAAGGCAAATGGTATGCTGGCCCTCATTGCAAGAGGACTTGAGTACAAGAGCAAGGATGCCTTACAGCAGCTGTACAGGGCCTTGGTGAGACCACACCTGGAGTATTGTGTGTAGCTGTGGTCTCTTTACCTAAGAAAAGATATACTTGCCTTAGGGGGAGTGCAGCGAAGGTTTACTAGGCTGATTCCTGGGATGACAGGGTTGCTGTACGAGGATAGATTGGGTCATCTAGGCCTATATTCATTGGAATTTAGAAGAATGAGAAGGGATATCTTTGAAACGTATAAAATTCTGACAGGGCTGGCAGAATGAATGCAGTGATGATATTTCCTGTGACGGGCAGTCTAGAACAAGGGATCACAATCTCAGGATACAGGATAGGCCACTTAAGACTGAGATGAGAAGAAACTTCTTAGACTTCTCTAACACAGAGGGCTGTGGAGGCCAAGTCACTGAATATATTTAAGAAGGAAATAGATTTCTAGACTCTGAAGGCATCAAGGATTATGGGGAGAGAGTGGGTGTGTAGTGTTGAGATAGAGGATCAGCCATGATCATACTGAATGGTGGAGCAGGCTCAAGAAGCCAAATGGCCCACTCCTGCTCCTATTTGCTATGTTTCTAAAAAATGTTCTGGTGTAAATAGCTGAAAATAAGAGAAAAACAAACTTGCATCTTAAACAAATTTTATGAAGTGACATAAATAGTATTAAAATAACTTTGTATGTATCTTCTGTAGAAACACTGAAACGTAGAAAAATAAAAGCAGGAGTAGGTCGTTCGGCCCTTCGAGCCTGCTCTGCCATTCAATAAGATCATGGCTGATCCTCTATCTCCGTGCCGTAGTCCCACTCTCTCCCCATACTCCTTGATGCCTTCAGAGTCTAGAAATCTAATCCCTTCTTAAATATATTCAGTGACTTGGCCTCCATAGCCCTCTGTGGTAGAGAATTCCACAGGTTCACCAGCCTCTGAGTGAAGAGGTTTCTCCTCATCTCAGACCTAAATGGTCTACCCTGTATCCTGAGATTGTGACCCCTTGTTCTAGACTTCCCAGCCAGATCCCCATCATCGCTGCATCCACTCTGTCCAGCCCTGTCAGAATTTTATACGTTTCAATGAGATCCTCTATCATCCTTCTAAACTCCAGTGAATACAGGCCTATTCGGCCCAATCTCTCCTCATATGACAATCCTGCCTTTGCTGCACTCCCTCTATGGCAAGTACATCCTTTCTTAGGTAAGGAGACCAAAACTGCACACAATACTCCAGGTGTGGTCTCACCAAGTCCCTGTATAGCTGTAGCATGACATCCTTGCTCCTGTACTCAAGTCCTCTTGCAATGAAGACCAGCATACCATTTGTCTTCTTAACTGCTTGCTGCACCTACATGCTTGCTTTCAGTGATTGGTGTACAAGGACACCAAGGTCCCTTTGTACACCAACATTTCCCAATCTATCACCATTTAAATAATACTCTGCCATTCTGTTTTGCCCAACCAAGTGGACTTCACACTTATCCACGTTATACTGAATCTGCCATGTATTTGCCCACTCACTCAACTTGTCTAAATCACCTCTTAACATCCTCCTCATAACTCACCCCACCAAGTTTCGTGTCATCAGTAAACTTAGAAATATTACATTTGGTTCCCTCATCCAAATGATTGATATATTTTGTGAATACCTGGGGTCTAAGTACTGATCCTTGCGGTACCCCACTAGTCATCACCTGCCACTCTGAAAAAGACCCATTTATTCCCACTCTCTGTTTCCTGCCTGCTAACCAAAAGTAAGTGTATTAGTAAGCTGTGTACCTTGTGTCAATCGTAGGAACAGCAGAAGCCATTCAGCCCCTTGAGCTTGTTCCGTTATTCAATGAGATTATAGCAATTCTGTATCCTGACTCTATCCATGCACCTTAGCTCCATATCCCTTAATATCCTTGGCTAGCAAAATACAATCACCCTCAATTTAAAATTATTGATTAAACTATATTCTACTACAATATATTAGAGACATTTCTCTATCTTTACCAACTTTTGTATGAAGAAGTATAACTTCTAACTTCTCTCTGGAATGGCCTGGCTTTGGTTTTAAGGTATGTTTCCTTGTCCTAGACAACGCCCACCCCCAGCCACCACCGCCGCCCCCCCCATCCAGCAGAAAATAATCCCCCTTTTAACCTTAACAATTCTTTTCAAAATCTTAAAAACTTCAATTAAATCACATCTCAATCTCTATATCCCAGGGAATACATATGATTTGTAGAGTAAAGAGTTAACACCAGAAGCACCTGATACTGATATAACTAGATGATGCAGTGTCACATGACTAAGAGACTGAGATTTAGTGGGAAACAGAAGTACAACCTGGTGTAGATACCGAGATGTATATAGATCTGTAAATAAACAAGAATAGTTTTACAAATAACAGTCTATGGTAGCATTCTTAGAGTAACAGGCAAACCCTAAAAAAACCCCATCTAGACCCTGAACCCAAGATGAAATAATAATCACTGTTAGATATTTTCTTGCCGCTAGATTATTAACTAAATTGGACTCATTGCTTATTACTATATTTAGGATAGCCTACCCTCTTGTTGGTTCTAGAACATGCTGCTCTAGGAACCTATCTGAAAGTCCTCAAAAAAATTCATAATTTTCTGATAAGCTACGCTTCAGAGCTAAATGAAAATTAGTCTTCCATTAAAACAATTCTGCTTCACTACAAGTCTTTCCCTCTACACTCTGAAATAATATATTCTGCCTCATTGCTGCTATCAGGAAGCCTGTAACTAACTCCTGTTAGTTTTAAGTCCCCTCTTGCTCCTCAAATCTCCTCACAGATTCTCCTCTGATTGCTTTCTTTTGCTAATGTTGTAATATTATCTTTAATTGATTAGACTCTCCTCCTCCTCTTCCAGTTTCCCCATGCTTTCTAAAGACCTTGTAGCCTGTCTATCTAATTCTCAATTATGACTGGCTTGCAGCCATGTCTCAATAATGGTCACCATGTCATGCTCTCTAAGCTGTATTTGAGCCTTTAATTCATTCAATTTATTTCTTATACTGTATGCATTTGCACATAAAACTCTTATTTGGGCAAGAGAGGCTAACCTATCTTCTGCCTGATGTTATTTTACTTAATGCATGTCTTATTTGTCACTCCTGCTGTAACTACTTTAGAGTAGCATATTGCTTCAGTAGATTTGCTGTAGTATATTATTGGGTAAATCACTGCCATGTTCAGGCTGTGCTGGGACCATAGGAAATCACCTTTCAAGACCAGCTCTGTCTGTGCATTGTGTTGTGCAAGATCAACTAGTAGTTATGTAAATTAACTCAGATTTTCTATAGACAATCAATCAGCAAAGTGCCTGTACAGTTTGTGATGAGTTTGCCTAGACATTACTGTTATGACACAGCAGATGGTAAATGCTAAGCTGTTCAAATCCCAAAGGAGGACTTGAAACAACTGCCACAACTGTTTTGCAATTTGTATATTTATTTTGAGGTGCATGCCTTGAATTCAATAGTAATAAGTCCACGAGTCTTAGAGGATTTTTATAAAACTAAATTAAACATTTATTAATAAAAGAAATAATCTTAAGCACATACATAGGCCTACACATTACTACTATGATAACTCCTAGTCCCCCCCTAATTAACCTAACTCCCAGTTACACCGTCATTAAGACAACAGTAAAAACAAAATAGATTTCAACAGACCCAGGAAAAGCAACAGACAATACCATGGACATGGATGTTCCAAGTGAGTTTTCTTAACTTCAGCTCTTGCAGACAACAGTTTGGTACATAGAGGCTGGAGGCTTTTCACATGTGTTTAAAAATTAGAATGCCATCTTTCTTTACACATAACCTCATCTCTTTTACACATGTTTCTCCCATTTAAATGTAAATCCTGTTGTTTCAACGTGTCAGCATGAAAAACAGCGAGGAGAGCCAGGAGATCAGTTTAAAACAACGAGGAGATACGGGAGATCAGTTTAAAATAGCGAGGAGTG
The DNA here is from genome assembly GCF_017639515.1 of Carcharodon carcharias. NCBI lineage: Eukaryota > Metazoa > Chordata > Chondrichthyes > Lamniformes > Lamnidae > Carcharodon > Carcharodon carcharias. The sequence goes on from NC_054475.1 coordinate 95,106,172, forward strand.
CCAGGAGATCAGTTTAAAATAGCAAGAAGAGCCGAGTGAGCAGTTTAAAATAGTGAGGAGAGCCGGGAGATCAATTTAAAATAGTGAGGAGAGCTGAGAGTTCAGTTTAAAGCAGCGAGGAGAGCCGGGGTATCCCTTCCATGTCTTTTTTGATTGGCCAAGTGGTTTAAATCAGGCGATGTTATTACAGCAGAAGAGTACAGTTAACAAATTCACTTTTAAAATATTTAACATTCAAATTAATTAATTAAATAGAATGGAGACTGCTGAGCAGGTGATGTGTTGCAGCTTTAGTATATGTGGATGGTTGACGCCTCTGTGATCCACAGTGACCACATCTGCAGCCTGTGTTGGCTGCTTGAGGACCTTTGGCTCAGAGTTAATGAGCTGGAAACTGAGCTGTGGACACTGCGATACATCAGGGAGGGGAAGAGTTACCTGGACACTGTTTCAGGAGACAGTCACACTCTAGATTAATTACATCAAATTTGGTCCATGGTCAGGGACAGGAGGGTGTGACTGAGAGTGAGGCAGGTATAGGATCCAGAATTTAGCTTTGGAGGAGCCTCAGCCAGTGCCCTTGTCCAATAGGTATGAGGTTATTTCTCCCTGTGTGGATGAGGACACAGAATGCAGGGACTAGAAAACTGACCATAGCACCGTGGTACAGGATGCCATTCAAGTAGGGGAGAAAAGAGGAATGTAGTAGTAATAGGGGATGGCATAGTTAGAGGAATAGATGCTGTTCTCTGCAGTAAAGACAGAGTCCTGAAGGCTGTGTTGCCTACCTGGCGCCAAGATTAAGGACATCTCTTCTGGGCTGGGGAGGAGGAACTGGAATAGGAGGGGAAGGATCCAGCTGTCATGGTCCACATAGGTACCAACAACATTGGTAGGACTAGAGAAAAGGTTCTGATGAGGGACTACGAGCAGCTCGGGACTAAATTAAAAAGAAGGAACACAAAAGTAATAACCTCCAGATTACTACCTGAGCCATGTGCAAATTGGTGTAGAGTAAATAAGATTAGAGAGGTAAATGCGTGGCTCGAAGGTTGGTGAGGGAGAAATGGGTTCCGATTCATGGGACATTGGCCCCAGTACTGGGGAAGGAGAGAGATGTTCCCTTGGGTTGGGCTTGAACCAGTGTCCTGGCGAATTGTGTAACTAGGGCTGTAGATAGGACTTCAAACTAATTAGTGGGGGAAGGGCTCAATTGAAGGGAAGTTTTTAAAAAATCAAAGAAACGAGAGAGCAGAGGTGCAGTGTACTGAAGAGGCAAATGATCAAAGTGTGATAGGAAGGGTCAGAAAATATAAGCAGAAGAGTGCAGCAAAAATTAGAACCAGAATGAGTAATAATGGTAAAAAGTCAAAGCTTAAGGCTCTTTATCTGAATGCATGCAGCATTTGTAACAAGGTAGATGAGTTGACAGCACAAATAGAAATAAATGAACATGATTTGATAGCTATTACAGAGACGTGGTTGTAGGGTGACCAAGACTGGGAGCTCAATATTCAATGGGTATTCAACATACTGGAAAAATAGGCAAAAGGGAAAAGAAGGTGGGGTAGCTTTGTTGATAAAGGAAGGTATCAGTGCAGTAGTGAGTAGTGATATAGGTGCAATAGATCGTGATGTGGAATCAGTTTGGTTGGAAATAATGAATAGCAATGGAAGAAGTCATGGATGGGAGTCATCTATAGGCCCCTGAGGAGTTGCCTCACTGTAGGACAAAGCATAAATTGGAAAATAATAGTCATGTAAGAAGGGCACTACAATTGTCACAGGTGATTTTAATCTGCATATTGACTGGACAAATCAGATTGGCAGGAGTAACATGGAAGATGAATTTGTAGAGTGCATCAGGGATTGTTTCTTAGAGCAATATGTTGCAGAATCTACCTGGGAACAGGCTATTTTAGATCTAGTAATGTGTAATGAGGCGGAATTAATAAGAGATATCATAGTTAAGGATCGTCTAGGGGGTAGCGATCACAACATTCAAATTCAGTTTGAGGGCCAAACCAGTGTCCTCAACTTAAATAAGTGCAATTATAGAAGTATGAAGAAAGAGTTGTCTAAAGCAGACTGGGAAAATAGACTAAGGGGGAGGTCAGGGGATGAGCAGCGGCAGATATTTCATAATGCTCAGCAAAAATTTATCCTGGTCAAAAAGAAGCACTTGATGAGAAGGAAGAACCACCAGTAGTTAACAAAGATGGTCAAGGAGGGTATCCAATCAAAACCTAAAGCATACAAATTGGCAAAAACTAGTGGTAGGCGAGAGGTTTGGGAATTTTTTAGGAACCAGCAGCAGATGACTAAAAAGCTAATAACGAGGGAGAAAATTGATTATGAAAGTAAATTGACAAGAAATATAAAAACAAACAGCAAGACTTTCTATGGGTTATAAATAGGAAGAGAGTGGCTAAGGTGAGCGTGGACCCTTGGAGGATGTGACTGACGAATTGATAATGAGGAGACAGGGAAATGGCAGATAATTTTAAACCAATATTTTGTATTGTTCTTCAAGGTGGAGGACACTATAAACATCTCAAAACTATCAGATAAGCAAGGAGCTAATGGGGGGAAAGATTTTGTAACAGGCTCTATCACAAGGGACAAAGTATTTGACAAACTAATGGGACCAAAGGCAGACAAGTTGCCAGGACCTGATGGCCTGTATCCAAGGGTTTTAAAGGAAGTGGCTGCTGAGATAGTGGAGGCATTGGTCGAAATATTCCAGAACTCACTGGATTCCGGGAGGGTCCCAGCGGATTGGAAAACTGCTCATGTGGCACCCCTCTTCAAGAAGGGGGAGAGGCAAAAAGCAGGAAACTATAGGCCAGTTAACCTAACATCTGTTATTGGAAAAAAGCTAACACCCATTATTAATGAAGAAATAGCAGGACATTTAGAAAAAAACAGCGCAATCAAAAAGAGTCAACATGGTTTTGTGAAAGGGAAATCTAGAGTTTGTTGAGGATATAAGAAGCAGAGTTGATAAAGGGGAACCAGTAGATGTAGTGTATTTGGATTTCCAGAAGGCATTTGATAAGGTGCCACATAAAAGGTTATTGCACAAGATAGGAGCTCACAGTTTTGTGGGTAATGTATTAGCATGAATTGAGGACTGGTTAACACATAAGGCAGAGAGTAGGGATTAATAGGTCCTTTTCAGGTTGGAAAGACATAACTAGTGGAGGGCCATATGATCAGTCTTAGGGCCTCAATTATTTACTAATTATATTTATGACTTAGGGGAGAGGGCAGAGTGTAATGTATCCAAATTTGCTGATGATACAAAAATAAGCGGAAGGGTATGTTGTGATGAGGACATAAGGAATCTGCAAGGGGATGGAATAGGTTGAGTGAGTGGGCAAAAACTTGGCAGATGGAGTTTAATGTAGGAAAGTGTGAGGTCATGCACTTTGGCAGGAAGAGTCAAAAGGCAGACTATTATTTAAATGGCGAGAGACACCAAAAAAGTGCAGCACAGAGGGATCTAGGTGTTCTTGTGCATGAAACACAAAAATGTTAGCATGCAGGTGCTGCAAGTAATTAAGAAGACAAATTGAATTTGCTAGGGGATTGGAGTTTACAAAAAGGGAAGGCTTGTTACAAATGTATAGGGTGTTGGTGAGGCCGCACCTGGAATACTGTGTACAGTTTTGGTTCTCGTATTTAAGAAAGGATGTGCTGGCACTGGAGGCAGTTCAAAAGAGATTCATTGGGCTGATTCCTGGGATGAAGGGGCTGACTTTTCAAGGACGGCTAAATGGGTTAGGCCTTTATTCATTAGAGTTTAGAAGAATGAGGGGTGATCTTATAGAGATGTACAAGGTCTGAGGGGGCTTGAAAGGGTAAGTATTGAAAAAATGTTTCCACTATTGGGGGAATCTCAAACTAGGGGATATAGTTACAGAATAAGGGGACACTCATTTAAAACTGAGTTGTGAAGGAATTTCTTCTGAGGGTACTGAATGTCTGGACTTCGATACCCTAGAGAGGATACTAGATCACTGAAAGTATTTAAAGAGGAGATAGATTTTTGAAATATTGGGGAGTTCAGAGCTATGAGGAGCAGGCAGATAAGAGGGGTTGAGGCCTGGGGCACTTCAGCCATGATCTTATTGAATGACGGGGCAGGCTTGAGGGGCTGAATGGCTAATTCCTACTCCCATGTCTTATGTTACTTTGTTCTTATGTTTTTTGGACTTTACCTTTCTAATAATAAAAACCTTTCATAGTATCAATTTTATCAGTAAGCTTTGGGAAACAGGAAAGCACTCTATTTGGCTTCTTCTGGCTAAGTGCAACATTTCGCCTTGTCTTTGAAATTCATAACCACTCTCGTTTATCTTGAAATGCAAATTTTCATTTTGCACCTCACATTCTAAAACTTCAACCATGTTTACTTATTTAGCATTTCAAACCTAGGTTTCTTCTGACACATCAAAGCCTTCAGACCAGCTGTCTTTGATTCGATTAAGTTACCCCCCACCACTGACCAACCCCCACCCCCCCACACACACACATACTCTATTCCTACTTTACAATAACTCCCAATAACATTATAAAAATTATTATATTTTCATGACACTCTCCTACTTATTGAAAAATAAACCGTCATAATTTAAAACGAAGGCTTCATTTTTTCAACACATTTTACATTATGTCCCATACATATTACACTATTACATTACCAGATGCATGTTCCGACGTCATCGCGCTGTCTTGCGGATATTTCGTTTGGCAGGCATGTGCCAGAGTTGGCTGCATGCCCACCGGTAATTGATAAGCCTATTAAGTCTATTAACCAAATAATTAACATGAATTTCATGCTGCCCATCTGACCTTATGGTTGGTGGGCAGACAAAAAGGCCAAGTGGCCTTTACGCTTTTTAGGAAGCCTCATCCACAAGTGGGATGAGGTTTCCTAAAGCTTTTACGAATTAAATAAAATCTTTTTCTGAAGAATAAAAACATATCCCATCTCATGCCTCAGGGAAATTGAAGCACTCTTTTGCGCATATACGTGAAAGAGCGCTGGACTCGACTCCCCCCCTCCTCCCTCCCACACAGGTAGTGCTCAGTGTTACTGCTCGCGTATTACGCTGGCTTGGCCTTAATTGGCCCACCCATGTAAAATGGCGGAGTGGAGCCGATCGCAGGCGGCGGTCAGCTCCCTGACCACCCCCGACCACTCCTGCCGAGCCTGCCTGATGCAGGAAAAGTTCAGGCCTTTGTTCTATCTGGTTTCAATACCAGCACAATAGGCAAACTCCAATTACTGCAACTAGACTCAATGCTATCATATTGAAGTATGAATTCAATTGTTTTTTATGCTTGTGATAGCTTTGCCGGATGTAATCTATAAGAATGTTGCCTTATCAAAGATGAAAATTCCACAGTCACATTATGTATAGCTAAATTTGTCCTCCCCTAGCTTATTCCCACAAATAGCTTTGTATGACTGCAATAACTTCTCCAAATCACTTTGACAGTGGTCTGGAAGGTAACTCAATAGTACATTTAAATTTTCAAGCATCCCCTCATTATCCAATTTGCTTAAAAGGAAAATCAACTACAGAATCCTTCATTTCTACCCTTTTCCCATTATCTATCCCCACTAATACCTCCTTTTGGTCCTCTTCCCAGTCAAAGTACTTTTTAAACATATTTAAGTGACACACCCTTTGCTTCTTTCTTCTATCTGGAGTATTTATTACATAATTTACTTCACTCAATTTCTTTTCAATCATGTAAGGCCCACTAAGCCTTGCCTGTAATGTGTCACCCAGTACTGGTAACAGAACTAGCACTTTTTCCCCAGCAACAAAACTACGAGCTGTAGCTTTTCTTACTGCCTTCACTTTCATCACTTGCTGTGATATCTTTAAATGTTCCCTAGCTAACTCACATGCTCTGTCCAATCTCTCTCTGAAGTTTGATACATAATCCAGGAGAGTATTTTCTGAAGTTTGACCCAACAATTTTTCATGAATCAATTTCAGTGGTTTTCTTACCTCATGACCATAAACTGGTTCAAAAGGACTAAAACCAGCTGATACGTTAGGAGCATCCTTAATAACAAATAACAAGAATGGAATTCCCCATCCCAATCCTGTGGATATTCCTGACTATATGCCCTAATAATAGTTTTTAAAGTTTGGAAAGCCATCTTTTCAAAGCTCCTTGTGACTCAAGACGGTAAGCTGTTGGCTTAAATTGTTTTATTCCCAAACTGTTCATTGCTTATTTAAGCAGCTGTGCCATAAAATTTGAAACCTTACCTGATTGTATTTCTTTAGGTAAACCATATCTTGTAAAAAAAAATGTTAATTCCTCAACAATTTTCTTTGTAATATTTCCCAAAGGTATTACTTCAAGAAACCTTGTAGACATATCCATTATTGTCCGTAAGTATTGATTTCCACTTTTAGTCTTAGGGAGGGGTCCTATACAATAAATCATGACCCTAGTAAAATGTTCTTCAAATGCTGGAATTGGAATTAAAAGTAACAGGTTAATCACTGCTTGTGGTTTCCCTATCACCTGACATGTGTGACATGTTCTACAGAGTTTGACTACATCTCTATGCAATCTGTGCCAACAAAAATGTTTTTGTATTTTTGCCTGTATCTTTCGAATTCCTACATGTCCCCCATTGGAATTTCAAGAGCAATTCTCAGAATCTCTATACCCAAATGGTATAACAACCTGATGCACATACTTCCAGCTTTTTCATTTGCTGAAACATAAGGCCACCATTTCCTCATTAAAACATTCCCCTTAAGGTAATAACATTATAGCATATATTCTGGCCTTGTTTCTGAGTAAGGTGTTTGACATAACTGTCTTATTTGCATATCCTTTTTCTGTAACTCTACTAATTGCTTTGAGTTAAACATCTCAGCTGCATTGTATTCCAGTCTTTCTCCATGAACAATGTTATCAAACACAGTGCCAGCTAATTGGACTTTCACACCTTCTCTCTGCCTTTTAACTTCCTGTTCTTCTGTTTCAACCTGTGACCCTGTGACCTTGTTCTCACAGAACCTGGAAACAACCCAGAATGCTTTCTCTGCAACACTTCTATTGAAGACACTTCTACAAGCTGCTCAACTACCATAGGCATCACTCACATCTGTGACCCAGCTATTTCATTACCCGAAATAAATTGAACCCCTGCAATGGGCAATTTTTCCAGTACTCCAACAATCACCTCACCCTTTTTCCACTTACTCTTTAAATTTACCTTCCACAATTGAATAGATTTAGCATCTCCATGAACCCACACATGAACCTGTTCCTGCAATACTCCCTCTGAACACCAAATGTCACTATCTCACAATATTAAGGATTGACTAGCCCCTGTGTCTCTTAAAATGGTAATATCTTTACCTACTGCACCATGTACACATGGAAATACTTCCCTTCACACACAAAATCTTTAAATATTTCTACAACCTGCTCCTCAGAACACCCTTGGATAAATTGTGAACACATTCCCACTTCTTTACCCATCACTGATTCTTCATGATTTACCTGTACACAAACCATTGGTTTTTCCTATACCTGAACCTTAGAACCCACAGTACCTCTACATCCAAAGCTTTTCTGTATCCCAATAACCCCAACAGATTTTCCCTGCAATTCCCAACACACAGATTTTGTGTGTCCAACTTTATTACAATTAAAACTCCTCAATTTTTGAGTGTCACTTCTACCATCAGCACCTTCCTTTTTATTCTGAGTAAAAACTTTCTGGGAACTTCCATTTCTCTTCCCTGACTACCCACCTTCCTTTCACCTTCCCACTTTCTATCCTTCTCTGATTTAAAATGGTGATGAAGAAAATGTTTAGCTCTATGAACTAGCTCATAATCATTAGCTATCTCTGCTGCTTGTCTTACTGATTTAACCCTCTGTTCCTCCACATGACTTCTCACAACCAAAGCAATTGAATCTTTAAATTCTTCCAAAAAAATTACTTCTCTGAGAGCTGCATATGTCATCTCTATCTTTAATGCCGTTATCCACCGATCCAAATTATTTTGTTTTACTCTATCAAACACAATGTAAGTTTGCCCAGGCTGTTTTCTCATATTCCTAAATTTCTGCCTGTATGCCTCAGGAACCAATTCATATGCACTCAAAATAGCCTTTTTTACCACATCATAGTTCACCAACATGTCTTCTGGCAATGAAACACAAACCTCACGTTCTCTACCCACCAACCTGGATTGTAACAATAACGTCCAGATTTGCTGTGGCCATTTCATCTGTTTAGTTATCTTCTCAAATGAAATAGAGTGCTTCAACATCTCTTTCCTCAAACTTCAGAAGAGCTTGAACAAATTTAAACATCTCCCCACTCGGCTTTTGGTTAAAGGTTTTCCCATCGTCAGAACTTTCCTCAGCATCTGATGTCTACTTTTTAAAATCCAGCTTTTTAAGCCAATTTCTCTGTCTCTGTCCTTCATTCTCTCATCCATTGCTAACTTTTCCCTCTGGAGATCAAGTTTTCACATTTCCTTTTTTTTTTACTTTTTTGTTCCTGCTGTCTCTAGTTCCATTTTTTTTCCTTTTCGTTTGTGTCATAGTGTCATAGGGTGGAATTTTCCTAGCCCACTGGCGGCAGGCGTGCTAGGTGGCATGCATGGAAAATATGGTGGGACCTGCTTCACGATGGCGTGAAGGCAGGTCATGAGAGTCTGCTCAGCCTATCAATGGTGGGCCACGTTTCCTGCCATCAGTTGGCGGGCAGCTAATTGTAATACATCAGCATATAATTAAAAGGCCATCCTGCCAGGCTCTTAGATCCCGCTGTATTGTCTGTCCACGTCGGTGAGAAAGCACGCAGGCAATGTGCACTTGGTGGCCTTCACTTTGGGGGAACTGAGGTGAGTGAGCAGCAGCATTCTCCACAACTCACCTGTTTAAGGGCCTCAGGGGTGCCAGGAGGCAGAGGCAACTGATGCCTGGCCCTGGAGGTGACTGCTGAAGGGGGGAGGGGCTGTCTGGCCAGCCACACACACTGCCCAGTAAGGGCTGGCCAGTCTCGCAGGCAACCGTTGTCGGTGTTGGGGGTGGTCAACTGCTGCCCTGGCGCTGTATCCCACAATCAGGCAATTGAGGTGGGGGGCAGGGTAAGTGTGGGGAGTGGACATACATTATGGACACCTGTATAAACTGTAAACTGACCATGCCTTTGCAACTAAGACACATCCGGCACAGCCACAGTGATATGATTGGAGTCAGGCTCCTAGCCTGCCTGCCCATGCAAGCAACAAGGAGGCACCAAAGGGCCACCAAGCACACCAAACCTTAACACCCCCCTCCGCCCCCCCCCCCCCCCCCCCCCCCCCCCCAACCCCCGGCACAGACTTCAAGTCTACCACCACTTTATTGGATCGTGGAGTAGTTGGGCTGCACACATTGCTACATGGACAGCAAGGAGCTTGTACAGTCACTGTTAAAGGCACTTACAGCCCCTTGCAATCTCAGCATCCTGGTTTGGACCACTGTCCCCAGTGTTGCAGATTGACAGGGAAGCCATGCAGCGCACTCATCTCTTGCCATCTGAGGGGTGACCAGCAGTTTCCGGGAAGCATTAAGGGGCATTCACACAGGGCCAGGTGCTAAATACACCCATGATAACCAGGTTTGTCTCTCATTTATGCTGCAGGAGGACCGCATCAGGATCATGGATCCTGGTGACCTGGCTGTATGCCTGATGGCTTACAGAGACCGTAGAAAATGGAGGAGAGAGTGACTGAGGCACCTGGCCAGGCAAAGGCAAGAGCAGCAACCTCATGAAGGAGGGGCAGCAGGGGTTCCCGCACACACTGTCCAGGAGCGACAGCGAGCCATGGCTGCTCGATGCCTAGCAACACCCAGGGTCTATAGACACGCCCGCCATTCCTGTGATCACTGAGAACCAGTGTCGCTGACGACTCTGCATGTCTAGAGACCTGGTGGCTCACAACTGCCACTTGCTGCAGGACTTGGCGCCAAGGGGACATGGAGGCCATGCACTGCCAGTGGCTGTGAAAGTGACCATGGCGCTCAATTTCCATGCCATAGGCTCCTTTCAGGGCTCCACAGGTGACCACTGTGGGATTTCACAATCTGCCACCCACAAATGCAACCATGATGTCACGGATGCCATCTCCTCCATGGCACACAACTTTGTGCATTTCACCCAGGACTAGAACACTCAGGATGCAAGGGCCATTGGATTCACCCTGATCTCGGGATTCCCACAGGTGCAGGGTGGGATTGACTGCACTCATGTGGTGCTCAGGTCTCCATCGCTATACTCAGTGGACTTCATCAACCACAAGGGCTTCCACTCACTGAAAGTGCAGCTGGTGTGAGACCACCAGAGACACATCCTGCAGATGTGCGCACGGTTTCCAGGGAGTGTGCACAACACCTACATCCTGAATCGCTTGCAGATCCATGCAGTCTTCCAGGGTCCACAGAGGCTGCAATGTTGGCTCCTCGGGGACAAGGGCTACCCGCAGAGGCTGTGGCTGATGACACCTGTATAGCAGAGCGATGGTATAATGAGGCTCATGCAGCAGCTCACAACTTGGTGGAGCAGACCATCGGGATGCTGAAGATGCGGTTCCGGTGGCTCGACCGGTCTGGTGGAGCCTGGCAATACAGACTGCAGAAGTTGTCAAGCATCGTCAATGCCCTTTACAACCTGGCGCTTCAATGGGAACATGAGCTGGCTGAGGAGGAGATGGAGGACACCGACGGGGATGAGGGTGAGGGTTACTCAGTGGTGACGATAATGGGGATGAGGGTCTCGCACTGGTTGGATGAGGCAGGAGCACTTTGGAGGCCCTCATAGCTGCCGGATTTGTGGAGGATGATGACGACATGCAGTGAGGTGTCCCCGTAGATCCGCACATCGCAGTGGTAAACATTTGACTCCAGTCTGGCTTATGGCAGCTCTAATACCCTCTGAGAATGCTCCTGTCACGGAGATGCAGTGGAAGCCCTGATAGTCGCTCAATCGTAGGAGGATGATGACAACACGCAGTGAGGACACTCCATAGATCTTCACACAGCCTCTGAAAATGTCTGACTCCTGTGTGGCTGAGGGCAGCTAGCTTGCGCTCTGTGATCAGGGCCATCTCAGAGATGCAACCATGAAACTTTAGACACATCTGATGCTGTGTCTGCCATCAGCACCTCAATCCTTCAGGAGCTGGTGCACATCATCGCTTGTCGGAGATGCTGGTGTGATGGGGGCCAGCCCCACCTTAAAGGTGCTGAAAGCATACAGAGAGTGAGAGAACTCTGTGGTGCCTGTCCACTATATTCTGACAGCAATGACCAGCACCACCAAGGTGCCAGTATCAGTAATGTTTCCAGGGGGTGTGAGGTTGGACCATCACTGTGGTCTGAAGGCTGCACAGAGCACAGGAAGAGGCCCTGGACTGATACACCTGCCTTTATCATGTGCAGAAAGATTTCACATCTGAGTGACAAGAACACTGCTCATCAGAACAAGGAGCCACAGGCAGGGGGACCTCCTTGGGAGTATGTTGACAATAGTGAACGTTATGCACAAGTGATCAACACCTATGCCCAGGCTGTGCAACTACCTTTACCTAACTTTCCTAACCCTTCCACTACATCTTGGTGCTCCCCGGACATCCACAGCAAAGGTGGAGGTAGCCTGCTGACTATTAAGCCCTGTCTGTGATGACTTTGGCAGATGTCCTCTGGAGGGCCGAGACTTGGAGGGCCCCGTCCTGCTCTCAGGATCCTGCTGTATGGCAATGGCACCTTCCTCAGCCTGTGAAGCTCGAGCTGTGAGGTCACAGGAAGAGGGGATTCGGATGGGCCGGACACTCCCGGAGTCACCTGGGTGGATGGCCCTGAGGTGTGCACCTGCTGATCCTACTCCCTATGGGTTCCCGCGAGCCCCTGGCTGACTCTGTGATCGGAAGGGGTAGCTGGAGTGAGATCGAGCTGCCCATCACCCCTCTTGCGTACACACTGTTGGAGGCCAACTATGGCATCTGTGATGGAGTTAAGCATGTGCTGCAGTGCAGGAGTGACATCCTGGACAAACGTCTCCATGGCGCCCTCTATCCTACCATTGTTGACCTCGGTGCGTTGCAATGCTGGTGCTATTACCTCAGCCTGAAGACGGATGGGCTCCTCCATTGTGCCTTGCAATCTGAGGAGTTCAGCTGACATCCTTTCCTGATGTTCCCTAGCTTATCTTTGCAGCTCCAGCAACTGTGACATGACTGAATCCAAAGGGTCTGTTTTCAAATTCTGTCAGAACTTTGATTCTGGCATCCATCCACCTGTCTGCTACCTTTCCCTTCAACTGTATGCCAATTTGTCCTGCATGAATAGAGGTGGGAGAGTGTATCGGGATACCAGATGATAAGCATGCCTGGCCAATGACGGCATGTATGAAAGAATGAACGGTGATGTCCCTTGCACTGGCAGTGAGTGAGGGTCCTGTGGGTGTGTGCTGGGTTTGTGAATGTGTGAGTTGAGAGTTGAAAAGAATGACTTACCCTGGTGGAATGGAGGAGATCATTCATCCTTTTGCGGCACTGCGTGGCTGTCCTCTTCTATGTGGCGTTTGCATTGACCACCACTGCCACCGTCTCCCAAGCCAGGTTGATGACATTTCTACCCATCGTGCTGCCAGAGTGGGGGTTAGAGTAGTTCCCGACGGGCCTCCACGGCATCCAGCAGTCGCTCAAGGGACCCGTCATTGAAGTGGGGGGGCTGCAGCCTCTTTTCCTTTGCTGGCCATGTCTCCCAGGCATCGGTGGTGAACCAGTGGTGATGAGCGCTTTGCTGGCGGCTGCCTTTTAAAGATGGCAGCTGGCATGTTGCAACAGCGGGTTGATGGTGAAAGTGCGAATGAGAGCCTGCCAGCTGTGGAAACGGCATGTTTCCTGGGAATGAATAAATAATGCGGGCTTGGGAAGATACAGCCTGACAACATAACATTTTCGTCGGTGGGTAGGACTCTAGTTTACTCGCCTGCTACTGCACTTAGTGCAATTCTGGGAAAATTCCGCCCATAGTGTTTACAGCAAGGAAAGAGGCGCTTCAGCCTATTGTGCCCATGCCGGTCATCAAGCCCCTATCCACTCTAATCCCATTTTCCAGCACTTGGCCCGTAGCCTTGTATTCTATGGCTTTTCAAAAGTTCATCTAAATAATTCTTAAATGTTGTGATGGTTCCCACTTCTACCATGCTTTCAGGCAGTGAGTTCCAGATACCCCCCCACCCTCTGGGTGAAAAAAAAATTTCCTCAAATCCCCTCTAAACCTCCTGCCCCTTACCTTAAATCAATGCCCCTGGTTATTGACCCTTCCAATAAATGGAAAATCTTCTGTCTATCTACCCTATCTATGTCCTTCATAATTTTGTACACCTCAGTCAGCCTTCTCTGCTCCAAGGAAAACAACCCAAGCCTATCTAATCTCTCTTCACAGCTGAAAAACTCCAGCCTCGGCAACATCCTGGTGGATCCCCTCTGCAACCTCTTAAGTGCAATCACATCCTTCCTATGGCATGGTGACCAGAACTGCACACAGTACTCCAGATATGGCCTAACAATCATTTTATACAGCTCCATAAAGATCTATGGACATGCACACCAAGGCCCCTCTGATCCTCTGTGCTTCCTAGGGCCCTACCATTCATTGTGTATTCCCTTGCCTTGTTAGTTCTCCCAAAATACGTCACCTCACACTTTTCAGGATTAAATTCCATTTGCCACTGTTCTGCCTATCTGACCAGCCCGTCTATATCACCCTGTAGTCTAAGGCTTTCCTTCTCGCTATTTACCACACCATCAATTTTTGTGTCATCTGCGAACTAACTGATCATACCTCCTACATTCATGTCTAGATCATTAATGTACATTACAAACAGCAAGGGACCCAGCACCGAACCCTGCAGTATGCCACTGGACAAAGGCTTCCAATCACAAAAACACCACCCTCTGCCACCTGCCACTAAGCCAATTTTGGATCCAATTTGCCAAATTGCCCTGATCCTATGGGTTCTTACCTTCTTGACCATTCTCCCATGTGAGACCTTGTCAAAAGTCTTACTGAAGTCCATGTAGACTGCATCAATTACACTACTCTCATCTACACACCTAGTCATCTCCTTGAAAAAGTCAATCAAATTTGTCAGACATGATTTACCCCTGACAAAGCCATGCTGACTATCCTTGACTAATCCTTGCCTCTCCAATTGGAGATTAATTCTGTCCCTCAGAATTTTTTCCAAAATGTTTCCCTACCACTAATGTTAGACTCACTGGCCTATAGTTCCCTGATTTAAACCAACCACCTTCTTGAATAATGGTACCACATTGGCTTTCCTCCCATCCTCTGGCACCTCTCCTGTAGCCACAGAGGATTTGAAAATTAATGTCAGGGCCCCTGCAATCTCCTCCCTTGTCTCCCACAGCAGCCTGAGATACATCTTATGTATCGTTTGTAATGTTTGTGTTGTCATGTAATGTTTGCCTGCAATTCAAGTTTTTTTCAGTTTCTTTGCTTGTTCAAGTTCAAGCCTCTTAATTTCTAACTGAAAGTCTTACTACTTCCAGCTGTGACTCACTAGTGTCAGGTATCACTTCCAACTTTAAATGCAGTGCTATCACTTCAACTATGTCTGCTTTATTTGCCCCTACAGGTAACCTCAACTGCAACTCTGCAACTGCAACTTATCTATCAACCTGCCCTTAGACACTTTTTGTAACCCAATCAGAGTTATATCTTCTACTTCCAAAAAAGTTTTAGCCATGAGTACAGCCATATTTGCAGTCTCACCACTTTAAAAATACCTCACACCAACTCCTGAATTCAAAGTGACTCTCGTACTCATAACCTTAAGATTCACCAACTCCAAAACAATCAAGGAATTTCAAATATATTCCGCAAAGAGCCCCCAACTTTTTTATGATACAGCAGTTGGTAAATGCTAAACTGCTCAAATTCCAAAGGGAAACTTGAAACAACTGCCACAACTGTTTTGCAATTTGTATATTTATTTTGAGATGCATGTCTTGAATTCTTTAGTAATAAGTCCACCGAGTCTGAGGGTTTTAAAAAACTAAGTTAACATTTATTAATAAAAGAAATAATTTTCAGCACATACATAGGTTTGCAAATTACTACTATGATTACTCCCAGGTCCCCTAGTTAATCTAACTCCCAGTTACACCTTTGTTAAGACAACGGTAAAAACAAAATAGAGTTAAATAGGTCCAGGAAAAGCAACACACAATACACTGGATAGGGATCTTCCAAAAGAGTTTGCTTAACTTCAGTTCTTGCAGACAGCAGTTTAGTACATAGAGGCTGGAGACTTTTCACACTTGTTAGATCTTAGAATTCCCCCTTTCCTTACACATAGCCTCATCTCCTTTATACATGTTTCTCAATTTTAAATGTAAACCTCGTTGCTTCAATATGTTTTTGGACTTTACCTTTCTAATAATAAGAATCTTTCATGGTACCAGTTTTATCAATATGCTTTGGGAAAAATAAACATTCTGTTTGGCTTCTTCTGGCTAACTGTAACATTTCACCCTCTCTTAGAAATTCGCGACTACTCTGGTTTATCTCAAAATGCAAATTTTCCTTTTATACCTCACATTCTAAAATTTCAACCATGTTTACTTATCAAGCATTTCAAACCTAACTTCTCTTCTGACACATCAAAACCTTTCGACCAGCTGCCTTTAATTCAATTAAGTCACACACAGACACGTGCACACACAGACATGCGCAAACACAGACACGCGCACACGCAGACACAAACACTATTCCTACTTTACAATAAATCCCAATAGCATTATAAAAATTGTTATATTTTCATGATAGTTATTCTTTTAAAGGGTATTAGGGATTTCCAAAAAGCTTATTTTCTCAGTATGGAAGTCTGTTAGGAGCAGCAAACCCCCACAGGACAGTATATTATAAGCGATTGCTTTAGGTTGCTGCTAAATTGTCAGCAGAGACAGACATCCGAATCCTTAATTGACTGCACATGTTGACTGCAAATACAGCATCTGTAGAGTTTATTTGCTTAATTCATGGATACATAGCTGAAACAGTGGGAAGAATTTTCTCCCTGTTGGGGGGTGCTGAACAGGAGCGGGCGCGGGTGGGTGCGCAGCCATTCACCGCCCACGATCAGCTGCACGCCGCCATTTTGTGTGAGCAGGCCAATTAAGGCCTGCCCAGCGTGATGCGTACCCGGAAGCACTCAGCACTCTGTGTGTGGGCAGAGGGAGGAGGCTGAGTCAGGGCTTGTGCTCTTTCACGCATGCGCGCAAAAGAGCACAGAAATCTCCCTGAGGCACAGAGCTGCTTCAGAGAGATCAGTTTGATTTTCAAAAATTTTAATAAGAGAAAAAAAATTTAAGACATGTCCCCTTGTATGACAATGTCACATGAGCTGGGACATGTCAATGAACTTTAATTAAAAAATTTATTTAATTTATAAACCCTTCATTAAACATCATCCCACCCAAGGATGAGGTTTCATGATAAATGCGATGGCCGCCTGGGTTCTTTGCCAGCCTGCCAACCTTAAGGTTGGATGGGCAGCTCAGCTAATAATGTTAATTAGCTTTTAAATGGCCTTAATAGGCCTTTGACAGTTCAGTGGGCGTGCAGCCGACTCCGCTGCACACCTGCCGAACTGAGGGTCAGAATGACACTCGGTGACTTCAGGACACATGACCAATGTCACTGTGCATCATTTTATGCATCGGCAAGCAGGGCCCATCCCCGCTCACCAACCCGAAGATTCTGGCCCATGGATGTCATTTACAGCTATGGCCTGGAGGCAGGCTGGTATCATTACAAGTTGCACAAAGCTGGTGTAATTGATAAATGCACATTTTAGCTGAAGTATGGCCTAACTTTGCAAAGGATGTCACAGACCCTACTATGTATGAGGAGGTACATTTATTAAGTAAAAACATGTATCAATGGTATGGATAGAGTCTAAGACAGGAGACGGCATTGTTGGAATTTCAAGCGGTCAAGTTTATGCAGGAGCATAGAGTGAAAGGGTTTATTTGGACACATAGAATGAAGACCCCCCCAAGCACTGAGAGACCTTCTGGGTGATTTTGTTCTCTCCATTACATCCCAGTACTTGATGAGGCAGTGATCCATGCAAATCTCTTCCTCTTTTGTTTCTGATGCATGTATGTGTGGCCATTTAAATGGGCTTTGAGAGCTTTTACCAAAATCAGGTGGAATCTTCACTGTAATAGGCCATAGGGCATGCACAATGACTTTAAGATGCTCCATTTGTTGGCCATTTTGGCAATTGTAAATGGATTCAGAAAAATGCCCATGCACATTGGGCATTCATAAATGTTAAGTAGAGCTTTTAAAACTTAAAACACCAAAAAGACTGCTAAGTATATGTTGGGAAGCAAATAGAACCATTTTTTTTCTTTCCTTCTGTTCTTTTCTTGAAACCTCTTAATTTCATCTAATGGATTCCACAGTTTTGATATTTTCAAGATGAGAAGTAATGAAGGAATGCCAAAGAAATTATGTTGCACCAAGTGAGGTTTGTACACACCTGCCAATATCCTTCTACTAAGACTAGCAGAAATGCAAATACTAGGTAGGTTCAAAATCATTTGGAAAATCATGCCAGTTGTGCAATTTATTACATTTTGGTATCAGTGGCAGGGCAGTTAGTTCAGCTCTTATTTTAATGATACCTAATAATAATAAACATGATTTTTTTTCTTTCGTATGATGTGGGCATCACTGGCTAGGCCAACATTTATTGCCTATCCCTAATTGCCCTTGAAAAGGTCGTAGTAAGTCACCTTCTCAATCTGCTGTAGTCCATGTGATGTGGGTACACCCATAGTGCTATTAGGGAGAGAGTTCCCGAATTTGGACCCAATGACAGTGAAGGAACAGCAATATAAATCCAAGCCAGGGTGGTCTGTGGCTTGGAGAGGAACTTGCAGATGGTAGCATTCCAATGCATCTGCTGCTCTTGGCCTTCTGGGTGGTAGAGGTTCGGGATTTGGAAAGTGCTGTTGAAGGAGGCTTGGCAAGTTGCTGCAGTGCATCCTGTAGGTGGTAGACACTGCTGCCATGGTGTACCAGTGGTAGAGAGAGTGAATGTTTAAGATGCTGGATGGAGTGCTGCTTTGTCCTGGATAACGTTGAGTTCTCGAGTGTTTTTGGAGCTGCACACATCTAGGCAAATGGAGAGTTTTCCATCACACTCCTGACTTGTATCTTGTAAATGATTGGCAGGCTTTGGGGAGTCAGGAGGTGAGCTACTCACCACAGAATTCCCAGCCTCTGACCTACTCTTGTAGCCACAGTATTTATATGGCTGGTCTAGTTAAGTTCCTGGTCAATGGTAACCCCCAGGATGTTGATGGTTGGGGGCTCAGTGATGGTTGTTCAGGCCTTGCTGCATATGAGCATAGCTGCTGCAGTCTCTAAGGAGCCTTGAGTGGTACTGAATATTGTGCAATCACCAGCAAACATCCCCACTTCTGATTTTTTGATGGCAGGAAGGTCATTGATGAAGCATCTGAAGATGGTTGGCTTCAGGACACTACCCTGAGGAACTCCTACAGCAATGTCCTGGCGCTGAAATGATGGCCTCCAACAACCACATCCATCCTCCTTTGTGCTAGGCATGACTCTAACCAGTGGAGAGTTTTCTCCCTGATTTCAGTTGACTTCAATTTTTCTAGGGCTCTGTGACACCATACTCAGTTAAATTCTGCCGTAATGTCAAGAGACATCACTCTCACCTCATCTTTTGAATTCAGTTGTTTTGGCCTGTTTTGACAAAGTCTGTAATGAGACTTGGACCACCTGATGGATCTGCTTTGTAGGTAGGTATCCTGGAATACCAACAAGGCCAACCCACCTAACTTGGCCATCATAATATTGTGCATGCTGTAAGGTTGTTAGGTTCTATTAATTTTGGTGCAAGACACAGTACAGCGTTTGATACATTTTGATGTGTGCCTATTTCCACATTTACCACTGAAGAATGCTATTTTATTGCAAATGCACTAACTAAAGTGTCAAAAATGAAAACCTCCAGGGAAATATGTTGCCACATGTCCTTTGATGCATACATTATAATATACTTCTATGAAACACCGGTATGTACCATCCATTTTTGACATTTTGTGCATTATATGTTCTTGTAAAATGACACTCAATGCAATAAATTCTCCTCCAAAATGTTTTAAGATACATCAAGTAAAGAGCCAATGTTAATATGGTAACAGGATGTATAGTCACTCCCTCTGCCAACCATGGATCATGTGATGTACTGTGGGGGCTCCCAGCAGTGAGCTCTTAGACCTGGCAATCCATGGGGAGGGGCTTAGAGGTCTGGTCGAGAGTGCAAACACTGAAAATGTCTCTGTAATAAAGTTTAACTGTTTCTTAAAGAAACCTGTCTGCTCCATAGAGTTATCACATTTGGCAACAAAGGTAAAATCAACTTTGGCTCTGCACCTCGCCCTGTTATTGTGAGTAAATTGAATTTTAAGAACTACTCACCAGTCATGCTGCTGTTTGAAAGAATCGACTCATATGATGCTAATATCGAAGATTGGAGCCAGTGTGTTGAATGCCTCAGATTTTACTTTGTAGCAAATGAAATAACCACTGAAGAAAAGCGGAAAGCGATCCTCTTAAGTGTGTGCGGCAGTAAAACATATAACTTAATTCGTAACTTGACAGCTCCCAATTTCAGGCCATATAACGAATTAGTGGACCTAGTGAAAACACACGTCCAACTGAAGCCATCTGTGATAATGCTGTACTTTAAATTCAACTTGAGCTCGGGCCCTGGGAGAGTCCATCACAACATATGTAGTGAACCTCAAGCAGTCAACAGAATATTGCAATTTTGGAGATGTTTTAAATGATGTCCTGCAGGACTGATTGGTATGTGGATCAAGGACGATGCCATACAGTACCGATTGCTTGCCGAGGTCAATATCGATTTTAAACGCACCCTAGAAACCTCCTTCAACATGGAAAGTGCTGTCACATTATATAATGAGCCTATTACAGTGACAGTACAAGTGAATGAGGAGCCACTGACAATGGAATTGGATACTGGTGCTTGCATTATGGTGGTAGGAAAGCAAACTTCAAGCCACCTTAATGAAGGAATAAACTTGGAGCAGACAACAGCTAAATTAAGAACTTACACGGGAGAATCTATTTAAGTAAAGGGCATCACCACTGTCCCAGTCTCTTACATGTGACAGGCAGCCCAATTGCCTGTAATAATAGTGAAAGGAGAGTGTCTTTTAGGTTGGGATTGTCTACAGAAGATCAAACTCGACTGGTCTGAGATAATTCACCTAAAATCAGATGGAATCCCAGAATTTCTAAGGAAATATAACATAGTTTTTTGGGATGAATTAGGGAAGTTAAAAGTTAAAATACACGCCAAGATACATGTTGATCCTCAGGCAACATCACGTTTCTTTAAGGCCAGGCCTGTGCCTTATACATTGAAAGAAAAGGTGGATGCAGAGCTGTGCAGGTTAGAAAAGCTGGGCATCATCCAATCTGTCCAATTCTTGAGTGGGCTGCACCCATAGTTCCAGTGGTTAAGTCTGACCACACCGTATGTATCTGTGGAGACTATAAATTGACTGTAAATAAGACAACAAAACTAGATAAGTACCCCATTCCAAGGATAGATGACTTATATACCAGGCTAGCTGGAGACAGGGCTATTCCCAGTTAGAAAAAGAAGGATTATCAGTAATATTCAGTGTAAAATGAAAACGTCACCAGTACCTACATGGGCGACATTTCACCATTGTGTCGGACCATAAACCATTAATGGGTTTATTCAATGAGGATAAGGCCATTCTGCCGATGACATCAGCAAGAATACAATACTGGGCTCTGACATTATCTGCTTATGAGTATACTTTTATGTACCACCCTGGCCTACACATTGCAAATGCAGATGCACTCAGTTGTCACCTGTTGCCAGATGGTTTTGTAAATACTCCCATTCCACAAGAATTAGTACTATTATTGAATTTCTTAGATTCTTCACCTGTTTGTGCAAAACAAGTTAGAAATTGGATGAACAGAGATCCAAGACCATTGAAAGTCAGAGACTTTGTTTTGCAAGGGTGGCCAAACTCTCCTGTATCTGAAGATTTGAGACCAGTCCATGTCAGAAACATGGAATTAACCTGTCAAGATAGAATTGTGTTGTGGGGTTCAAGAGTTGTTGTCCCATCACAAGGTAGAGAGCCACTCTTGAAAGAGCGCCATAGTGCACACCCAGGCATATCAAAGATGAAAATGCTTACGCGAAGCTATGTGTGGTGGCCAGGCATTGACAGTTACATTGAAAGCATGGTCAAGCACTGTCTCCACTGTCAGCAACAACAGAAATTGCCTGTTTCAGCTCTATTGCATTTGTGGGAGTGGCCTGGTTAACCCTGGGTTTGACTACATATCGATTATGTAGGTTCTTAGGTTCTATACACTTGTGAATTGTAGATGCACATTCAAAATAGATGAATGTGTATGAAGTCAATTCGCCAACATCGAACACACTTATTGAGAAGCTACATCACTGTTTCGGTATTCATGGTCTACCTGAAATAATCATTTCTTATAAGGGTACAGCCTTTACGAGCATCGAGTTTCAGAAATTTATGGACTTGAATGGAATCCGACAAATTAAAACAGCCCCTTGGCATCCCTCTTCAAATGGTCTAGCCAAAACAAAAACAGAATTACCTGGAAAAACTCAGCAGGTCTGGCAGCATCGGCGGAGAGGAAAAGAGTTGACGTTTCGAGTCCTCATGACCCTTCAACAGAACTAGACTAGTTCTGTTGAAGGGTCATGAGGACTCGAAACGTCAAGTCTTTTCTCCGCCGATGCTGCCAGACCTGCTGAGTTTTTCCAGGTAATTCTGTTTTTGTTTTGGATTTCCAGCATCCGCAGTTTTTTGTTTTTATATGAATGGTCTAGTCAAGAGGGCAGTACAAACTTTTAAGTCTTTTATGAAAAAATTGTCATAAGACACTCTGGAATCTCAACTTTCCCGGTTTCTCTTCAGTTATTGCACAATGCCATATTCGACCACGGGGTTAACACTGTCTGAGTTATTAATGAAACACTGTCTGTGTACACGTTTAGACTTGATGTATCTGAATTTAGAGGAGAAGGTAGCGCAGAACCAGAGTAATCAGAAATTTAACCATGACAGACACAGTAAAGCTCGCACATTCAGTGTTGGTGATGCAGTGTACATGCAAAATTTCAGCAGTGGACCCTGCTGGTCTCCGGGAGCCATTGTTTTAGAGGCTGGTCCATTATCTTTCCAAGTACAAGTGGGAGATAGAATCATCCGTTAGCATGTAGATCACATCCGTGCTAGAGAGACATTCCAACATTTAACGTTCAAACTGTGATTAGTGTTGAACCGGCGACTTCTGAGGTGTGTGATTGACCTAGAATAGACACTGCAGATGTTTCAGAAGAGTTGCCAAATCCTGAACTGTGATGTGTCTCATGGTGGAGATCCAGATCCTGTCGATCCTGTTCAGGAATATCCAGTGGTAGAGCTACACCGCTCTAGCTATATAAGAAGAGCACCTCAGACACTTAATTTATAAACACCTGAAATTGTATATATGTTTGTTGGGTTGTTTAATTGTTTTTCTGTAATGAGTAATTGTAAAAAAACTAAGGGAGGAGGAAATGTGGTGAGTGGATGTATTGTCACTTCCTCCTGCCAGTCACAGGTCATGTGATATACTGTGGGGGGCTCCAACCAGTCAACTCTTAGCCCGGTCAATCCGTGTGGTGGGGCTTCCCAAGGAGAGATCTGGTCAAGTTTGCAAGCACTAATAATGCCCCTGGAATAAAGTTTAACTGTTTTTTGATGAAACCAGTCTGCTCTATAGAGTCATCTCAGTTAATTTTCTCTGGGTGCACACAGGAGGCTGTTCAAAATTTACCACATACCCACTTCTAAAGTTGCAACGATAAGACTAAGTTAATCACATACGTAGGCTTATGTTTAAAATTGTTTTATGATGAAACTCAATCCCTAAGTTGGAAGAAACTATTTATTTCTAAATTTATTAACAAGCTGAGTGATCTGGTGGCATGAGTCAGCTGGTTAAGGCTTGATTATTTTCATACTGATGAAAAAGGAACCACATTTTGAAATAAATCATTGTCTACTCTGTTATAAAGAGTTGTAACTGGTTATAAGCGAATAAAGCTTATTTTACTCCTGATTAATTCACAAAAATCCAACTGAGTGGAGTCTAATCCAATTAATTATTGCTTTAGCTGTTGGAAATTTTATACCAGTTATCTGTTTACACAAGGTGTTATTGTTCAACATTTCCTAAAACTCCATTGACAATTTGGCATGGTATGAATCTCAATGAGAAAAACCAGTATAGAGTGTTTATATATAATTAAAGAGAACAGAGATTAAGGTAGGAAACATATCAAGTGTGAGAGAAGATGTGTTCCCTGAGGGTTACTTACAGCACCATCTGTGCAGGGCTCTATCTGCAAACTGTTCCTTTTAGTACTGGCTTCAAGTGGTCTTCATTGACAGGAGGAATAAAACTTGGGGCAGCGTTGCCAAAAATATCATGTTTCAATTCAAAATGGATTTCTGGCCTTCCCCCACCACCTACAAGATTGTCAAGGATTTCAATAAATTGTTAAGTGACTTAGCTTTACAGTTTAGATTTAGTGAATTCCAGTGAGGAAACAGATTAACTGATCATTAT